>NC_087208.1:83230502-83563953 GCF_015104395.2 Macrobrachium nipponense
TATTTTGAAGAAAATGGAATTAAGCCTATTAATTTCAAAATTATTATAAGGGTTGTAGCCAAATGGGTTCTTTAGTGGAAAATTTGCATAAAAATGGTAAAACATCAATTAATTCAAAATCCATTCAAACAAACGTGTTAAGACTTGAGAGATCTGGAATCTCTTATATCGCAGGCAACCCATCTTGTGAATTGGCATCCATTGCCTTTAGGAGGGTTTAAGGGATGTATTAGGGCTTGTGCCTTGTATGATAAGGCGCCCTATGAGGTAATGTTAGACTAGCGATAATATTACGCTAAGTCGGTTGGTATGCACTTCCATCTTCAATGGAGTGTCTGGGGTTTGTAGATCATTTACGAAGTCGGTATTATCTTGTTGGTTATGACGACGATGTGTTAAACTCATGGTGAGGAGGTTCTTGTAGAAAACACTAATGTTAAAAAATGACAATTTGTCGAAAATTGCATTTTTCCTAACTATACAACCTGAGGTCCTTTACAATAGGAAGGTAACTAGCGGCAGCTGGGACGGTCGTAGCTTCGAACAAGGGGGAGAACGGTAGTTAACTGCTTGTCCGATCGTGCGCGCGCCCGCGCGCCGAGAGGTGAAGAAATCACTTTTGTTTTAGGCCCATGCAAAAAGTTGCAGAGTGAGGGGTGGCATGAGGTGGGACTATATGTAAGGACCTCAGGTTTGTATAGTTAGGAAAATGCAATTTTCGACAAATTGTCATTTGTTCCGATACGTAATACAAACCCTCGGTCCGTTAACAATAGGAAGACTCACTTCTTGGTGGGAGGCGGAATCTGAGTCTTTTGGTGAACAGGACTGGTGTTCGTCCAACCCTGGAGTGCCTCCCTGGTCGTAAGAGCAAGGGAGGGATCCAAACCTCTGTCCGATTGATCGGGGTGTGCACCGCAGGATCAATGGTCAGACCTCTGGGCCAAGTACTAAGAGAGAGGCAAGCGTATCTCTTCGTACCAGCAAGCAAGAACTTGTTCCTGTTTGCAAGAGACAATCATAAAATGATGGGTTGTCTCAATTTGGCATCCACTTCCTCCCCCTTGTTGGAGGAATGGTGGATATTTACTCCTATCCCTACTGAAAGGGATAGGATGGTGCTCTATTGAGTAGCTCACCTGCATCTCGTCCTTACCCAGCAGGGTGACGACCGTGTCCCCTCTACCCAAAGGTAGAGGGAAGAAAAAGATGGGAAGAGGAGCCAGTCACACTCTCATTCCTCATCCATTCTTACGGTCACACCAGGACTCGATGCTGTTCAGCCTGCGAGGGTCTGGGTTAACTACACAACGTGTTGAGCAACCACCACGGTTCCCAAGGAAAAAGATCCAAGGAACTGTGGGCAATATCCTGAAGGTAGAAGGAGGTGCATGCGGTCCGGTTGGACCAGCGCCTGCCTTCATTACCTGCGCCACAGAGAAGTTCTTGCGGAACGCGAGAGAATGATGAAGAGGCGTCCGCACTCATCCTGGGTGTCGAGTTTCTTCAGACAGCTCCGTCGCACCTTCACAGGACAAAGCAGCATAGCCTTCGTATCGGAGGCGGTGACGTCCATTAGGGAGGGTATTGTGAAGGACTCGAACCAATCGTCAGTTACCGAAGGGTTCCGAGTCTTCGCTACGAAGATCGGTACGAAATCGAGCGTCACAAATCCCCACCCCTTTGTGCTTGACTTCTCAAGAGAAGTCATGCAGTTACCTAAGACGAAAAGAAGGAATAGTCGTATGACCTATCCCTCTTCTCGACCTTTGGTTATGACAGTACTCATACTGACAAGCTATTAAGACGAAGTAATGATTTGCTCTGGAACAACCGAACTAAGTCCACAGCATAGTTCGTAACTGACTCGGGCGCTCTGACAGCTGCCGACTGACTGGTTCGGAATCAGTAGAGGCAAGTTGTCCAAGCATCCGGGTAAGTCACGTGACCTTCGCCCTTTAAGAGTTATGCTGAGAGACCAAACAAATAAAAAAATATTTGTTAGTCACCGATGCCGGACGGCGCGGCGATGATTCTCTTAATGCATAAGCTCAAAAGGCGAAAGTCAATTGCCTTCAAAAGACCGAGGTCCCTGATGGCAAGAAAATCTCATAGACGTTGAATCTCAGCTTAAGGAGAAACAACACTATGTGACGTTGAAGACGAAGGTAGGCAATGAATGCAACCTACGTCTTCCAGCTGAATCGAGAGAAGGAATCTCAAGATTCTAAACCTGTGCTTACAAATGACTGAAAACGTAACTAACGCCATTTCATTGCTGTCCGTTGTGCAATGAAAGCGGGGCGTTCTTCAGTAATGAAAAACACAGGGGAGAGCCGCTTGAAGACTGCTTCTCATGGGCTGAACGTTTGGAAGTAGAGCTGGCAGGTGTGGGAGTAGGCGATGTCTTTCAATACATCTGCTAATCCGGGTGAACATGAACAATTGTACACCTCCGAATACAAGATATTTTGAGGACAAACTCAGATCCGCAAAATCATTCGCATTATCGGGATACCGATGCAGCAAGAGAACTATTACAGAATTCTTTTACCGTACGGTCGTAAACAGAAAGATGAGAGTCGAATAGATATCTGTTTTAAAATTCTCGCAATACCGAAGACGATGAATACTAGCGTCTCTCAGCAGTAGATGGTCATTCATGTATGCGAGAAATCCCCGTTAATCAGAGACTTAAGTCCGTGATTGTTGGGCAGAGATACGGTTGTTATTCAATCAAAGCAGGTGAGAAAGGACATACAAAACAACCGTCTATCTCAAAGCGGCAGCTGATACTGAATGCCTCGGGCAATTCAATACGCAGTAGCTGTCGCTGACTCGTCATCCTGAGTTGCCAAGTAAGTCCTTTCCACGAAGGAATGCGTTCGGCTAGAACCAACCGAGCATATAAAAAGATATGCTCGAGCAATTATATTTAAGCGAAACGAATTTCGGTAAATATAAAAGCTTAAATGGTGTTGTTTGTGACAACACCATAATATATAAAATTGAAACTGGAAACTCCTGGGAGGTTGCAGGCAACCCGGGTTGCAGTTCAATTAGAATACTTTTCCGTCTAAGTCGCAATCCGTAGAATAACCAGGATATCGCCTACCCCTCGGACCATTCAACTGCTTAGCAGAATCATGTCGCGAGGTTAATATACGTAGTATATTTGTAGGATTCTGAACAACGATCTCCATCCTAAATCTTTCCTTCAAGAAAACAAAATAAGGATTGGAGATCGACCACCTTCGTTCTCTATTAAAGAGAGTGAAGGAGAAGTCTTCCTCGAAGGAAAGCTTCAATGGTGAACAGAATACTAAGACGATAGTTCCAGCCAAACTGGAATTCCCGTCCGTTCTTCTCTATTCCAGGTTGGTCGCCTACTGTGAGATAGTCTTCTTTCAGCAGCAGTCTTCTTCCTAATGCTAGAAATTCCAGGAATTCGAGCATAGGCGAGGTTCCCGATTATCGTGTAACTATCGGGGATTCTCGTCTCGCTCACTTTGGACCGTGGTCTCGCCTAAGTGTTTGGAGATCGTAAGAAACTCTAACACTCTGAATGCGCTAGAAATTCCGTAGAATTCTAAGCAGTCTGCGAAACCCCACCGAATTCGTCAAACGATATCGGCTGGTGGTCCTCTCGATTCCCGTAGAAATCGAGAATGGGGCAGGATCCCTCCTCAACAACCGGGGCTTACGTCAGGTAGGAACCGAAGGTCCCCCCTGGTAGCGCAGTCCCCAACGTGGGATCCTACAGAGAAATCTCTGTAGGATCCTTCCCCTTTCCCTCGTAGCCGTAAGGAGAGAGGGAATGGGGGAGGAATTGGATACTCGCTCGCCTTCCCAGTGGACTAGCAGTTGGAGAGAGTAGGAGCAGCCATCGCCTTGCGGCGATGGCCTCTCAGAGTCTGGGAAAACGTATCGTCAGGAGAAAACGTTTTCCCCCGAGAGGGTTACGAACTCACTGTAGGTAAGGGTCTGCCGCCACTGTGAACGTCGTCTGGGTGGGGGCTGATCGACACCTGACAGGAGAGAGCCTGATACCGTCCTCCGACTCATTCCAGTCCTCGTCGAGGTCGAAACCTCTCAGGAGGACCGAAGGAGTATTTAAATACGTGTCCGAAGACACGTAGAAACGCCGCTGTCGCAGTAGAGGAGGTGGAAGTAGCTTGATCGACCGGCCAGAACTGAGAGAGCCTTCTTGTCCGGAGACGAGAGACTCTGGTTCAAGACAGAATCGGCAAGCTCCGATCGCGGCATACCCACCGTCGGTTTGGGTTCCCTCTCGGGCCCCAAAACGACTCGAGCAGGAGACATGGGCTCTGCTGGTGGGAGCGGCGATCCTTCCCCCCGGTCGTTGTGCTGACGAATCAGTCCAATAACCTGGGTAAAGTTACTCTGAATCTCGAAGTTACAGCGTCTTGAGGAGTAGGACCGTCCAGTCCCTCCAACAAGAGCAGCTCCCAGGACCCTCCTCCTTCAGAAGAAGACCAGCAACAGATCCCTGACGGTTGCCTCCAATCACTTGCGCGTACGTCCTGGTTGGTCCTAATACCAACCTGGCACGTGCGGCGTCGTGACGGGATCGTGAGCGGCGCATCTCTCACGATCACTCCTATATACATCGCTCTTCCTGGCGTATGCCGAGGAAGTTGAAGGTATCGGAGAGACAGAACTGACGCTACCCCCTCTCCCCTTGACGTCGTCCTCCAATCACATTGCGCGGTACGTCCTGGTTGGTCCTAAGACCATACGTGGCACGTGCGGCGTCGTGACGGGATCGTGAGCGGCGCACCTCTCACGATCACTCCTAGCTACCTCGCTCTCCAGGTGTAGCCCGAGGAAGTTGAAGGTAGTGGAGAGACAGACCTGACGCTCTCCCCCCGCTCGCTGGCAGGACCAGCGTACGTGGGGGCTGCGCCGATCACCAACCCGCGGTGGGGATCGATCTGCAGGCCTGGCCGTGCCGCTCACCTGTGGCGAGCGGGCTCGACGAGCACGTCGACCCCCCCCCGGCCCGTGCGTCAGACGAGCTGCTGCTGGTCACCGTATTCGCCCGGTCCCTGTGGAGCGGCGGTCAGGTGACCTGCAGAGCTCGATTTCGCCGTGAGACCGGTGAGCGTCCTCGCGGCACGTCAAACCGCTGGTACCGTCGGTCGAGGGGACCTGGGGGACCTCTTCCCAGCCTTAAACCGTGGCCGGTCAGAGACCGTCACGTCCACCCGAGGTACCAGCTGGTCGCTGCGAGAGCGGCCGCTGGCCTGGCGAGAGTCACCTGAGCGGCTCTCGACAGTCTTCTGCTCCGTGCCTCGGTCATGACGCTGAGCGAATCTCAGGCGTCTTAACTTTGGCTGCACGGTCACGCCGAAGGAGGATCGTACACTCGGAACTTCTCGCGGACGAGAAACCGAGCCGGTACCTGGCTTAGCAGCAGAGCTGCCAAAGACCAGGCGAGGGTGTACCAGCGGTAGCCAGCACACCCTTGGTCCCCGTCTTCTTCTTCTTCTTCTCAGAGGGAGACGGGCCCCGTTCCCGAAGGAACAGGAGGACCAGCAGAAGAACCCCCCCGTCACACCGGAATGTGACGAGCCCTTCGAAGTTCCCGAAGGAGTCTTCTTAGGGGGAATAACAAAACCCGGTTACCAGCTGGTCGCTGCGAGAGCGGCCGCTGGCCTGGCGAGAGTCACCTGAGCGGTTCTCGCCAGCCTTCTGCTCCGTGCCGTGGTCTTGGCGCCGAGCGAACTCTGGCGCCGAAACTTTGGCTGCACGGTCTCGCGGGAGAGCGTACACTCGGGATCTCCCGCGAAACGAGACCGACCGCCGGAACCGGCCTGGCGTAGCGGCATCGCCGCTAGCACCAGGCGAGGATGTACCAGAGCTAACCGATACTCCTCTGGTCCCCGTCTATCTCTTTCCTTACGGAAGGGGAGACGGGCCCCGCTCCGAAGGAGCAGGAGGACCAGCAGAAGGACCCCCCGTCCCACCGAGGTGGGACGGGCCCTTAGAAGTTCCCGAAGGAGACTTTCTTAGGGGGGGGAGGCAGCCTTCTTCTTCTTCGGCTTATGGGCCTTAGAAGTCGAAGGGGGAAGAGGCAGCAACAGACGAAGACGAAGATGACACCTTCCTCTTCTTCGTCAGCTCACGCAGGACAGTCGTCAGGTCCTCCATCCAGGCCGGAGTCGGGCCTATTGGCCGAAGCAACACGGCCCGACTGCACCTGTCCGGAAGGACCTGGGACTGGGGAATGACACACCATGGGCAGGACCAGCATGGACAGGCGCAGGAACCAGGAGCGACAGGAACAGCAACCAGCTCAGGAGCGGCAGGAACAGCGGCAGCGGTAAACACAGAAGGACAGCCAAGCCAGTAGCGGGAACCACATCAGCGACAGGTACGGCAGGCCCAGCCATCGCCTCGTAGAATCATCGGCAGCCAGCGTGGTACTGGCGGCCGGTCCAGGGGCGAGCTGCTGGAACAGCGGAAGTCTGGGGCAGGCAACACGAAGAAAACACAGGCGGCGGCGGCATACCCCCTCCTCGGTACGGCGGCGACCGGTCCCTAGAAGCGGCAGACGGCGTCACCGACACAGCATGGGGAGTGTAGACCAGCGGGGGGAAGCAGCATAAGCGGCCGTGAAGGTTGTAGTGGAGACCACTCCAAGGTCACCGCCCCAGACCTCGCTAGACTCTGCAGCAGATCGTGGATGCTAGGCACGCCCGCCCTGCAGCCGCAGTGGTCCATACCTGTCCAAGGTCGTCTCCCACGGCTGTAGCACCTGCGGTAGCACAGACAGATTAGTAAGAGGGGTTCCCTCACGCACGGGGGGGAGACATGCCCACCCCGAACGGAAGGAAGACCCCAAAAACAAAATACGAGGAAGCTGAGCGGGGGGGCAGGAAAGAAGACGAAGAATCGGATACCAAGGGAGTCGCGGGAGAGCTTTCCGACGACTTCCTGGCAGACCTTGCAGTACCTTCCTTCCGCCCCTACCCCCGCACAGCAGTGAAAAGTAATATGAAAATGAAACAGAATACTGCACTTGCGATTCACTTCATAGAACTTAAAGAGGGAAAAATCATTCCCGGTAAGAGCGGAAACTTGATCCATAATAAATAGATGCTATCATAAATATATATGAAAATGAACAATACTGCACTTGCTATTTTCACTTTCACAGCAATAAATCGTAAGGATTAATTCAATTCCCGGTAAGAGCGGAAATTGATCCAAATTAAATTTGATGCAATTAATAAATGAAAAATTGAAAGAAAACTGCATTGCGAATCCACTTTCATTGCATTCTATTCATACAAAATAAGAGGCTCTTGCCGAGCGCAATCAAGCTCTTGGCAACGAACGCACAGGGCAAAAATATAATGAAAAAGAGTACTTACATCTTTCAATTACACACTTTCGCCCAAAATACATGACTCGGCGCGAGTGCGCCCACGCCCTCGGCACTGAGACATAATTCAAGGGTTCAATTCATGAAAAGAGCGGAAATCGCCGTCTCTACGGCGATAGCTCCATGTTGATTCATAATTAAGTAATGAAAATGAAAACAGTGTACTTACAGTTTCATTTTCAAGTCAAACCAACCATTAGTAGAAAACACAATATAAACAAAGCATACGACGATGAAGCGGGCAGAGAGCGATGACGAACACGTCCTTCACACCCGCGGCCGAAAGCAAAAGTGATTCTTCACCTCTCTCGGGCGCGCGGGCGCGCGCACGATTCGGACAAGCAGTTAACTACCGTTCTCCCCTTGTTCGAAGTTACGACCGTCCCAGCTGCCGCTAGTTACCTTCCTATTGTTAAAGGACCGAGGGTTTTGTATTACGTATCGGAACAAATTATATATTCTTCTGAAGTTTTACATGGTGAAGATCAGATAGGATTGTACAGTCTTCTAATGACGATAGCTAACTCTGTTCTCCCGTCTACCATCTCTGTTACAAGTTATGAAGGAGCAGACAGTAGTTTCGAACATATGAACATACATACAAATGACATAGTTTCATACGAACACACAATCAAATGAGACACGCTACAGATCACGTAGGCCGTTGAATTATAGGTCGGGGTAGTTGTCTCAAGCAGGGAGCTTGGACTGGTTCAAAACAAATGAATGACCACAGATGACGGCATGTCAACGTAGCCTACATACTTATTGTATACGTCATCTTTAGCGTCTCTAGTCTGATCACATTCCTGCAAGCAATCTTTTATATATATGGACTAACATTCCATATTTTTATTAGTAAACACTTACATTAGCTCGGTCAGCTACCAAAACCAGCTACTGAATATTACTCAAACTGACTTGCATTTGACTTATAGGAGTGTGATACAGACACTATGTGAATATTATATATATATATATATATATAGATTAAGTAAATAAAAATTCATGGTGGACATGAATTGATTCAAGTAATAAAAATATAAAACAATGATATTGGTAAATAATAGTGATCACGGATATATAATGATACAGTTTTTTCACTTCATCTCATTAAGATACATATGCTACAGAAAATACTAATGTACTCTGATAATTGCATAGAATGAAGATTAACATGATAAAAATCATATTTTAACTGAATAAAAAAATTCATATATGAATTGATAAAATTATTAATGTTTATGCTGATTGATTCGTTGATTTTTATGCAAAATGTTATATATCTGATACATTAATCAATATACTAACTCATATAACTGCAGATATTGGTATGATAAAAGGTAACAGATTGATTATAGGCTACCTGATTTGTTTATACATATGTATATGGATTCATATAATTATGATTAATATATGTGCACTTTAAATAGATTCCTATTGCGTACACGCAAAGATACATTTCGATTCCGTTATTTATGATCATTTATTTTATATAGATTCCTAGTGCGTACACGCAAAAAATATATTTCGATTCTGTTATTTATGATCATTTATATATAGGATACATGATACTTTATATATATAGGATACATGACCGAGGTTATACTACTTCACTTTTAACTAGCGTTCGAACAACTTTTCGTCCATTACACAGTTCCAGACAACCACCTATAACCAATTGAAACGGCCTTTTTCAATGGTTAAAACAAGGGGAAAATTTGCCTGGGCGGGTCCAACGTTCTATTATTGCGCTCATACTTATTCTCTGCATCCTAAGCTACACGATTACGTTCGCGATGAATAAAAAAAACATCCCCAGCACGAGTCCTTCGCCAGCAAAGTAGAGTTAAATATCCTTCGGGTCGTAATTGTCGGAAGTATGTCCCATTCGTAGTCGATTCCGACAGCCGCCGGAGCATTCCGCATTAAAACGAGATTAACGACGAGATACGGTGTCGGTCGAAGAAGTCCATGAAATTCCTTTCACATTGTAGGCGGTTGTTACTTGACTGTAGTCGTCCGCTGCGACGAACGATTTTTTGAAGTTGCGAGGTGAAACTCTCGTACTGCAGGATACTGTAACCAGGTTCCATTAATCAGCCTGCAAGTGAAATTATACTTGTCACAAGGGCAAAGTAAATTCAGACAACATCCAAATACAGGGGAGGGGAGAGAGCCATTTAGACCAGACTTAACCCACATGAATTCGTTGATAATTTGGAATTCAAAAGAGTCCGCTGTACAAACTTTTTTATACAGGGCATTAACAATGAGTGAACCTATCCAGGTCTATGAGGACTGTAAAAATATCCATAATTATAAAAAATAAACAGATATTCAATACGAATCCCAAAGAAAATTCGATATTACTGGTAGTAAGTTACTAGACAAAGAAGTGTGAAACGAGCTATTTGTAAGATTGCCAGGCAACATAAGAGTCAAGAGAAGATTAATCATGATTCTATGTGCCCCTAAAACAAAAGTTTCATATTCAATTTTCTCGTGCGCATCCTTTGAGGTTAACTTTTAAAACATTATTAATAGGTAGGAGATGCAACGAAAAAAACCCACTATGTAACTAATTTCTAAATAAACTTTGGGGTTTTCAAGAAAATGTGACATTTTCCCATGAATGTTTTACTTGAATTGTAATAGGCTAATGTTACAAGTAAATATTTCAAATATATCTTGATACTTCTAAATGTCTATGAGGTTCAGAAAAATTAATTCATTTTGTTGTTATAGAAATTCTATTTGCTTATTTTGTTATTAATTTTAAATGATGCAACTCCTTAGCTAAAGTTGCATTGCGCACACCGATAGACACTTGTACCTAACGGTCTGCCTTGTCCATGAGAAGTTCGGGCTAAGCATTCCTTTCTCCAGTCAATCTGTTTTGCAAGCAGAGACGACACAGATGAAGCCGGTGTAAGCAGATTATTGAGGTTAAAAGGAACAAATGCTGATACGGCAATGATGACGTGTCACTTGGCAGGAGATTGCTCTCAGCCAGCTAAGAGTTACGTTACTTGCTGTAACAAAAAATACGACTTTAGGATAAATTTTTTGTTTTTTTAATACTCGACCCACATGAGAAGAATGTCTGAAAAAAAAACAGTACCAAAATTGAACAATATATTAGTTTCATGTTGGAAAAACTGCATAATTGTAATTATTTGAAATTGAAATATTCCTTATTCAAACTATATGAAAAAGGTTTCCATACAAATTCTATATATATTATTAGCCCTGTATAAGATTCATATAGGATTATTTCATAGATAACATTTTCACTTCTAGACTTCCTGACTTTAAAATCTCTTTTATTTTATTTTTTTTTTTTTTTTGTTTTTTTTTTTTTTTTTTTTGACTACGAATAAAATCACCGGGACAGACAATATGTCAGTAGATTTTGGATATGTGTTGAACTTTTAGCTTATTTGTCATTACTAAAGCGTTAAGTTAGAGTTCAAATCTTTACGCATATATATTTGGATATTTAATTATCTATGGTTACGTTTTGCTTTTTGATGTTATCGTGATTCCTTCTTTTTATTTTTATTATAATTGTAACCCTTCCGACTTCTTACGGAGTGTATTATATTGACTCCACTTGTATCCATATTTATTTTATTTTTATATATTTATTTATTTATTTATATATTTTTTTATATATTTGATAAATTAATGGTTGGCTTGAATATGTGGAAGAGTGTTCTAGCGGCGTACCGTATAAGGCTACTTGCGGTATCATTTCTACAGATAAGAGATATGAATGATAAAGGTATTTTAAAACCGCGAGAACCGCTATAATCCAGTTCGGATCCAATATCACGAGTTGTAACTCGTAAGACATTGAAACTTCCTATTTAATTATCCGGTATTCCACCAAACCGATTGACTCTGGGTGATAAAATATATTATTGGTTTTCTTAATGGAAAGGAATTCACACAACGTGTTAAGGAGATTATTATTGATTTACACCACCCGAGTCACAGATTATTATGTGTTGAATTCCATATTTACTGATTTAGCACTCATAAATATTCCTAACGCACTCAATTGCGGTGTTTGTTTTTTAGTGCTATTAATTCTATATAACGTGTCAAGGAACTATTAACACTAAGAAGTGTTTATTCCTCTGTCAGACTCGTAATTCCGTTAATAATTTCTACGTATATTCTTTCAAGGATTGATTTGGCACAGGATAGGCCCTTAACTGACAGGTCTCTTAGTGTATCCCTTGTTTTCATGACACGTGTTACAATTAGTTATGTGCTTTTTTATATCTGTAAGCATTGTAGGCCAGTAAAACAGTGATTTGGCTTTCTGTGACATAGGAGGGAACCCTGGATGACGGAAATGCAAACCAGTTTATGACGATTGGTATGAAAGAGATTATTACTACTACCTGGTCGTTAGTCCTCTGCTGTGTTCTTCGGGTTTTCCTCGTCACAGACCTACATAGAACATTACATTTGATTACATTATTCTGATACACATACTATAAATATACTTTTGCTTTATGGGTTTCTGCTCGAAGTGTTTATTGTTTTTTGCCTAGCCACTGACCCTGTTTCCGTTTCGAAGTGTTTATTGTTTGGTGTTTATTGTTTTGCTTATCGCTGTTGACACTTGCTTTGTTCAGTTTGTAACAGTTCTGCGCTCCGACCCAGATATTCAATGCTCGCGATCTCTTGGGTTAAAGAATTTTCTTGTTTAGTACGGTTTTAACAATAGGCACGGATGTTTCTATATCTTTTAGTCTAATTAATGGTTCTTTGCTGTATGGTGCGGGATTGCGGGATAATGCGTCAGCTATGTATTTGCTTTTCCCAGGTAGATATCTTATCTTGGCTCCAAAGACCTGAATGATCATTTGTCACCGAGTTCCTTTTGGACTGTGATTAAAGCCTTTGAAAAAACTCGGTAAAGGACTCATGTTCAGTAAGGACTTTATCAGGATAGCCATAGATTATGAACTTAAAATGTACTAGTGAGTTAAGATACCTAGCCCTTCCTTGCCTATTACTGTATATTTACTTTCAGAGGGCTTTAGTTTACGTGAATAAAAGCTATAGGGAAGAACTGTTTATCATATTACTGAAGTAGTACCCCTCTTACCCCTTGGTCTGAGGCGTCTGTTGCAATAAAAAAATTCCTTATTTAAATCAGGGATTTTTAAGTTAGGTGAGCTGCATTATTCCGCTTTTAAGATATCGAACGCCTGTTGATGCTTTTCAGACCATAATAAATCTACGCTCTTCTTCGTAAGATCTGTTAAAGGAGCTGTCATGATGAAGAGTTACATATTTACATACGATTGTAATACCCACTACAGCGCAAAAGTGCTGTATACCCCCTTTTACGTTAATAAGTACCAGAAAGTTATGAATAGCCGACACCTTACCATGGACTACTTTAAGACCTTGACTAGACACATAAAACCTAGATAAACATGTTCGGTTTTTAAAAACTCACATTTAGATATTTTACTCTGAGATTATTTGTCTTTGTCTCTGTAGCACTAGGCTCTAGTTTATGTGAATGTACTTCTAAGGTATTAGAAAGGATTACAAGATCATCCATATAGGCATGTAGGTTATCCCCTAAAAGTCTCCAAACACTATATTGTAAGTTGGGGCGCAACGTAAGCCGGAGGCATACGTAAAAAATTGATAATGTCCCCTGAGTGTGCTGAAAACGGTATATGAGGTACAATCACTTAGGTAATGGTATCAGGTAAAAGCCTTTTAAGTAAGTCCAAGTTGGTGAAAAAAAAATTTTTTTCTAACCTAACAGAGATAAGATGTCGTCGGTACATCGCACTGGAAACTATCGGGAGTCGTTTCCTTGTTTAAGCGACAGAAATCTACGCAGATACGCGAAATCCGATCTTTTATGGCCATGGACATTTGAGGGAAAAAGAAATTTATAGGGCTTATTTGATTTCCTAATGACTCCTATTACTAACATTTTTCAACTTCGTCATTTATCTCTATTTTGAAATTGCAGTGAGAGTCTATAACGAAGGTACGTATATAGCTTTATGTTTGTCCTTAGACCCGTAATTTGTTTTCAATGACATCCGTTTTTCTCCCAGAGATCACTCGCTAGTGGAGAAACTTCCTGGTATTCAGGTAGAAGATAAAAAAAAATTCTGCTGAATCACCTCTGCTTGAATGACTTTACGGATATTACTTTAGATAGATTATCAGAGAGATTCATCCACGATCTGTTTGGGCGTGATTAAAAATTAGCAACAATAAAAAATGCGATATTTATAACTTCCGCATCCACGATATGTATACTTTTAGGGCTTTGTTCGCGGAAATCGTTATATTTCAGAGTGTCGGGAAGGATTAAAATTTCATTTCCCAGCAAAGTCTTTTTACACGCACTAAGACATTCGAGGGTGCATGCTTCTCGAGATTTTTGCGTGCAAAGTGCGACTGCGGTTGTGGGAGAATTCTGTTGGGTCATTTGAACAATGTTTTTACGATTTATGAGACAAATGTATAGTTCCTTTATATAAGTTATTATTTGATTAACTGTCTCATTTTTGTTTCAAACGGATTTTAATAAGTTTGAAGGTTTATAGGATTTTTCCTTTGATAAACACGCCTTATTTTGCAGGATGTAAGATAATATTTTGTATACCCCTAGATGGATCTTACAATTACACTAGTACAGATCAATGTTTTTTATAACTATAGAGTATCTGTAAGCGCTCGCTTATCCGGACTTCTCATTAGGGAAGTTCGAACAACAGACGGTGAGTCCGTAAATACAGGATATTTCGTGTACTAAAGGAATAAACAAGATATTCTAATTTTTACGGCGCGTACAGTCGGGCTTTATATCCACCACTACTTATAATAACTTACGTATTAAAAAAAAACGAAAACCTGCTCTGATTACTTTATACGGTCGTGTGTTTCATAGGAAAAATCCTTTTTAATTCAAAAAGATATCGGTATGTATGAACCAACATCGCTTTTCCCCACTCTGCTAGAGTCGCTTATTGTATGGAATTTGCTATGCTTTGAACACTTCGGCAGTTTTTGACTGACCTTGACCGCTTGACTAGGTGACACAGTCACCGAGTTTGCTTGTTTGATTCTGAACGGGCTACTGTTTCTATTTCTTTTTGTAATATTTCTCTTTATTATTACCAGCGGCAACGTATTGTGTGTTTTTAGCATGATGTTGCTGGTTACGTATAAAGCAATGAATGAACGAACTATTAGGAACTGAGCGATATTACTAATAAGACAAGTTATCACTACTGCATTCATATTAACTGTTTGTACTTCATTCTTTGCTAAAATTTGAAATAGTGAGGGATCCTGGTCAGCGCATTTAGCCTGATGAAAGTTTTTTTTACAGACATGTTATTCCTTGCAATCCAGCCATATTTTAAAAGTTAAGTTGAGTCATTGAGGTTCGATATTTTATATAAACTCAAAAACTCAAGGCTAAAACTGCGATCGGGACTTTGCAAAGGAACATTTATTGTCATGACCCGAAATAGTGTTACCTCTAATTTATATAGATTTGTACGGGTGTTCCACTTGTTTTTTGTGTGTTTTCTAATCACTACGGTGCTTAACGACCCTATCCATGCATCTGTATAAATACAGACGTCCACTGCGTAAACGCATATTCACTGTTTAATATGATTTGTTACGTAAGGGATTAATAATCACCCAAAATGATAAAAATTAACATAGTATATGATTATGATATTTCAGTAGAACTTCTGGAAACAGACACTCAAAGATAAAAACTCGCAGTAGCGAAATCTCAATGATGTTGATAATTTCTGTAAAAAAGTAAGATTAAGAATTTCTCGTAACTTCAGCCACAGGAATAACGAAATTCGACCTGCAAAGGAAACACTCAAAGTTACTCCAAATGAATAAAAAATTGTACTTAGCTTGCTTTTGTGGGAAGTCACGGTGTTCCGATAACGACACAAACGCATTGGTCCTCCTTCTCTATTTAGCGGATGACCTGGTTTGGCTCAGTTTCCCCCGTGCGCGTTGTTTCGATGATTTGAGCCCTTGAAGATCCGATGCTGCAGACGCGTTCGGTTTTGTTCTTGCAGTGCCGGAAACGCTCACTAACGATGTTTTTCTTGAATGATTCTAATGTGAGACGAAGCTTGCGTTGTCGTAGGAAAAAGGACACGTCGGGTTTTGTTTCTGAAAGTTATTCACTAATGATGATACTAAGTTGCTTGAAGAATCTCTTGCTTTCGTCGTCGTTAAAGAGTTCTTGTTGTTTTCTAAGTCGCTCACTAACGATGATACTATGTTGCTTGAAGAATCTGCTGCTTCTGTCGTCGTTGACTTCTTATGATACATGATTTATTATTCTGGTTTTTCTTCGTAGGACGTTGTAGAGTTCTTCTGGTACGCTGGCCACCAATATTAGGGCTTGTGCCTTGTATGATAAGGCGCCCTATGAGGTAATGTTAGACTAGCGATAATATTACGCTAAGTCGGTTGGTATTGCACTTCCATCTTCAATGGAGTGTCTGGGGTTTGTAGATCATTTTACGAAGTCGGTATTATCTTGTTGGTTATGACGACGATGTGTTAAAACTCATGGTGAGGAGGTCTTGTAGAAAACACTAATGTTAAAAATTATATATTCTTCTGAAGTTTTTACATGGTGAAGATCAGATAGGGATTGTACAAGTCTTGTAATAACGATAGCTTGATCGCTTATGCCAATGAATGATGGCTAATATCCTATTCCTCTACATGATAAAGCTTAGGTAAAGAGGTACAGGTCTTCTAATGACGATAGCTAACTCTGTTCTCCCGTCTACCATCTCTGTTACAAGTTATGAAGGAGCAGACAGTAGTTCGAACATATGAACATACATACAAATGACATAGTTTCATACGAACACACAATCAAATGAGACACGCTACAGATCACGTAGGCCGTTTGAATTATAGGTCGGGGTAGTTGTCTCAAGCAGGGAGCTTGGACTGTTTCAAAACAAATGAATGACCACAGATGACGGCATGTCAACTTAGCCTACATACTTATTGTATACGTCATCTTTAGCGTCTCTAGTCTGATCACATTCCTGCAAGCAATCTTTTATATATATGGACTAACATTCCATATTTTTATTATGTAAACACTTACAGATGTACCTGATGAATCTGTATCTCAACTGATAACCCCAGAAACATTAATGCATGGCTATGAGTTGAACTCTATTAACATTAAACCTGAATTGCAGTGTGATCCTGAATCTGATGAAAAGTATGACTTTAAAGGTTCACCCTCAAAAATAATTGAGGACACTTACTGCAAGCTGAGGAAGTAAGAGAAAATCTTATTAGAATTTATCATTCTGAATTCTTGACAACCTTGATAAATCAAGCCGTTGATCAGACTAACAGATACAAGCCTGTTATCCACAAAATGGTTGAACCAGGAGACATTGTTTTGCTGAAAGATCCACATACTAAGGCCTTAAATTATCCACTTGGGATTGTCAAGGAGTTTGTAAAGAATGACCTTTGTAAAGTGACCAATGCTAAGATTTTGAAAGGGAAGTCTGGTGAAATTGTGAAGAGGCATGTTACCAGTCTGATACCCTTGCTCAGGGATAAAGTTTTATTTCATAGTGTAGGTCATTCTGCAGGAGACAGGAAAATTTTAGTGGTTGATTCTGACTCCAGGCGTCCAAAGAGAGAAACTGCAATTGCTTCAAGATTAAGGACTAAGGAGATGCTCAGAGAATAAATCCGGAACGTCCTCATATTTTCAATAGGTTTATAAAATCTGAGTCCCTTCCCTGGGGGGTTGAGAAGTATCTGTTTACTGAATGTTGTTTTCTTTTTTTTGTTATTGGTATTTGGGTAATTATAGAATCTATTGTTCCTTTTCATCCTTTTGGGTAAAACTATGTTACCAGTCATAACTTATGTATATTGTGAATTAGTACTAATGGTTGTTTGCACTTGAGGGTAAACTCAGCATTTTGTTTATTTTCATTTTGACAGTAAATCTTTTCAAGTGTAAACTACCTAACAACTCTTTTGGAACTATCTGCTGGTGGTCTTGTTCTTTCGCAGTAATACAATGTATCGAAGGAATCATTGCCAGCAGAGAAAACGCAGTTGGAAGAAGACTTTCCTACTTGACAGAAGATTTTTGGAATTAAATCAGATTAATGTTCGTTCGTCAAGACCTTATAATGGAGGGATAACCTATCCTCGATTTTCTCTGCCATCCTGCACAAGATGACGACCAGCTATACTGTGTTTGGACATCAACGACACTATCTCCACCTCTCCAACCTCCCCTCCAACTCCTCCCTACTCTCTGAACACAAGACAATGTCATCGGCATATAAAATGCACCACGGCACTGCTTCTCTAACATCCTTGGTCATTACATCCATCACGATGTTGAAAATGAATGGTGTAATCTAACTCCTATCTCAAATCCATCTGTCTTTCTAACACTGTTTCTCACTCTAGTATACACATTCCTGTACATCTCCTGAATAATTCTGACATACTTTTCAGGTACCATCTTCTCCCTCAAACATCTCCATATTTCTTGCCCTGGCACTCTGTCATAGGCCTTTTCAAGGTCTATGAATACCAGATGCAGGTCTCGTTGTTTTTCTCTGAATTTCTCCATCAGCTGCCTTAAGCAAAATATTCCATCCATTGTGCTGCTTCCCTCCATAAATCCTAACTGTTCTTTCCCTATTCTCACTTCCTCTCTTAGCCTGCCATCTATTATTCTTTACAAAATCTTCAGTGTGAGACATTAGTTTGATACCTCTATAATTACTACATTCCTGGACATCACCTTTACCTTTAAATATAGGTATCATTATGCTTTCCCACCGTTCTTCTGGTATCTTTTCCTGTTCAAATATATTTACCATCAGATCATACAAGATGTCCACCCCTTCCTCTCCTAAGGCTTTCCAAACTTCGACTGGGATTAAGTCAGGTCCTGTTCCCTTCCCATTCCTCAATCTTTTTATGGCTCGTATAAATTCATCCCTAGAGATCCCCAATATCATTCCCATATTTACTTGTCCATCCTCTCTTACAAGTCTTCCATTTTCTTCATTTAGCAGTTGCTCGAAATACTCTTTCCCTCTTTTCAGGATGTCTGCTTCCTTTTTTATGACCATACCATTCCTATCTTTCATTTGCTTAATATTGGTGATGTCCTTCATTCTTTTACTTCTTACTTTTGACAGTTTGAGCATCTTACTCAACTCTTCTTTGGTTTCCAGTTCATTATAAAACTCTTCATATGCCCTTGGCTTAGCTTGAGCTATCACCCTTTTTACTTCTTTGTTCCTATCTCTTAATTTTTCTCTGTCCTCCTCCAACTGTGACTCTTCAAATCTTTTGTCTCCCTTTTACCCTTCACCACTTCCCCCACCTCTTCCCCCAACCACCAGCTCTCCTTTTCCCTCATACTTTTCCAGATGTTTCCCCTAGTATCTCCTTTCCATGTCTTCTAATCACTGATGCATTATGCCTCCACCATTCTCCCACATCTTCAATTCCCAGATCAACCTCTCCCAGCACTCTTCTAAACTCTCTCTTCTTATCATTATCCCTCAATAAAAATTTATACCATTTGATTTTTTTTACCCCCTTCATTTTCCTTTTCCTTTCTCTTTTCATCTTCAAATCCATCCATACTAAGGAGTCTATGTTGGGGGGCCAAGTAGCCACCTGGGATAACTTTGCAATTACTAACTTCCACCAGTCTTGATCTATCATAAAGGAGATAATCTATTTATGTACATCTACCACCATTCCTCTATTCTAAGAGGAGCTTTTTCCTATCTAAAGGAAGTTGAAGTTTGCCCATTCTTCTGTGGAGTTTTTTGAAACTGGGATAACTAAAGCAAATGGTTTTAGTTCTGCCAATGGTTCATGCTTTTCGGTTATTACGTAATTTTGAAAATGTGCCTTCACATGGTTTATGATTTTAAATGTAAAGGGGCAGAAGGTATTGGTTCATGACGAGCAACCTGAGTTTTGTTCATGATAGAAGTATAAATTCATTTCCCATTTACCTGATGAAGAGTTTCATCTACAGTTCTCAATGCTAAATTGCCAGGTAAGAGAATAGTTTCCTTTTGAGGTTTCTCCATGTCTGGCACAGGTGGTATCGGACGCCATTCAGTATTAAGAAATGCTGCCTTGTCTCTAAATTCAACATGTAGTACTTATATAATGGTCTTTCTCTCATTAATAAGATACTTACCATCTAGAGAGAAAATAAACATTGAGGCATCTCACCAAAGATTACCAGCATCAGAATAGGATTTTGGAGCCTCTGTTACATTTTGGTCGCAAGACTCATAACCGGAACTGGCCATTTTGTTGGTTCCAGTTGGGTTTGCACTCTTAACTCTTGTTTGGGCTGATTTGGTTTCAACTCTCCCTATTCTATTGCAAGATGCAAGACGTTTACATTTTGGTGTATACATTACTGACTTGATTTCTTTAATATCTTGTTCAGAATCATCAATATGTCCATTATCTGTTGCCGTTCGGCAGCAAAAGCATTTTTGATGTCACTCATTATTTCCTTAAGGAGCTGATAAAATGCCGCAAACTGTGTATCCCTCTTGGGGGAGCGTGCATAACCTGTGTATCTACAGCTGAGCTGCAGCTGTCTGTTCCCCAGGGGGCAGAAGTCCTGGGTGAATTACTATAACCTTCTGAAATTGTTGCCATTTCCATTGGGTTCAGGTGGATCCTTATATCCCTTTTGGGGGAAGGATCCTGATCATCTTCTGAAAGCTGCACGGGGCACTGACTTGCTTCTGCAATTTTTCCCCCATGGCTAGTTGACATCTGTGTCCCTGGTCCTTCTGGGCTCAGCAATGTTCTTTTGGTATCAATATCTACCTCAATGTCATTCAACAATTCCCCTTCAAGTGAGAATTCCTCTATTTACTCCTCAGGATGCACCTGGGGAGTAGTGGGGGACTGATATTACTGGGTTTTGGCCCGAATCTGGATCTCTAGAGAAGGGCTTAAATATATGCTGTTGGAGTTCTGCTGGATAAGACATAATCTTCCCCCTCCTCACCTTTGCTAAACCCTAGGACACATCGAGACAGTGTAAAATGGGCAGTTTCATCCTTAACGCTTGCTGCCAAGAGCACACCACAAATTTCACACATATCAGGCGACCAAACAAATTTGTCCAGATCATTACAGACTATACTTATGGCAGGTAGTATGGGCAGCGCCCACTAGCAAAAATCATACTGAGCAATCAGCAACGAAACACTTTAATTGAGGGTCATGTCTCAAGATGGCCCTGTAGTGAAAAAACCAAGTTGTTATTAGAAAAATTTAATTAGTATAAATTATTTTTAATAATGGACACTGTAAATATTAACAAATAGTAGATATCATTTTACAATTCAACGCACTAACTCCACACGGACTGTAAGGAACTGTCCCGTAAATACAGAAGCCACTAGGGACTGGGGCATCAAATGTATTTGCCCCCTCAAAATATAATGGTTAAATCTCAGTAAGCAACTCAATTGCTATAGCAAAACTGTAATTTCTATATAGGTAAATACTTGACGCTCAGTTATTACCTGGATCTGCCTATATCTATGTTAACTCAAAACTTTTGTGGTTTAAATTACCCTTGAAGATTTGTTTATATTTATTACTTAAACTTAGCCCTTTTGGATTGGCTATGTTTAGGTTTTTAATTTTAATTATAACAACAACCAATACCACTCAAGTTAGTTTATGACTGACATGTTTTACTGACCCAAGCAACTTTTCCATATGGTTTAGGTTAGTTTCACTGGTATAATCTATTCCTACTAAATCTGGTTAAGCTTCTATTTATTACCAACAAGAATTTAATATGTAGCCTTATCACTTAGGTAGGCTACATAACCAAGTTACTATTTATTGAGCCTAGTAATTTTTAAAACTCTTAATAAACTAGTTTGTACACTTATTAATATATAGGCTAGGATACTGAGTCATAGCAAACAGACATTTTGCTAAGCCTTAAATAATTTTAGTATGTTGTATTATGGATAAACTAGCCTATATAACACCAGCATATCAATACTAACCTTCATGTTAGGTTATTTTCCCTTATATGTAAATTAACACTTACTCTAAACTAACTTGAAGTATCTAATTAGAATTTTAATTTCAACACTCAATTTTACATGTTATTTAAAACAACCACTTAAAATGTAGCCCCAAGTTTAGACTACTGTCCCATCTGTCACCTGCTGCCAATTTTCAACTAGCCTTAGGTTACGTACTCTGGGCTAACAATTCAGACTAATAAAGAGTTAGTAAAAGTTTACAACTTAACATTACCAATAACCTAGCTTGGGTTATTTCGGTCATGCTACATATGTATGCCAAATAAAATTAAAATAGTGTAGCCTGTTTATCTAGTTCTACGGACTTATCACCGAAATATTAGGTAACTACTTAGTCAGGTTATTTGAATCACCTTTAAGATATATAATCTTAGGTTACAGGCTACAAATAATAGCTATCCTAGTTTTAAATTATTTGTCCTAAATCGACTAGGCTAATAGCTCATGTAGGCTAATGCCTAGGAAATTGTAGACAACTTTATCTGAAAAGATTAGCCCTCTTACGCCGGAGCGGTAAATAAAAAATTGTCTCCCGTATGCCGGAGGGGTTTCGGAGTGAGCGCGGAAGTGGAAAAAATATTTTTTTCAAAAAATCACAGCGCGCTTAGTTTTTAAGATTAAGAGTTCATTTTTGGCTCATTTTTTGTCATTGCCTGAAGTTTAGTACGCAACCATCAGAAATGAAAAAAATTATCATTGTCATATATAAATAATGCGATATATGATAGCGCAAAAACCAAATTTCATATATAATTGTATTCAAATCGCTCTGTGCGCAAAACGGTTAAAGGTAACAAGTTACTTTTTTTCCATTGTAATGTACACTAAATTGCGATCATTTTGGTATATAACACATTGTAAAACGATAAAAGCAACACAGAGAAAATATTATCACAAAATAATGCATGAATTCGTAACGCACGGACGTAAACAAATATTTTTTTCAAAAATTCACCATAAATCTAAATACTGTCCTAGAGACTTCCAATTTCTTTCAAAATGAAGACAAATGATTGAATATTACTATACTGTAAGAGTATTAGCTTACAATTGCAGTTTTTGACCATATCTGACGAGTTAAAGTTGACCGAATGTAGAATTTTCTTATATATATATTTTTTATATGCAATTATTTCGGAAATAAGAAAAGCTACAACCTTCAAATATTTTTCGTTTTATTCTACATGAAATTGCGCACATTTTCATATATAAAACTCTATGAAATGCCTAATATGAAATGGAGCAAATATTCCGAGAATGGGACGTACGCATTTCGGAGATTTGTGACGGAGAATCCGCGCGCGGAGGGAAGGAAAGATTTTTTTTTTAAATTCACCATAAATCTAAATATTTTGCTAGAGACTTCCAATTTGTTTCAAGATGAAGATAAATGACTGAATATTACTAGACTGTAAGAGTTTTAGCTTACAATTGCGTTTTTCGACCATTTCGGTAGAGTCAAAATTGACCGAACGTGGTTTTTTTTCTATTTATCATGATTTATATGCAAATATTTCAAAAATGAGAAAAGCTACAACCTTCAATTATTTTGTTGTATTCTACATGAAATTGCGCACATTTTCATATATAAAACTTTATGTAACGGCTAATTTAAAATGGTGCAAACATTACCACAATCGCACGTATGATTTTTTCGAAAGAGTTATCGCACGGACGTAAAGAAAATGTTATTTTTTTCATAAATTCACCATAAATCGAAATATTGTGCTAGAGAATTCCAATTTGTTGCAAAATGAAGGTAAATGCTTGAATATTACTAGAATATAAGTGTTTTAGCTTACAATTGCGTTTTTCGACCATTTCGGTAGAGTCAAAGTTGACCGAAGGTTGAAATTTTGGCAATTATCGTTATTTATATGAAAATATCTCAAAACTGATAAAAGCTACAACCATGGGTTGTTTTTAGTTGTATTGTGCATGAAATTGCGCACATTTCCATATATAAAACTTTATATAACAGCTAATTTTAAAATGGTGCAAACATTACCACAATCGCATGTATGATTTTTTTCGGAAGAGTTACCTCGCGGACATAAGGAAAAAGTTTTTTCATAAATTCACCATAAATCGAAATATTGTGCTAGAGACTTCCAATTAGTTGCAAAATTAAGGTAAATGATTGAATATTACTAAAATATAAGAGTTTTAGCTTTCAACCGAAGGTTGAAATTTTGGCAATTATCGTTATTTATATGAAAATATCTCAAAACTGATAAAAGCTACAATCATGAGTATTTTATTGTTGTATTCTACATAAGAATGCGCACATTTTCATATATAATACTTCACGTAACGTCTAATTTACAATGGTACAAAAATTATGTCAAAGTGACAAAATAATTTCCGAGATGTGTCACAGATACTTTTTAGTGCGGCAAGAAAGAAATTCGCGCTTGCGCACCTGCGTAACGATTGTAAACAAAACAACACCTTGATCCGTGAACTCCCAGCATCCTCCAAGGCGCGTGATTCAAAAGTTTTAGGCTGGTAGGCCTATAAGTATTTTTCCGCGAATTTTAAAAAAAACTTTTGTAAGTCTACGCAAAATACGTCCAGTCGGCACACGGGAGACAAAAAATGTCGACGTAAAATACGTCCAGTCGGCGTAAGAGAGTTAACTAAATTAATAATACACTGTGGAGTAGTTTTTTAGCCAAAAAGGTTCTGAAAAGAATGGCAAAATCTTGAACAATTCTCTCTTTCATAAAGAAGGCTAGCCTAGATCGTGTATTACGCTGACCATGTGCTCTACAAACATGGAACGGCAAAACAAAAAACAGTTTTTGTATTCACAACAAAATTTTGTTCTACAGTTTTTAACCTAAATGTTTTTCACTAAATCTTAAAAGTAAGCACTTAGTTTTCAACTTTCAGGGATTCCATGATTCCTGGAGAACGATCTTGAAGAAAAAATTTCTCAATATGGAGGAGCACTGGCTGAGTAGACTTTAGTCCGTGTTGAACAGAGGAGTAATGGTTTTTGGTCTTTTAACCACCCCGATCATAAAACAAGATGGCCGATGTGCATGCGCAATAGTCACTTCTACAGGTTTTGATATAGGAAACTGGGTACAGCTTCACTGAAGACAAGATAAAATGCCTTCTTGTCTTAGAGTCCATTATACCCCATCACTTGTCATAGTGTTTATCATTATGGCATAATACCCAGCTACAAGACCAGGCTAAAAGATATTTCTTAGATATTAGTCTGATCACCATAGGGCGATGGCACACACCATGGAGGGTAAATCCTTTGAGGACAAAACAGCGACTATGCTGTCAAAAAATGGCCATGCTTAATTATACAGGGGTAACCTGATTAGTGGACAAACATTCTGTAAGACAGATTTATTTAATTTGTATTTAAGATTTACTTTATACTGTAGTAAAATTACTGCCCTATGTACAAAATTCGGCCATAAAACGATGGTTGTCTGAATGCCATAGGCTAGACTAGGCACGTAGTATGCACTGTAAGGGGTACGCAAAATTATTGTTGCTAATAATAAAGCACTGAAAATTACAACTAATTCTTACAGGAAATTAATGAAATATCACAAATAAGACAAGTTATGTCTATCATAAACTTTAGAAAAATTTCCGAAATTAAGTCGCTAGCTAGTGGCTGTGAGCAGCATAAACAGGCATAAACAAATTATCATACAGTCTACTGGAATACAGAATACAATACAAAATAACTTGAAAATATCTTTCAGTACATGTTATGATATGTTTTTGCTCATGAAATATCCTTGTAAAATAGGGGCATTTTTCATAGGCATTTTGTGCTTTATAATGTGACATGATTATTGGCGGAGTAATAACCATTGGAAGTAGATCCTCAAAAATGTATTCCTTTAAAACTGGAAAGAATCCAATTATTAAGGATAACTGGGGAGCTTTCGATATCACAAAATTCTATATGTAATTTGATTATAAAATACTACCAAGAAAATACTACCCCTAGTAAACAAGGCTCGAAGTCCATCACGACTGAGAACTATGTATTGTGAGCATCGTGAGATGTGAGCTTTTGAGATAAATCCCTTTTCTCCTTTGCCAAGTCATCAAGGAAAAGCTGTTAAAAAACAGACTAGTACCTGAAATATCCTGTGTACGGCAGATCTTTTTCAAGTAATCAATTTATGACAGCTTACTTGATATAAGAACATCATTATCATCAACATAGAAAAACAAAGAAACTGCTGGAGGAACACTAACCCCAGCAGTGTCTTCATCTTCTGAGGAAAGAACTTGAGCAGGCCCCTCTGAAGCAGCATCCCAGGTAAGGTATACTCCCCTGATGATGCCAGCAAACACCTTTTGTTCCTCAAAAGGGGAAAAATTAATAAACTTTTCCCCTATAAAATGAATAATGCCTTTGTAAGTCTACCAAGGTGGGAAACAAAACAACCACATGGGCATCCACATCCCCCACTACAGTTTTTCAGAAGTTTTATCTCCAGTGAAAAAAAAAACTATAAAAACAAAACACAATGGAAAACACAATTTTAAAGGTAAAACCACAAAAGTAGTGGGCTACTCATCCAAGTCCAATGGTAACACAAAGGGAAGATGAATCATATATCCAAAGAAAATGTGACTGGATAGCATGGGCAGAGTGCGGGTATTACATCACTCAACCCCATCTCCAATACAACCATACTCGTTTCAAAGCTCGTGGCTGGTTCATGAATGCATGTTAAAGATCCTCATAGAAGGGCATGGTTTGCATCACAATAGAAACTGCTGACAACTTTTATTGTCCTGTTTGCAGATGAGAATCACACAGATCTATATATACTATAGAAATGTCAGACTCGAGAAAAAAAGTCTCAAGGAAAGAATCACCCTAACAAAAAGGATGAAGCTGCTCCCTTTCAAAGAGGCACATGTCAGTGTAGTACTGTAACGGAAAGACAAAAACATATGCAGTTCTGTGCATATCTGTTACATACTATTCAAAATCCACATCAAGAAGAGTTCACCAAACAAAGAAAAGTAAGAGATCAAATGTTTGTGACTAAAACTTTTCAATGGGCAGAATGGGTCCTGTGGACAAATATTTAGCTAATTAGGCTTTGATAAGGAAACACAAAAGAAATTCTACAAAGTTTCTTTTTCACCCATGAACCTTGGCGTCAGGAATCTTACCAACTGTATAAATCAACCCTTCATAACCAGGAGTGAGAAAAAGAAATTCCACAAGTGTTGTGAGTGTAAGTGTCCCAAAACATGAGACAGCAATGGAAAGAAAATTACAAGTATTCCTTGTTTCAAGAATTGTTGTATAAACTGCATTTAGAATGTGTAAGTGGAACTGTTTGCCGATTGTTAAAAAAAGTTCAAATAATATTAGCCTTATTTTCAAACTTGAGAGATGGGTGAATACAGTAAGTTTGCATTTTATATTTTTTAATGTGTCAGATATAAAAATTCAAAAGGAATTTATACCAGTTGAACATACAATAAAGTAAGCATTCGTATTACATATTCACTTCTGATTATTTCATTGAATATCATTGCATTCCACAATCAGGTAAGCTTAAGAATGTTTTAAAATAAATTAGGAAACTTGAAGATATTTGTCTTTATACTGTAACTCCTATTTTCTTTCCTCTTGATTCATATATTTTTCAAAATGTGCCATACAATGAAATGCTTGCATTTTTACTTGTGCTTACCTCCGTATGAAATTTAAATGTCTTCTCAAGACTGGACGTTGATAATCTCTCCATTCTAAACCCAAAGTAAAAATAACAAATAAAAACTGAACACAACCATAAAAAAGTGCTCCTCAATTACCTGTTGGTGAAAAATGAAGGGAGGTTACATTAACTTCAGGTCTGAATACCCTTGTCGATTTGTCACCTCTGCGAGTTCCAGGTAATCGTATAGAAACACCTTTTTCACTCTCTCTGTCTTCCCGTTCTTCAACAAGAGCTAGATTGACACCATTTTCAGCCATCTTCCTATGGTTTACGGTCTCCTAATAGTAGTAATGAGAAGAAAAATATTGAAATCAGTCATGCTAAGTAAATCTGAGGTAAGAGAATGAAATTTGTGGTCTAAATTTTCCAAAGAATTACAGTAAAAATTTTTAAAAGTTAATCCTGATTCAATAACTAGTAGTATTTGGAAACTTATCACCTACATGATTAAAAAATATTAGGATAAAACATTTACAAAATGACTCTCTTCAGTGTAGGCAAATCATAACTTCTTGCCATGAAGATCCCTGCCCAAAATATCAAGCAAAATGAGTCAAATAGATTATCAAAACAAATAAATGTAAACAAACAGGACCTTCAAATCTACTTTAAAAAATTCCATCCACTCAATTACAGACGTTTACAGACAAAAGAGAATAAATTTATCTCTAGGCAACACTTTCCCTAGAGTATTATGTAACGTGCACCCTGCAAGCATTCAATGCAATGCCCCACATTTTTTAATTCATCGTACAACTTAGGAGATTCTAGTTCAGTTGCCAGTTACTCTTTTTCATTATGGTAATCCTCCTTTTGGCTTGCTTCTCTTTTTAAATAAGTTTTAATAAGCAGGTTTTGATGTAGGAGAAACCTATTTTTGGTACAGTGGTCCCCCCATATTCGCGGGGGATGTGTACCAGATCCCCCTCCCCCTGCAAATAGTTACAACCCGCGAATAGTTGGAACTCCTATAAGAATGCTTAAAGGGGCCGGCCGGCTAATGCCATTCTTTAGGGACAGGATTTTGATATTCATACCACTTAATAAGGTGACTTGGGACATCTCCAAACCACATATGATTTTCGCCTCTGACCTTTGGTTTTGTGACGCCAGGGCGATTTATCCTGAAAATAACCATTTTCCAAATTCTATCTCCTCCCTTGATATTTAATATTAAGACCTAGGATTACTACCATATACAGACCTGATGTAGACCTCCAATCGAATGGGGAGTTTTTTTTTTCTAAAAGTCATTTTTTTGCTAGATATTAATTTTTCATTATAGTAAAAAAATAAACCCTATAAATTAGGAAAACAAAATTTATAAAAAAAAAAGACGAAACAAAATTTGGAAAAAAGGGCTTGATTTGATTGTTCTATAATGTCTTTCTGAATTATATACCAAATTCCAATGTTATAGCTTTAAAACTAAGAGAGAAGATAGATTTTGAAGGTCAATAACTATAGTTTTGAGATACGGGCGTTCAAAGTTTTCTTCGTATTTTTATAACTACAATGTTAATAAATAATGATTATTATGAATGTATATTTCTTTTTTGTGTATCAAAACTATTTTATTTATCATAATTTAATCATAAATGATGATCCCTTTGCTCATATATCGTAGCTTGGGGCACTGCGTCAGGCAAGACGGGGCACTCCTTCCTACGCAACTCTCTCTCCTTCACTAACTCAGCTTATTACAGCGAATTTTCTTCTTCTGTATGTTCCTCATATGCTTTCCATATTTGTAATAAATTCTATTAGAAATCTATGTTAAATCGAACCATTTGAGGTTTGTTAGTTTTGACAGCCATATATGGCTATATTAGTCCTTTTGCACTGGCTATGTGAAATTTTAATTTGAATTTTCATACCATTCAGACTAATTTTTTATGAATTAATTTCTTTAGTTAGCCCAAGCTACTGTTTTAAATGGCTTTAGGTTAATGCTTCTATAATAATGTACATTAAACTAGGAATATAGAGGATTTCTTAAGAGGGTTCCCACTCACCTATTCTAGGCCACTGCCTATTATAAGCTTATTTAAAACTTTTAAGGATATAAACCATACAGAAAAAGAGTCCTCTTTTAATCTTTCTGTGGCCAAGATCATCCTTACCCGATATTAGGCTGTTGTTGTTTTTTAGGCTAATAGTAGGATATTCCCTTAGAAAGGGAATTGCTACTTAATCTGGTTAGGCTACAGCTTCTTCTGGGTTTTTATCACCTTTAAGAAAATAGGCTACATAAGAACTCCACTATTAGGTAGCCTTGCCAATTGACTACCGTATCAGCATCAGCCTATAGTCGTAAAAAATTTTTTAATAAGCCTAGGATACTGTTCATATCTAATCCTAGGCTTTTTGGGGGTAAACTACCACTTATTATAATGAGATGTTTCCTATACTGTTCTCTCTTAGCTTAGTATAGGGTATTGACTTATCCATACTCTAGACCATTCATAATTTAAAGGCTATATAAAAACAGACACTTACGCTTACTGACACTCATAGTTAGGACAACATTTTTGTCTGACCAAGGTTGTTTACATCTAGCACTGAGTTATTTGGTCTACTATATAAAACAGTAACTTTCGAATGTGAAACTTTATAGTTAGGTGATCACCTAGTAGTATGTATAGGTTGTCTAATCCTGAGTAAATAATTTACCTTTAAGGGGATGGGACTAACAGATGTAATTTGTAGCCTTTAAAATAGGCTACTACCTTACAGCCCATTTGGTCTACAGTTTTTGGGCTAATATATAAAACAGTAACTTAATAATATGACAAATTTTTTAAAGAGAATTTGTATTTTTCATAGCTACAAACCTGAGGTCTTAGCAATAGGATAATTTCTAGCGCCTAGCTGGATCCGGTTAAAACGCAGACGAAAGCAAGGAATCTTGTGAGATCTGGCAACGTGTGCGTATATTGGGTGAAGAGTGGTCAAGAACCATGCACCTACGCCACCGCGTCAGTCTTTCCCAACTCAGGATGTCTTGACAGATAGAGGGGCAGCTAGAGGTGGGCAGTATAATTTTAAGACCTCAGGTTTGTGGCTATGAAAAATACAAATTGTCTTAGAAAATTTGTCATATGTTCATACGCAAACAAACCTTCGGTCTTAACAATAGGATAGACTCATACTTGGAAGGAGGTACAAGACATCCTAAACTGGCTGGGGGCCTACCCACCAGTCCAGCTCCAGAAGAAATAACTTCTGGAGAGGGACTGAAGCCTGTGAGAAGCTAGATAAATTGATATCTAACCACACAGACACTGAGTGACGTACAATAACATATGTCTATTCCTTAACCCACCCAAAAGGAAGAAGGAATGGTACAAGAGAAAGAAGGAGACCAGCCAACTAGCCAACTCACTCATTCTCTCATCCACACAATCATCTTAGGTAAGATACAAAAGTGCCCTGTTAAGGACAACTATGAGTTACACAACCTGTTGGGCAGTCACCACAGAACCCAGGGAAAACGTGTCCGTAGAACTGTGGGCAACATCCTTAAGATAGAAAGAGGTGAATGTGGACTGGCATAACCAGTACCAGCGCTCGGCACTCTATGTACAGCCAAGTTTTTCTTAAAAGACAAAGAGGGACCAATACCCCTAACGTCATGCGCTCTAGCCTGCAGACGTGGTGGTGGAATCATCAAGAGTCAAGTATGCCTGTCTGATGGCTTCCTGTATCCCAAAAGAGAGTATTCTTAAACACCTTTCTTTGTACGTCCTGTGCTAACAAAAAGTGTGCGGCAGTCTGGTCTAAGGTGCCATGCCCTTTTAAGATAGCAACGCAGGGCACGGACAGGACACAACAAAAGCTCTTGAGCATCACCACCCACAAAGACATTCAGTGATGGAATGGAAAATGAAGTGAACCTATCATTGTGCATGGAGGGATTTTGGGTCTATGCCACGAATTCCAGGACAAATTCAAAGGACACCTATCCCCAACCCCTGGTGTGCTTTACATCATAGCTTAAGACCGTGGAGCTCTCCTACCCTCTCCGAAGATGCCAAGGCCAGGAGGAAAACTGTCTAGAGTGTCAAGTTCCTGTCAGATGAGCGACACAAAGGCTCATATGGACCCTTAGTGAAGCTCTTGAGAACCAGGGAAACATCCCCTGTCGAAGGCTTGAGCTCCCTAGGAGAACTCGATTGCTCAAACCCCTTCTGTAACTTTCACTGTCCCTCATAAAGTCATTCCTTATCCTCTCTCCTTATCACTCAGCACATCCAGCGTAACATTCTCATTTCTGCTTCTTCCATCCTTCTCACTTGTGCTTTCTTCATGGGCCATGTTTCACAACTATACATCAATGCAGGTCTGACAATGCTCTTGTACATTTTTCCTTCCAGCTTTACATTAAATCTATTGTAACATAACACACCTGATGTTTTCCTTCAATGGCATCAAGCTGATTATATTCTGTGGTTCACTTCCTCCTCCATCCCTCCACAATCATTGACACATGACCAAAGGTACTTGAAGGATGTAGCTCTTCTTACTTCTTTCTGTTCTAAGTTGATGCTTACCCCTTGGTCTCCTCCATTCATCCACATATATTCAGTTTTTGCTCTGCTTATCTTTAGGCCTCTGTCCTCCAATGCACTTCACAACTCCAATTTCCTATCCGCTTTTTCCTTACTGGTGGTTACTAACACCATGTTATCTGCAAAGAGTGCACTCCAAGGCACCTGATCTTCCACTCCAGCCCCTTATCACATCCATTACAATATAAAAAATATAGGGACTCAAGGCAGAACGTTGGTGGAGTCCAACTTTCACCCAAAAGTTTCAAACTTCTCTGTTGTTCCCACTGAGCTTCTTATTATCCTATAGCCTTATTTTCTTTAACAGATCTTTTAATATAACTTAAAAGAGAAGCATCTGAGCTACATACTGTAGTTGTCAGTGAATTTTGAACAATATTCTCAGAAAATGTGGGGCATCAGTTTTGGGGCTTACTGTAAAATGCAAATTTGATAGTGATACAGGATCTTTACATCACCTAAAGAACACAATTCCATTACTCTCTACCTTTTATATTTCTTCTTATCTTTATTACTCTCTCCGTTTTAAATTTCTTCTGTTCTTTCAACTCTTAACTATCAGTCCTGCTTCTTCAGATTTCTCAATCCAATTTTCACACCTCATTTAAGATGAAATCCTTTAAATCAACCTAGAAAGAGCTCGTGTGGCTTGGTTAACCTCTTTCTTAATATCCTGAGTACACCCATGAACAATGATTCTGTAATGTTTTACAAACATAAGAATACTCATTCATTATCCTAAGTTTTATCATTTCTGTCCTATTAGCATGTCCAGTGTGCATTTTTCTCAACAGAACAATATAGCTTCAGGTATCACATTCCCTAGCTTCTGAAATGCATTTTTATTTTTGCCATTTCATTCTCTTCCACAACCAAAATGAATGACGATGAAACTAGAAGCAAATACGTAATCAGGAATCAATGGACTCATGAACTGAAAATTGCCGCTAATATTTGTCTTCAAATTCCACACAAAATTTAAAATTGCAGCAGTAAATTTGAAAAACAATAACAATGATCCTATTGTCTACCTTTCACACTACAGAAATGGTTGAAATTGATATACAAGGAAATCTCATATCAAAACCCACAGCTGTTATGGACTATAACAATACAATAAGTAGCATTATTTATTTTTTGCATGAAAAGAAGTACTACTATGCAATCAAATATCTTTCTTTCCTTCTCTCTTTCTATTGGAAATTCATTTTATAATGTTGCATGGATAAGAAAATAATGCTTTAAGTCTTGAATATTTCAAGAATCAAAGTTACCACAGGAATGTAAAATTGTCATATTTTACACTTAACAAATTCTAAAGTACATACTACTAATAATTTTTCACAAAATGCTATGCTGCATATTATCCTACATAATCTAAAAAATAAATAAAAACTTGACTGCTTCACAAAGGACAATGTATGGTACTTACATCCATGGCATCAAAAGATCTATTCTGTGTTATTTCAAATTTCTTCACAAGTATCTCTTCTTCAATACTGTAAATGCAGACATTTTTACTCTGTCCTCCTGCAAGTATATACTGGCCATCCGAAGAGTAACATAATGTCGTGAAACATCTGTGGGAAACCAGTTAGAACGTTTATTTGCATGTAATTTTACCCAGACAATATAGTGATACAATCAATTTGCCTTTACAATATCACGAGACTTTACTTTGGCAACACAGCAGTGTAATTATTTTCCTTATCATTTGATCTGAACAATATCTTAAACAATACAGTAATACAGCCAATTTGATCTGAACAATATCTTAAACAATACAGTAATACAGCCAATTTAACTTGCATTCAGAGATATATAATTTGATTTCAACAATTTCCTCCTAAAATATCAGTAATTTTTGTGCAATATGCCAAATAAACCATTAACTTATTTGGAAGTGAATTTGGGTATATGTATTTCTCTTTTGACAGTGTGCCATCTAAATTTAGTGAAAACAAAAATAAAAATAGTATACCAATGTTCCTATTTTCTCCTTATAACACACACTGATGCAATATTTACTTTGATTCAAGGTTCTTCCTGGCTGTAACTTTATCTGCATCTGCTCTGCCTGCCCCGAGATCAGGTCTACCTGATATACTACCCTGCTGCTTTCCTGTATTAGGCTCAAACATCTGGATTTGCCCATCCATCGTGGCTACAGCTATCTGCTTACCATCCGGTCGAAAAGTAACAAAAAGACCTGAAATTGGAAGTGGACTTGGTCACTCTTGAAACAAGAAGATGCAAGTGAATAACACAAAACCACTTTTAGACAGCAATACCTCAATAAATGTACAAAGAAGAATTGCATAAATAACTTCCAAAAGATGGTGAATTCTTGACTGACCAAATTTGATAGACATTGTTGCAAAAATGAAAGATATGACATTCTTGTCTACAAAATTCTGAGACTGCTATTATTCACAAGAATGAGGCTTCATTTCAGAAATTAAACTGATAACCACCCAGTTGACTATGTTAGTTTAAAAACCTCTTAAGAAACAGGGTTTATTCTCTAGTATTGAGTTCTACTCTCAAATACAATTATGTTCATGCACATGAACATGATTTGTTACTGTATAAAGTAAAACCTTGATACTCAAAACTTATTTTAATCTGGATTTTCAGATATTCTGGAGATATTTTGCACTGCCATATCCTTTTCCTTAGATATTTTTTAAACCCAAAAAATATTTTTTTTTCTTTTTTAGTCCAAAAAGCATATCAATATCAATGACTGCCAAGTACAGTATTGACAAATCTTTTAACGAACACAATAAACACAAAAATTTCAAATTGGATAAAAAGGAAAAACAATAAATTTGTTTTTAAATCTCATACACTACAGATAAAAAAGGGATTTTGACGTAAGGAAAAATCTATTTCTGGGCGATTGGCTCGTGTCGCCAGCGAAATATCCTTTAATCTATTATTTCTAGGGTAAATGTACTAACACATACCAGAGAATAAATAAATAAAGAAAAAGGTCAGTATAACTGACTCGCTCACTCTCCCAGAGAGTGTCGGTATGAACACTATGGCGAGTGAGACCACTACCACGAGCCAAATGCCAATAGAATTCTCCCACTACAAAATCCCCCAAGAGGAGAGCCGACCCACAGAGTGGGCAGCACCTACTACTATACTACTCCATCCCATGCTGCCGACTGCTGCGCCTCTGGTGGCCATCCTGAAGTTAGCAGACAATCTTGGCGATGGGATGGGTAGGGCGGGATTTCGCTGGCGACACGAGCCAATCGCCCAGAAAATAGATTTTTCCTTACGTCAAAATCCCTTTTCTGGGCTCAGCTCGTGTCGCTGCGCGAAATCGTACCAGAGAAATAGCACAAGATTGTAAAGAAATTAAGCAAAATATAAAGAGGTCTCAAATAAAAGATAAAATAAAAATAAATCAATATAATTGCTAATAAGGATACATATACACAGTGATACAAAATAGAAATATTACTTTAAATACACTTAATTCTAATAATATTTCTTAACTTACGGTAATATACATATATACAGGAGAAATATATCATCATATGTACAAAAATGGTATCTGTGTAAAGCTATGGATCAGAACATTGTAAAGCAATTAACAGAAAAGTTGAATAAAATAAACTCAACAATAAAGGGATTTTGACGTAAGGAAAATCTATTTCTGGGCGATTGGCTCGTGTCGCCAGCGAAATATCCTTTAATCTATTATTTCTAGGGTAAATGTACTAACACATACCAGAGAATAAATAAAATAAAGAAAAAGGTCAGTATAACTGACTCGCTCCACCCTCCAAGAGGGTGTCGGTATGAACACTAGGCGAGTGAGACCACTACCACGAGCCAAATACCAATAGAAATCTCCCACAACAAAAACCCTCCATGAGGAGAGCCGACCCACAGAGTGAGCAGCTCGTACTACTACTACTCCATCCCATGCTGCCGACTGCTGCGCCTCTGGTGGCCATCCTGAAGTTAGCAGACAATCTTGGGCGAAGGGATGGGTAGGGGGGAGTTGGGATTTCGCTGGCGACACGAGCCAATCGCCCAGAAATAGATTTTTCCTTACGTCAAAATCCCTTTTCTGGGCTCAGCTCGTGTCGCTGCGCGAAATCGTACCATAGAAATAGCACAAGATTGTAAACAAAAGTAATAAAATAAATCAGAATAGGTCTCAAATAAAAAATAAAGTAAATATAAAAAGAATATAATTGCTAAAAAGATACAAATACACAGTGATACAAAATAGAAATATGCTTAAATTACCCTTAATTCTAAACATGTTTCTTATCATAAGGTAATTTACATATGTACAGAGGTACATGGCTTACATGTAACAAAATGGTATCTGTGTAAAGGCATGTATCAAAATAAGAATAGCAATTAGAGTAGTCAAATGAACCAATTAGACAACAATGATAATATATAAGGAATGCATATGACTTAATATACAAAACCCGTAACCATTATAAATGAGATGTATCACCTAGCATAAAAATAAGGGGTAACATCCATGAGATCAAAATCCATATCATCTGTGAGTGTCCCTAGCAAAAACTAAGGGGCACCCACTCACATCATCAGAAAAGCAGCTAAGACACCAGGTGAATGTAAATGAACACGGTAGGAATAGACGAACTGTTGGGTGAAGCAGGTAGAAAGGAGGACTGAATCTTCTACTACAAATTAACTAGAATCAGGGGAAACTATGTTTCCCGCTGCTACTGCTGAAAATTTCAGAGCTTCCAAGGACTTAAGGTAATGGCGTTTGAACACTGTCGGCGATTTCCATCCGGTATACTTTTTCAACTCATCGAAGTTCATGTGTTGGAAATAATTAATTGAGGTGGCTACTGCCCTAACATCATGTGCTTTCGGGAAAGAGTCAGGATTGGCTTGCTTAATAAAGTACAGGATTTGCTGCCTGATGCCTTTAATGGATAAAGTACCACCTTTTTCCCTCTTAAAGAGGGGACCCGATGAGGATGAGGAGGTCCTGGACAGAAAGGCTCGTAAGGTTGTAACTGGGCAAAGAGATACATCTTGTGGAAGGGGTAGTACCTTCCAAGGTTCCCACCTCATCAAAGGATCTTCATTCTTTGCTAAAAAGCTACGTTCCGGAGAAAGTAGTACTTCCCCTGTGGGAAGGAATTGAATATGATCCGAATCTCTGGATTAAAGCCGACAGTTCTGAAATTCTTGCTCCTGAAGCTAAGCTTAATAAAACAGGGTTTTCCTTAAGAGCATTATAAACGAGCATGTGTCATTGTCGGTTTCTGAAGCCAGTTTTAGAACATCGTTTAAGAACCATGAAACTGACGTAGGCCTTACAGAAGGTCTAAGTCTAGCACATGCCTTAGGAATAGACGAGAAATAGGAATCCGTCAAGTCTATGTTGAACCCAAATTGAAATATCTTTTTCAAGGCTGACTTGTTTGTCGTTAATCGTGCTAGCCTGCTAAACCTTTTTCAAATAAGGATCTGAAAAAGGATATAGCTGAATTAACTGTCATGATTCTAATATCAGATTCTCTCAGGAAGATTGCTAACTTTTTGACAGCAGCATCGTACTGTCTCAAAGTTGAATCCCTTTTATCGGATTCCAAGAAGAGAATATTCTGAGGGTCAATATTCGCATCTCTTTTTGCCGCAAACTTCATGAAATCCATAGTTAGTTGGTTTTGAGAATCCCTGAGGAAGCGAACACAGTCTTCGTTTGTACTGACTGGGAGAGCTTGGGATTGGGGATCCGAAGAGGACGAAGGCCCAGCTCCAGAATTAGGGGATACCAATTGCTCTTCGGCCAGTCTGGGGCTACTAGAGCCACTTGACCCTTGAACGTCCTGAGTTTGTTTAAAACTTTCATAAGAAGATTCACTGGGGGAAAGACATAAATCTTCTTCCAGTTGTTCCAGTCTAGAGCCAGGGCGTCCGTGGCATAGGCCAGAGGGTCCAGGTTGGGGGCTACCATAAACAGGGAAGTTTATGATTCGCTGTGAGATGGAAGAGATCCACCTGTAGCCCTGGGACTCTTTGAAGGATCCATTGGAACGAACTGTTGTCCGTGACCATTCCGACTCTAGGGGCACTGATCGGGTATAAACGCGTCTGCTATGACGTTTCTCACTCCAGCTATGTGAGGTGAGGAGAGATGCCAACTGAACTTGTCTGCCAGGGAGAAGATGGCTACCATCACATGATTTAGATGACGTGACTTGGAGCCTCCTCTGTTTATACAATGTACTACCACTGCGCTGTCCAGAACTAGCTTTATGTGGGAGCACTTTGGTGGGCGCAACCTTTTTAGAGTCAAGAACACTGCCATTGCCTCCAGTACGTTTATATGGAACTGACTGAACTGAGGTGACCAAGTTCCTTGAACCTTTTGGACCTGTGAATACCCTCCCCAACCGCTTAAGGACGCGTCTGTGTGGATGGTAATCCCTGGTGGAGGGAACTGAAGGGGTACTGACACTGACAAATTCTTGACTTTCGCCCACGGCCGAAGACGATTCTTTAGAATCAGAGGGACTGAGGATAGTTTGTCCTGGCCCTGACATTTGCTCGTGAGCGCCAGATTCTGGTTAGGTCTTTCAGTTTGGCTTTCATTAAGACGTTCGTCACTGATGCAAACTGGAGAGAACCCAGGATCCTCTCCTGAGCTCTCCTTGACGCCAGTTTTGTGACTTAGAAATTGCTTGACTGACTTCGCTATTTCTTTCCTTTTGGTTGATGGAATCGACAGAGTATGGGAGGATAGAATGATTCCATTGAATGCCCAGCCACTGAAAGTCTGACTCTGGAGTGAGTCTTGACTTGGTCCTGTTTATCTTGAAGCCTAGATATTCCAGGAACTGAATCACTTTCAGTGTAGCTCTGTTGCATTCCTCGACTGTTGAAGCCCAGATCAAACCAATCGTCGAGATACGCTACTACCATAATCCCTTGTGATCTGAGTTGTTGCACTACCGCTTCCGCTAGTTTTCGTGAACACCCTGGTGCCACGTTGAGTCCGAAGGGAACTACCTTGAAGGAGAATGCCTGGTCTCCTATCTTGAAACCCAGATAACGGACGGAAGTGTCTTGCAATAGGGATATGATAGTAGGCGTCTGTAAGATCGATAGAGGTGGTGACGGCCCCACGGGAAGTAAGGTCCGCACCTGTGAGATCGTGAGCAGCTTGAACTTGTCGCAGCGGATGGCTAAGTTTAAGCGGGACAAGTCTAAGATTACCCTTCTTTTTTGTGAGCCTTTCTTTGGCACGCTGAACAAGCGACCTTGAAATTTTAATCTCTTGACTCTCGCTATAGCTCCTTTCTGAAGGAGGTCCTCTGCGTACTCTGTCAATTCTTTTGGAAGGAAGTTTGAACGGAAAGGTCTGGATGGAGGTGGGTTCGTCAGAACCAGCCTACCAAACCCAGGCCCTTTTGACACTAATTGCTCTGAGCCCATTCGCTGAAGTTCCACCGGTGGCGAAAGTGAAACAGCCTCCCTCCTACCTGAAGTTCTTCATTGGTTCTGGTAACCGCCTCGGCCTCCTCTGAAGTGCTTTCCCCTGTTAAAGGGGCCTCCCGATCCTCTCCCACGAAGGAACGCTTACCTCTGCCTCCCTTACCCGAGCGGTCATACTTCTGTGAAGCTTGACTCTCGAAGGCTTGATTGTAAGCTGGAGAGATGGCGTAAGAGGTGGAGGGCTGAGGCTGAGGGGATATCACATAAATTGGCTGTGATTGAGCCTTAGAGGTGGAAGTTTGGGCTGTTTGCACTAAGGGCACCGCTGGAACTTGCTGAGGAAAGCGTGGCTGCTTTTTCTGGTAAGGATGGAAACGCCTAGTTTTCCTTTGTCCCTTACCTTTAGGTGTTAGGTCTGTCTCCTCTTAGCCGTAAGGCCCCAACGGTCCTTAAGGCTCTGGTTCAGCCTCGTAGCCTCTGACTGGACTTCCTTCACCATAGCTTCTGGGAAGAGATCTGCTCCCCAGTATGTTAGACTGAGAGTAACCGATTCAGGCTCATGTCCGAATGGTTGCCTCTTGTAGGACATGCTTCCTACAATTCGTTCTAGCAGTGGCAAACTCAAACATATCCGACTGTACCGTTTGAGTCAGGGCTTTGGTCATGAGCTTAAAAATCGTTCTGAGCCATAAGCTATGGTTGCTACCTCGGACATAGCCATAGAGTTAATAGATCTGGCTAATCGCGATTTCGCGTCAATTCAGCCTGAATAAGGCCACTGGGAGCCTGGGTGCTTTTCACCAAACTGCTCCATAGCACAGTCCGGTTTGAGTTTGCCAGCTGAGAAGGTGTTTGGCAAGTCCTCCCACAATTCTCCGGCTGAGGGGAGCAACGGAGATGGTGGGATCTGCTTCCTTCAATTGAGGCATGGGTTCCCCCTTCTGGGCCGCTGGGATGGTAGACCTCGCGATCTTTGTCAGGAACGGGAGCGGGGTACTCTCATCCATTGTGAAAATGGTAAAGGCGGGACTCTTGAAAGGTTGTATCCTGGTATTAGAACAATCCATGTCCTCTAAACATCTGAGCCATTCTCTCTGAGCCTGGTCTCGTGAATAGAGGACTGTCTCCTTTGGTACCCTATCATCCCTTACCATGGCTGAAGCTGTAAGCCTTGCGTAGCCTATGAACGGAGGCTGGAGGTCTTCCGGGAAGAACTCGAAGTCCTCTATCCTTCGAGTTCCGAATTCCGGTATGGAAATGAGACCGTCTTGGAAGGGGGCGTATGACGCTACTCTCCATGGATTGTTCATCGAGAACGGAGGTAGCGAGTCATAACGGAAGGACGAAGCTGAGTTCCACTCGTATTGGTAAAGTGGAGGAGAGGCTAGAGGGGCTTCTCTCAGTCCGGCTATAATGGAGTCTTGGGAAGTAATCCTATCCGACAGACGAGAGATCATTTGTTCCATGCTACTCTTTAGGGACCCAACCAGGTCGCCCACCTGTTGCAACAGGCCAGCATTGGAGTCCAAGGCCGGAGCTGCTGCGGAGGTTGGAGGGGTGGCTCTGAATCGGAACCAAGGGTAGCGGAACTGGTGACTCTGCCGGGGTGCGAGATCTCTCTCTGGAGGATTTACTCCTCGAGGACTTAGAGCCGGAGCTAGAAGCTTTAGACCTGTCTGCTCCGGGATTCGCAGCCGGAGACTTAACGTGAGGAGGATGACGCCGAAGCCGACTTCTTAGACGACGACGACGCCTTAGTCAAGGATTTCACTGCTTGACCCTTGACCTTAGGTCTAACCGAAGCGTCAGGAGGAGTAATTATAATCATCACCTGTAAAGCCTTAGAAGGATGGAGAGGTTGCAGGAGTAGAAGAAACAGTTACACCCAAGGGTGACCCTTGGGTGTCCACCCTTCTTACCTCGACCAACAGGTCGTCTACACCTACCATAAGGTTCCACATTAATATCTAGAGTCGCGACGTCCGTGGAGATATCCTGGTCTTGATCAGTTAATGAGGCAGCCAGCTGTTGTTGGATGAAGGCGATAGTAGGGGCCGCCTCTACTGGGTCGACGTATCCTGTCGCCTTGCCTCCGGGGAAGATTAACAGCGCCAACCGCTTCTCCAAGATGTAGGGCATACCCTTGGCGGCGTTCTTCCCAAAACCGCCGACCCAGGCCCGCAGGGTTGCCAGTGCGGTATCCTTCACTGCCGGCGCCTGGAGAGAGGGCGTAGATTAGATTTAAGAATCACTTAAAACTAAGACTTAAATTATAACTTAAACTTAGATGCCTTAAGTTAAAGTGGATGATGAAAACTTAAACACTAAAACGGAAGCGGAGCAGCTACCGGAGATGGGATACTCACCCTTCTAAAAGCTGGCTCACCAGATCGTAACATATGGTACACGTTTCATGGTACCAGACCTGGATGTCCCCGTGCAGCGTCGAGCATGGAGCATGGGAACCCCGGCAAACTTCGTGTCCACATGGGTCCTGAAGTGTGGCGGCGCATCCCGGATGCTCACAGTTGGTGGCCTGTAAGTGGGAAGATACATGAGTATCTTAAAGAATAACACTTACAGGCTAAAGGACAGAAGAACTCCGTTGCATGCCGGAGCTCGGAAAAAAATTTGGGCATAACCCCCCCCTGCCTCGCCTGAATAGGCTATAATCCCGGAGATATCCGGTAAGACATGTAAGGGAGGGGGGGAAAAGGTTTAAGGTACTTAAGATAAACTTATAGTTAATCTAATAACGCTTAAACCTAAAACACAAACGAACCGGACCAAGTCCAGTGCGTGGCGGAGTTTAGTAACTCAGCAATGCGGTAAGGTTTAGCAGGGACCCACTGTATGTTCCGGTCCACTCTACTAGGTGGACTAACATCTTCCCGCTGGATGCCAGGACTCCGATCAGGAAAGGAGTCCTAGCAAGGTCGGGAAGAGCGAGGAGACATACAGGCTCGAGCGAACCGGAGCGACAGGAAGCAACGGATGGGGGAAAGGCCAGTACCCCCCACCACATCACCACCGGGCCGGACCGAGAAGCCGGAGAGGTCACGTCCAGTCAAGAGAAAAATATCACGTGTGACTCGTGTGCGCTAACTGAAAAGGATGGCCACCAGAGGCGCAGCAGTCGGCAGCATGGGATGGAGTAGTAGTAGTACGAGCTGCTCACTCTGTGGGTCGGCTCTCCTCATGGAGGGTTTTTGTTGTGGGAGATTTCTATTGGTATTTGCTCGTGGTAGTGGTCTCACTCGCCTAGTGTTCATACCGACACCCTCTTGGAGGGTGAGCGAGTCAGTTATACTGACCTTTTTCTTTATTTTATTTATTCTCTGGTATGTGTTATACATTTTACCCTAGAAATAATAGATTAAAGGATATTTCGCTGGCGACACGAGCCAATCGCCCAGAAATAATATATAAAGGAATGTATATGACTTAATATACCAAAAACCCGTAACCATTATAATAAGATGTATCTCCTAGCATAAAAATAAGGAGATGACATCCACGAGATCAATAACCATCATACATTGTGAGTGTCCCCTAGCAAAAAAATAAGGGACACCCACTACATCATCATAAAGCAGCTAAGACACAAGGTGACCGTAAATGAACAAGGCAGGAATAGACGAACTGTTGGGTGAGGCAGGTAGAAAGGAGGACTGGATCTTCTAACTAAAGATTAGTCAGAGTCAGGGGAAACTATGTTCCCTGCTGCAACTGCTGAAAATTTCAGAGCTTCCAAGGACTTTAAGTAATGGCGTTTTGAACACTGTCGGCGATTTCCATCCAGTATATTTTTTCAACTCATCGAAGTTCATATGTTGGAAATAGTTAATTGAGGTGGCTACTGCCCTGACATCATGTGCTTTTGGAAAAGAGTCAGGATTGGCTTGTTTAATGAAGTACAGGATTTGTTGCCTGATGCCTTTAATAGATAAAGTACCACCTTTTTCTCTCTTAAAGAGAGGACCCGATGAGGATGAGGAGGTCCTAGATAGAAAGGCTCGTAAGGCTGAAACTGGGCAAAGAGATAGATCTTGTGGAAGGGGTAGTACTTATTCCTTCCATGGTTTCCCACCTCATCAAAGGATCTTCATTCTTTGCTATAAAGCTACGTTTCCGGAGAAAGTAGCACTTCCCCTGTGGGAAGGAACTGAATATGATCCGGATCTCTGGATAACGCCGACAGTTCTGAATTCTAGCTCCTGAGGGCCAAGCTTAATAAAAATAGGGTTTTTCTTAAGAGCATTATAAACGAGCATGTGTCATTATCAGTTTCTGAAGCCAGCTTTAGAACATCGTTTAAGAACCATGATACTGACGTAGGCCTTACCGAAGGTCTAAGTCTAGCACATGCCTTGGGAATAGACGAGAAGTAGGAATCTGTCAAGTCTATGTTGAATCCAAATTGAAAAAATTGAAAAATTCTTTTTCAAGGCTGACTTGTTTGTCGTAATTGTGCTAGCTGCTAAGCCTTTTTCAAATAAGGACCTGAAAAAGGTTATAGCTGAATTGATTGTCATGATTCTAATATCTGATTCTTTCAGGAAGGTTGCTAACTTTTTGACAGCAGCATCATACTGTCTTAAAGTTGAATCTCTTTTATCGGATTCTAAGAAGAGAATATTCTGAGGGTCAATATTCGCATCCCTTTTCGCTGCAAACTTCATGAAATCCATAAAGTTAGGGTTTTGAGAATCCCTGAGGAAGCGAACACAGTCTTCGTTTGTACTGACTGGGAGAGCCTGGGATTGGGGATCCGAAGAGGGCGAAGACCCAGCTCCAGAATGAGAGGGTACCAATTGCTCTTCGGCCAGTCTGGGGCTACTAGAGCCACTTGACCCTTGAATGTCCTGAGTTTGTTTAGGACTTTCATGAGAAGATTCACCGGAGGAAAGACATAAATCTTCTCCCAGTGTTCCAGTTTAGAGCCAGGGCGTCCGTGGCATAGGCCAGAGGGTCCAGGTTGGGGGCCACATAACACGGGAGTTTGTGGTTCGCTTGAGATGCGAAGAGATCCACCTGTAGACCTGGAACTCTCTGAAGAATCCATTGGAACGAACTGTTGTCCAGTGACCATTCCGACTCTAGAGGTACTGATCGGGATAGAGCATCTGCTATGACTCTCATCCAGCTATATGAGTGGAGGAGAGATGCCAACTGAACTTGTCCGCCAGGGAGAAGATGGCTATCATGACGTGATTTAGATGACGTGACTTGGAGCCTCCCCTGTTTACACAATGTACCACCACTGCGCTGTCTAGGACTAGCTTTATGTGGGAGTACTTTGGCGGGCGTAACTTTTTTAGAGTCAAGAACACTGCCATTGCTTCCAGTACGTTTATATGGAACTGACGGAACTGAGGTGACCACGTTCCTTGAACTTTTTGACTGGGAATATCCTCCCCAACCGCTTAATGACGCGTCTGTGTGGATGGTGATCCCTGGTGGAGGAAACTGAAGGGGCACTGACACCGACAAGTTCTTGACTTTCGCCCACGGCCGGAGACGATTCTTTAGAATCAGAGGGACTGAGGATAATTTGTCCCTGGACCTGACGTTTGCTCGTGAGCGCCAGATTCTGGTTAGGTCTTTCAGTTTGGCTTTCATTAGGATGTTCGTCACTGATGCAAACTGGAGAGAACCCAAGATCCTTTCCTGAGATCTTCTTGATGCCAGTTTGCGACTCAGAAATTGTTTGACTGACTTCGCTATTTCCTTTCTTTTGGATGATGGAATCGACAGAGTATGGGAGGATAGATTCCATTGAATGCCTAGCCACTGAAAGTTTGACTCTGGGGTGAGTCTTGACTTGGTCCTGTTTATCTTGAAGCCTAGATATTCCAGGAACTGAATTACTTTCAGTGTTGCTTTGTTGCATTCCTCGACTGTTGAAGCCCAGATCAACCAATCGTCGAGATACGCTACTACCATAATCCCTTGCGATCTGAGTTGTTGAACTACTACTTCCGCCAGCTTCGTAAACACCCTGGGTGCCACGTTGAGCCCGAAAGGAACTACCTTGAAGGAGAATGTCTGGTCTCCTATCTTGAAGCCCAGATACGGACGGAAGTGTCTTGCAATAGGGATATGATAGTAAGCGTCTGTAAGATCGATAGAGGTGGTGACTGGCCCCCGGGGAACGGGAATAAGGTTCCGCACCACCCTGCGAGATTCGTGAGCATCTTGAACTTGTCGCAGCGAATGGCTAAGTTTAAGCGGGACAAGTCTAGATATTACCCTTCTTTTTTGTGAGCCTTTCTTTGGCACGCTGAACAAGCGTCCTTGAAATTTTAACCTTTTGACTCTCGCTATAGCTCCTTTCTGAAGGAGATCCTCCGCATACTCCGTCAATTCCTTGGAAGGAAGTTGGCGGAAAGGTCTGGATGGAGGTGGGTTCGTTAACCAGCTCCAACCCAGGCCTTTTGACACAATGCTCTGAGCCCACTTGCTGAAGTTCCACCGATGGCGAAAGTGAAACAGCCTCCCTCCTACCTGAAATTCCTCATTGGTTCTGGTAGCCTCCTCGGCCTCCCCTGAAATGTTTTCCCCTATTAAAGGGACCTCCCGATCCTCTCCCACGAAAGGAACGCTTACCTCTGCCCCCCTTACCCGAGCGGTCATACTTCTGTGAAGCTTGACTCTCGAAGGCTTGGTTGTAAGCTGGAGAGAGGGCGTTAAGAGGTGGAGGGCTGAGGCTGAGGGGAGATAACGTAAATCGGCTGCGCTTGAGCCTTTGAGGTGGAAGGTTGGGCTGTTTGCACCAAAGGAACAGCCGGAACTTGTTGAGAAAAGCGTGGCTGCTTTTTCTGGTAGGGCTGGAAACGTCTAGGTTTCCTTTGACCCTTACCCTTAACTGCTAGATCCTGTCGTCTCTTGGCCGTAAGACCCCAACGGTCCTTAAGGCTTCTGGTTCAACCCTCGTAGCCTCTGACTGAACCTCCTTCACCATCGCTTCTGGGAAGAGGTCTGCTCCCCCAGATGCTTGACGCAAGTAGCCTATTCGGCTCGTGCCGAATAGTTGCTTCTTGTAGGACTGCTTCCTACAGTTCGTCCTAGCAGTGGCAAACTCAAACATATCTGACTGTACCGTTTGAGTCAAGGATTTGGTAAGAAGCTTGAAGAGCGGTTCTGACCCATAGGCCATGGTAGCCACCTCGTCATAGCCATGGAATTAATAGACCTGGCTAACCGCGATTTGGCGTCGAATTCTGCCTGAATAAGGCTATCCGGAAGCTAGGTAGCTTCTCACCAAACTGCTCCATAGCACAGTCCGGTTTTGAGTTTTGCCAGCTGAGAAGGTGTTAGGTAAGTCTTCCCACAATTCTCCGACTGAAGGAAGTAACGGAGATGTAGGATCTGCTTCCTTCAGTTGAGGCATGGGATCCCCCTTCTGGGCCGCTGGAATGGTAGATGTTGCGATCTTTGTCAGGAAAGGGAGCGGGGTACTCTCATCCATCGTAAAGATCGTGAACGGGCTCTTGAAAGGTTGGATTTTCGTATTGGAACAATCCCATTTCCTCTAGACACCTGAGCCTCTCTGAGCCTGTCACGTGAATAGAGGACTGTCTCCTTTGGAAACCTTATCATCCCGAGTCATGGCTGAGGCGGTGAGCCTGGCGTAGCCGATGAACGGAGGCTGAAGGTCTTCCGGGTAGAACTCGAAGTCCTCAATCCTCCGAGTTCCACATTCCGGGATAGAAATGAGTCCGTCTTGGAAGGGGGCGTATGACGCTACTCTCCAATGGTTGTTCATTGAGAACGGAGGTAGAGAGTCATACGGGGGAAGCTGGGCTCCACCTGTGCTGAAAGGTGGAGGAGAGGCTAGAGGAGCTTGGCTCAGTCCGGCTATAATGCTGTCTTGAGAGGTAATCCTATCCGACAACCGAGAGATCATTTGTTCCATACTATTTTTCAGAGACCCCACCAGGTCGCCCACCTGTTGTAACAGCCCAGCATTGGAGTCCAAAGCCGGAGCTGCTGCGGAGGTGGAGGGGTGGCTCTGAACTGGAAACAAGGGTAGCGGAACTGACGACTCCGCTGGAGTGTGAGATCTCTCCCTGGAGGATTTACTCCTCGAGGACTTAGAGCCGGACCCAGAAGCTCTAGATTTCTCTGCTCCGGGATTCCTAGCCGGAGACTTACGAGAAGAGGAATGACGTCGCCGAAGTCCGTCATGTTCTTAGACGACGACGACGACGACGTCTTCGTCAAGGATTTCACTGCTTGACCCTTGACCTTGGGTCTAACTGAAGCGTCAGGAGAAGTATATAATTCGTTACCCGTAAAGCCTTGGAAGGATGGAGAGGTTGCAGGAGTAGAAGAAGCAGTTGCACCCAAGGGTATCCCTTGAGCGTCCAACTTACCTACCTCGACCAACAGGTCGTCCACACCTACCATAGGTTCTACATTAATATCCAACGTGGCGACTTCCGAGGAGATGTCCTGGCCTTGGTCAGTCAACGAGGCAGCCAGCTGTTGCTGGATGAAAGCGATAGTCGGGGCCGCCTCTACTGGGTCGACGTAGCCTGTCGCCTTGCCTCCGGGGAAGATTAGGACCGCCAACCTCTTCTCCAGGATGTAGGGCATACCCTTGGCGGCGTTCTTCCCGAAACCGCCGACCCAGGCCCGCAGGGTTGCCAGTGCGGTATCCCTCACGGCCGGCGCCTGGAAGAGAGGGTATGATTAGATTTAAGAATAACTTAAAACTAAAGCTAACTTAAAGCTTAACTTAAAATTATAGGGGCTATAAGACCCCTTGAATTTTACCTTAAGTTAGAGTGATTGATGTAAACTTAAGCACTATAACCAATGAAAACCAGCTACCGGAGATGGAATACTTACCCCGTCTAAGAGCTGGCTCACCAGATCGTAACAAATGGTACACGTTTCATGGTACCAGACCTGGATGTCCCCGTGCGGAGTCGCGCATGGAGCATGGGACCGGCAAACTTCATGTCCACATGGGTCCTGAAGAGTGGCGGCGCACCCCGGATGCTCACAGTTGGTGGTCTGTAAGTGAAAAGACACATGAGTATCTTAAAGACTATCACTTACAGGCTAAAGGACAGAAGAACTCCGTTGCATGCCGGAGCTCGGAAAAAATTTGGGCATAACCCCTCCCTTAATTGCCTGAATAGGCTATAACCCCGGAGGGATCCGGTGAGACAAGAAGGGAGGGGGGATGGTTTAAGGTACTTAAGATAAACTTAATAGTTTAACATAATAGATCTTAAACCTAAAAACTCGAACGTACAGGACTACGTCCAGTGCGTGGCGGAGTGAGTAACTCAGTGAAACGGAGAGGTTAGAAGGGACCAACTGTATGTTCCGGTCCACCCTGTGGGTAGACTAGCACCTTTCCGCTGGATGCCAGGACTCCGGTGGTAAAGGAGCCCTAGTAAGGTGGGAAAGAGCAAGAGGGCATACAGACTCGGGCTAGTAACGGAGCGACGGGGTAGTAATGGAGGGGGGAAAGGCCAGTTCCCCCCCCCACCTTACCATCCGGCCGGACCGAGAAGCCGGAGAGGTCGAGTCCAGTCTGGGTCTGTCCCGTCCCTCTACCCCCTCCGCCTGGGGGGAGAGAGGGAGGCAGGCTCGGGTATGTGGAGCGAGCATGGGCAGACCTACCCACCCCCCCCGACCCTATAGAAGAGCGGGAGGGGAGGAAGGTGACTGGACAGGCGTCTGGCTGCCTCGTGATCACGTAGTGACCACGGGGCGATAAGAACAACAACTAAGCCTAGAAACATAACCAACTGATCAGAGAGATGCTATCGGGAAGCAACCGAGCTGAAGAGCGGTAACATGTAGGCCCAATGGGCCAAGACCTAGGCTAAGCAAGCCAGACGCCTAACTAACCTAACAAATATCACATAAATAATAAAAATGAATAATAAATGAAAGAGAGAAAACAATATAGCAGGAGAGAAAATCCAGGAGTGTACGACTAACCCGAAGGCAAGTCTACCACTCAAAGCTAGCCGAGGCCGATACTAAGAGCCGTGGCTAGGGTCTGGATAGAAGAGCCTACATAAGGTAAAAGACATGCATGCATGACAAAACCGTGTAGACCGTACCCTAACAAAGCGGATAAATAAAATAGAGCGTACATAAGCAAGGGGATGTTCTGGGTATGGGCGACCCAGAACGAACCCACCACGAGGCAGAACCATGCTGCCATGCTTCCGACCTAGAGTTCGTATTTATACCTAAAAAACGGCAAATACGTGCTCAGGGACGGAAAAAACCAACTAGCAATAAACACTGAGTACTTAACTTAGCTGCTGCGATGGCTGCACGCTCCATGGTAATAAAATCCAAAGGAAAGGGCACAAAAAACACAGAGAAGAAAATGGCACGTGTGTATCGTGTGCGCTAACTGAAAAGGATGGCCACCAGAGGCGCAGCAGTCGGCAGCATGGGATGGAGTAGTAGTAGTAGGTGCTGCCCACTCTGTGGGTCGGCTCTCCTCTTGGGGGATTTTGTAGTGGGAGAATTCTATTGGCATTTGGCTCGTGGTAGTGGTCTCACTCGCCATAGTGTTCATACCGACACTCTCTGGGAGAGTGAGCGAGTCAGTTATACTGACCTTTTGCTTTATTTAATTATTCTCTGGTATGTGTTAGTACATTTACCCTAGAAATAATAGATTAAAGGATATTTCGCGCAGCGACACGAGCTGAGCCCAGAAATTTTGTTTAAAAAGCTTAATGAAAGATATTTGTATAATGGCCGAGTAGCCATACAATATCTAGGACCAAAGAAATAAAATAATTTCAATAAACTTTTAATACCTTTGTGACTTTCAATATAAGATAATTACCACATACTACTTATTCCTTCTGGTGATTAAACAGTTAGGTACTTTGTTTGAAACATCTTATAATATGCAAGTCTATGCAGCTAAAAAGACACCTTGATGCTTAGCACTTTCACTGGTGTGAAGGATGTGGTGATTATCATGAAATCTGTCAGCATAAATTGCACTTAACCATTACATTAATAATCGCTGTACTCAATATTTTAACTTGGCTGATGTATTTAGCGTGATTCTTTTGAAAATTGTCCCAGAAAGTTTAAATAATTTATGAATTAATGAAATGAATTCTGTATCAAAAGAACATTACAGTACCCTACAATATAATGATACAATGGATAAAAGAATTCAATAGTTGAAATGAATGAAAAATATGAAGTTCTGTTAAATCACATAAATCTTTTTTCTTAGTTTCATCTTTCACCATACAATAATTTTTTATTGAATAAAATATACATAAACGATACTTGCCGGCATATTAGACAATTTTTTATTTTTAAATGTATAAAAAAAACTGCCCTGCATCCAATGCTGCTGTATTATGGTTGGGAGACCGAGAGCCATAAGCTAGGCTAAGCTAGTCCTGGCCTACTGTGAGCATACTGGGTAGGCACCAAAAATTGTTGCTAACAACAAAATATTGAAAGAAATTATAGTAAATTGTTACTAATAATAAAAATATTGAAAACAAGCCAAATTATTAGTCTGTAACAAAAAGCTTATGAAAAATTGCTTACAATATGTCAGCAGTTAGACTGTCAGCCATTTGCACTGTGTGGATGTAAACAAAATGATAGCACCTCCCTGGTGGCCTGTGGTAGTAACACATAAACCCTTATTTATGGCATATTTTTTTTTATATGTACCAGGATTCACTCATACCAATTTACTTCCTCTTTGCTATGGCAAACTTAGATTTAGTTTCCTTTAAAGGTGAGTGAAAAGTTACTTATGATTTCATATTTTTTATTTCAGTACACATACTCTCACAATATTGCATTTTATGCACAGAACCCTCTCTACAAATTTACTTTAAAATATCTTTCAATATATGTATGATGAAACATATTAACATTGTTTTTTTTCACAAAATATCCTGGTAATAGGGGTGTCTTAGCGAGGGTGTATCTTATACGCCAGCAAATACAGTATATAATAATGCAGTGCCCACAGGGGGGATTAATATATATGTAAATAAATTCTTCTGTTAGAACAGGATACATCTTAAGTTATAAAAGGTCCATTTAAACAATTTGGTTTAAAACTAAAGCCCTATATTACGGTGGTCTGACTACCACCCTTAGGTGATGCCTGGGGTCATCGCTGAGTTGCCGTAGGTTCTGTTAATTGTCTTAATCCTCTTCATTGTTGCCTTGAGGAAGATCTTGTCAATGTGGTCCAAGTCCCAAGCTCCATTTTAAAGGTTAATCCTTGCCTTGTTGTTTTACCAGTGAAGATTCTACCATCTGATATTTGTATCGACAGCTGTTCTTGTACAAAATTCAGGATGAGTCCCAATCCATGGTATGGTTAGCATTATTTATATGATGGAAAATTGCCAAACTATTTTGTCCATATCTAACCGAGCGTTTATGTTGTGTTAATCTCTCCGAGAGAGATTTACCTGTAGTATAACCATAGTACGACTTATCTGTCCCTAGAGGGCATTTCATAAACTTCTACGGTTTTACAAACTGGTTTCTGCTGAACGTTAATTAATGATTTCCCCAGTATATTTGGATAAGTGAAGATGAAAGGGTTAGAGTGGCCTAAGGTTTTTGTGATCTCTCGTAAATTGTCCACGTGAGGGATTATGATTTTGTGTATTTTTCTTTTCTTTTTTTTTTGTCTTCTGCTCTTTGCTTTATGCATGGCTTTTTCTATTATGTGCTGGGGAGCAAATTCTCAGGACTCTAAGAAATCGGTTACTTACTATGCCGAGTTTAACTGAAAATAAGACATTTTTATGATAAAATATCATTTTATGTATAGTACTTACCAAGTAGTTACATAGCTATAGTTTCTAAAACTGTCGGCAGCTTGAATTTTTGAAATTCGCGGAAGCGCTACTTTGTTTTGGTCAGTGATACCCCCCGCCCACTATCGGGGGAGTGAGGAACCAACACCATACGAAAATCAGTTGTTTATGCCCTGCTATCCATGTGAGGGGAGGAGGGCAGGCTTTGATCATGTAACTACTTGGAAAGTATATATAAAATCTTATTTTATCATAAAAATGTCATTTTTATGAATGCAGCTTACCAAGTAGTTACATAGCTGAATCCCACATTGTAGGAGGTGGGATCCATGGATATGCACATATCTTTTAAAATTTAATAAATATAAAATATATACTTAGTGATAGCATCTATGCAGATGCTTGTTGGTTCCTTACCTGTTAAGAGAGCTGAACAGTTGATTACTGCCTCTGGAAGTCGCTCGTCTTAACTCATAGGGACGTGGCGGTATAGCCATGGCTCGTCCTCTAAAAAGTGGGACCCATGCAGCTAAGGAATGTCCATGGCTAGCATGGTCAACCAAAGGTTGGCCCTGCCCAGGGCGCAGTACCAAATAACACCATGTTAAAAGAACAAAAACATATCACCTTCACCATAATCATAATATTCATACCCGACTATACACTTGACTGAAGGGTACTCCTAGTACATCCATAGTACCTCCAGGATCCCCTAAAAACTCAACAACCTCATTCAAGGCGAAGAGATAGGCTAGGAAGGTACTTCCTACACACCCTTACCCAATGCTGTGTCAGTCAGTACTGCAATTTTCATAAGACTGTTTCAACATCACGCAAGTAATGCGAGGTGAACACTGATCTACATTTCCAATACGTTGCTCGTATAGTCGAGTCCAAACAGAGATTGCGTTTAAATGAGAGAGGTTGCCACTGCTCTTACCTCGTGAGCTTTCACTTTTAAGTTTATTAAGATCAGTTTCTTTCACTTGCAAATGAGCATCTACAATTACAATACGGAAGAAGAAAGCCAAGGCAATTTTAGACATCGGGTGCCCAGGATTCCTCACCTAACACCATAAACGATCGGACTGGTCCCTAATTTTCTCTGTCCTTTGTAAATAACATTTCAGAGCTCTGACCGGGCAGAGAAACCTCTCTTCTTCCGGTCCTACTGGGTCCATGAGGTTTTTGATACTGAACGAACAGGGCCACGGTTTGGACGGAATCTCGTTGTTTGCTAAAAACCTCAAGGTTAATGCACAAACTGCAAAACCCTAAGGAAATCCTATTCTCTTGTCCATGGCATTTATTTCACTCACTCTTTTAGCTGTAGACAGAGCTACTATGAATAGGGTCTTTCTCATCAAATCTCTCAACGATACTCTTTGCAACGGCTCACGCGGAGTTTCCGACAGCCACTTAAGAACTACATCTAGGTTCCAAGATATCTTTGAACCTTTGGGTTTTTCTATATCGAAGGATTTATTGAGATCTGCAAGATCTCTATTCACCGATACCTCCAATCCTCTGTGCTTGAAAACAGATCCCAACATTGCCTTATAACCTTTGATAGTCGCAGTAGACAGATTCCTACCTGTTCTCAGATATAATAGAAAATCTGCTATTTCTGTTATAGTTGTTTTAGAAGACGAAACATTATGTTCTTTACACCAGGCTCTAAACACAGTCCACTTTGCCTGGTAGACTTTACTTGAAGATTCTCTTCTGCACCAAGCGATAGCTCTCGCCGCTTGTCTTGAAAACCCCTTCGCTCGTAAGAGTTGTTGGACAGTCTATAAGCGGTCAGGGACAGAGTGGTTAGTCCTTGATAGAACCTTCTGAAGTGGGGTTGTCTGAGTAGATCTGTTCTCTGAAGAAGTAACCTTGGCCAATCCACTAGAAGATCTAAAAGATCTGGAAACCATTCCTGCGCTGGCCAGAATGGAGCAATGAGAGTAAACGAAACTTTGTGATGCGTTCCAAATTTGTTGACGACTTCTCTCACCATCTTGAATGGAGGAAAAGCGTACAAGTCTTTGTTCGACCAGTCCAAAAGCATCGCATCTGTCGACCATGCTTTCGGGTCCGGGGCTGGTGAACAGTAAAGGGGGAGACGATGGTTTCTTGCTGTGGCATACAGATCTATCATACGTTTCCCCCAGAGTTTCCACAATTCGAGGGCATACCACTGGGTTCATCATCATCCATTCCGTGTGAAGTACTTGCCACCTCCTGCAGCTTCGTTCATCCGCAAGTACATTGAATTTTCCCTGAATGAACCTTGTTATTAATGTGGTATGATTCCAATTCGTCCATAACAGCAGGTTCCTTGCCTTCTCACAAAGAGAAAACGAGTGTATCCCTCCTTGTTTCCTTATGGACCAGAGCACTGTCGTGCTGTCTGACTGTATCGCCACTACTTTGTTGCGAACTTCGATCGCTAATTTCAGCAATCCCTAGTGGATGGTGGTCAGTTCCATCAGATTTATATGCCAATGTTTTTGTTGTGCATTCCAAATGCCTGATACTTCCTTTTCCCCCAGAATCACTCCCCAACCTTGATCTGATGTGTCTGAAAAGAACACTGGGTTGGGGCTCAGTGGGAGGAAGGATCTCCCTTCTGCAAGTCTGTCTCTTAACTTCCACCACTGCAGGTTCTCCTTTATTTCTTGTGTGATACAGAACATAAAAGAGTCCGGAAACTTCTTTCTGTTCCAGTTCGCTCTGAGGAAGAACTGTAGGTTCCTCATATGCAGTCTCCCTAGTGTCACGAGCTGTTCTATTGAGGATAGTGTGCCCGAAAGACTCATCCATTCCTTTGCAGAGCATTCCTGGAAAACTAGAAATTTCTCTACCTTCTGTAGGCACGACTCGATTCTTTGTGGGGATGGAAAAGCCCAAAAACTCACTGAGTTGACCCTCATCCCCAAATAGACTAGTTCCTGACTGGAGAGTAACTGTGACTTTCGTCTGTTTATTAAGAGTCCTAATTCCTGAGCTAAAGTCAGGGTTTTCTGAAGGTCCTCCGTGCACCTCTCCTTTGTTTGTGACCAGAGACACCAATCATCTAAGTAAAGGGATATCCTTATCCCGACTAGATGTAACCATTTCGTAATGGGAGCTAACACTCGGGTGAACACTTGTGGTGCGGTCAAAAGCCCGAAACACAGCGCTCTGAACTGGTATATTTTGTTCCAGAAGACAGAATGCAGAAACCTCTTTGAGTTTTGGTGTATTGGAATGTGAAAATATGCGTCCTCCATATCGGTGGAGATCATCCAATCCCCTTGACGGATTGATGAAAGAACAGACTGATTCGTCTCCATCTTGAACTTTGTCTTCTGCACATATTGGTTCAAAGTGCTTACGTCCAATATGGGTCTCCATCCCCCCGACAACTTGGGGACAATGAACAGACGATTGTAAAAACCTGGGGTTAGTGGCTCTTCTACTAACTCTATTGCTTTCTTTTGCAAGAGAGACCAAACCTCTTCCGAGACGGTAATGAATTTCTTTGAATTTTCTGAGTAAGCTGTCAAAGCTATCGGAGATCCTGATAACAGTGGCTTTCTCTTGAACGGAATATCATATACTTCTTTTAAAACTTTTACAATCCAAGGTTCTGCCCCTCTTGCTTCCCATTCTTCCCAAAATTGATGGAGTCTTGCTCCTACTGGTGTATGAAGGACTGATACATTACTGGTTGGTTGAGGAATTTTTAATAGATCTAAGGTTGAAACATGCTCTACCCCTTGATCTTGGGAAATATTAACTGAATCCCCTGCCCCGAAAGGGTTGTCCTCGGCTGGCTGGCGAGGGACATACACTAGGAATATTTTCTCTAGTATGTTTAGTGGATTGCGAGAGAAGATCCTGTGTTGCTTTCTTCTGCAATTTGGAGGCAACTAGCAATACTGCCTCTTCTGGAAACAGGTGCTTCTTATCCAAGGGCGAATACAGCAAGGCAGACTTTTGAGTGCAAGATACTCCCTTAAGATGTAAAAGAACACCACAGTTCTCTCTTCTTTAGGATGCCTAACATGAAGAGAGAGGCTAGTTCCGCGGATCCATCTCTAATCCCCTTATCTAAACAGGAGATCACTCCCGGAATGTCTGCAAAGGCTTCCTCATTCAACATGAATTAACTCTTGTGTTTGCGTCCCAAGGCTCCTACTGTCCAGTCCAGGAAACTAATAACTTCAAATACCCCAAAGATACTTTTAATTAGGTGATCTAATTCTGACGCCGTAAACATAATCTTGGCCGAGTTGAAAGCCGATCTTCTCACTGAGTCAATAAGCGCAGAGAAGTCTCCCTGGGCGGAGGCAGACACACCCAAAGAGAGAGCCTCTCCTGTTTCGTAACATAAATGTCTCCTCGTTGAAAGATGAGGAGGGAAGCTAAAGTTAACTTTGCCTTGATCCCTCTTATCCTCAAGCCAAAGGTTAATTTCCTTTAATGCTTTTTGAGCCGAAAAGGACATTATAGTTTGGGAAATTTCCTTGAGTCTTCCTGGTTGTCTCTGGCGACATGGGAGTCACTGGCGAGAACGAATCCGAAAAATTTTCTATGAAGTAAAAAAGCAAGGGTTTGTATGTAGTGAGAGAAGACTCTTTATCCTCTTCTCTATAGGTTGGATCGGGGGCACAGCAGATTTAATAAAGCCCAAAATGCTGTCTAAATTGTTCTGGATGGCTGAGAGAGAAGGATCGGGGCAGCCATCACCTGAGATCCTGTCGGTAGGCCTGAAGCTGAAATTGATGACATAGACTGCCTGAGCGCTTCATACTGGTCCATCTGTGCACTTGGTTGGATGTATACCTGTGGATGCTCGGGCGCCAATGGACGCTTGGGCACTAGTGGGCACTTGGGCGCTAGTGGACGCTTGGGTGTTCTTGGACGCTCGGGCACTAGTGGATGCTCGGGAGCTAGTGGACATTCGGGCGCTAATGGACGCTCGATCGCAACTGTATTCCTGGGCGCCAGTGGACGCTCGGGAGCCAAAGGTTGCTCTAGTGTCACTGCAGAAGTTCCGGGCACCAGAGGCTGCCTTGGCGTGCGGGCAAACTGTGGCACCAATGGGCGCTCGGGAGTCGGTGGGTTCTCATACTCCAAACGCTGAACCTGTATGGAGTCTCGTGAATTACAAGAGAGACTGGTGGGAGTCTTACCTGTCCTTCAGCATTAGAGGTGTGGATAGGTGCTGAAGACATCTCCGGAAATTTACTCTTCCCCGTACTCTTCACCTGCGAAAGTCTGCCGGAGGAAGACTTTCTTGAAAACGACTTAGACTTAGAAGATGCGATCCTCTCACTATGACTTCCCTCTCCTGCCGTATCCTGAGAGAATCTCTTTGGAGAGTCCCAGAAACTACACGAAGGCTGTTCTATTTAGAAAGGGCTAGCCTTTTTTACAGGGGAAATCAACTAACATTGCCTGTTTTGTTCATTACTACTCCAATCACCATCAAAATGTTAAATGAAATTTCTATCATTTCTATGGACAGTTACATCAAGAAAATTCAAATTAAAATTTCTTTCTTTCTCTACATATTTTATAGAAGGGACTAAATTGTTGAGATTATTAAGGAATTCCTAGAGATTTATGTGAACTGGCCAAATACAGAAAATATCATCCACATACCTAGGGCATATAACTTTTTGGGGCAAAATTCAAGGTAAGAGTTTTGTCTAAAAAATTCCATGTAAATATTGCTAAGGACAGGAGATAAGGGATTACCCATAGCCATGCCAAACTTTTGTACAAAAACTTCCCCATTAAAACAAAATTTACTATCTTTGATACATAACCTTATGAGACTAAAGGGATTTTGACGTAGGAAAAATCTATTTCTGGGTGATTGGCTCGTGTCGCCCTATGAAAGGATCCTTAATATCATTCTTTCTAGGCAAAATTAATCTAAATCTTACCAGAGAAAACAAAATTAAGAAAATGTCAGTGAAACTGACTCGCTCACTCTATAAAAGAAGTGTCGGTATGAGAATAGGGGCGAGTGGGATCACTACCACGAGTCATTCACCATTTAGACCTTCCAATCCAAAATCCCCACTAGAGAGAGCTGATACTAACGGGTGATGCGGCCGCTACTACTACTACTAAGGACGCCACGGACAGCAGCGCCCCTAGCGGTCATCCTTAATCTATGAACATCTTGCCCTGCAGGGGGGAAAGCAAGACAGGGTGGGTTTCATAGGGCGACACGAGCCAATCACCCAGAAATAGATTTTTCCTACGTCAAATCCCTTTTCTGGGCTCAGCTCGTGTCGGCCTATGAAAGAGTACCAGAGAAACAGGCAAGATGGGAAAAAGGGACAAATGAAAAACAGTAGTAAAAATGGATATATAATACAGTAGACCCTTGACTCACGAACACAATCCGTTCCTAGACCTTGGTCGTGTTCCAAATTGTTCGTGACTCGGAGCTAATTTCCCCATAAGGTTTAATGGGAATAATATTAATTGGTTCTCGACCCCTACGAACCAATATATATTATGTATATTTTGCCTTATTTTACAACAGATAAATGTAAAAGTCAGTGTAAAAAAACCTTAATATATCTAATAATATAATTTAAAATGGTAAACTAACACTATAAAAACGTTTGTAAAGTGAACACTTACTATGACTGGCGAGACTTCTGGCGAGACTTCTGGCTTGACGGACAAGAGAAGAGGAGGGTGGTGGGTGGGGAGGAGGTTATTGTGCGGAAGGAGGACCCTCCCCCATCCAGGTCGGGGAGATCTCGTTCCGGAGATTCAACTCTTCTAGGTTTTTTTGGTGAACGTTTAATCACAAACTTATCCAATGTCTGTTGCCTTTTCCTTCCTTGCATAACTTTTCTGAAATGGCTCATTAAATTTTCATTGAGCATATTCACGATCCTGTTCGTAACAATTTTGTCCGGATGATACAATTCAGGAAGCACTGGACATCATTCCACTTTTCCAATGCGGCTTTTATCACATCACTGCTGACATCTGTAACTTCCTCCCCAGCCTCCTCTTCGTCAGTTGATTTCTTTCTTTATTTCAATGGTTATCTTCCTCTGCACCCTCTTCTCACCATCACTCTTCACTTTCTTACTTTCACCACCACTCTTCACTTTCTTAGGGACCATTATGAAGAAAATCACAAGTTTTAGCGCAAAAAATGCTAAGCGAATTGACGAACGTCTTGTACACAATGAGATGAGACAAAGAGCGATGCGTGGGTGACGCCGTGCGTGGGCGGCTGGAGGATGGCTGTTCCCATGGCAACTCAAACGCTCTCACGTGTGCTGGGCGATTTCGCGCATTTTTCAAATGTTTGTGTCTAAAAATTAGTTTGTGAAACAAAGTGAATTGTTATTTTCCAGAAATTTCCAGCATTTTTCAAATGTTCATGTCTCAAAATTAGTTCATGACCCAAACAGAATTTTTATTTTCCGCATTTTTTTTTGTTCGTATCTCAAAGTTAGTTCGTAGGTCAAGGGTGAAATTTTACCTATAATTTTGGTCGGGGATCGAGTTGTACGTGGGTCAATGCGTTCGTGAGTCAAGGGTCTACTGTATAAGTGAATCAGGTATACAGAATACAAATTAAGTACTTAAAGCTAACTTATACTAAACAATGGCATAAAAAGGAGAGCCAACAACAAAAGTACTTAAAACTAACTTATAATAAACATAGTAGTATACAATAATGTAATGTAAGTTAATAAAACAGATTCACTTAAGCAAAGTATTTACATAATATACAAACACATTGTGTCCTACCCTAGCATAAAAATAAGGGTAGGGACACTGAAGTATCTTATAAGTACAAAGTGTGGATGTCCCTAGCAAAAAAATAAGGGACAAACCACTAATATGACCTCAGCGGCTAAGGCTAGAGTATCTGAGTAGCATGGCGATAGGGTGAGGCATGTTAGACGAGGTAGGTAGGAAGGAGATCTGGATCTATACTATGACTACTATACAGTATCAGGAGAAACAATGTTTCCCGCTGCTACTGCAGAAAATTTTAAAGATTCCAAGGACTTTAGATAGTGACGTTTAAAGACTGTCGGGGATTTCCATCCAGTATACTTTTTAAGATCCTCGAAGTTCATATGTTGAAAGTAGTTAATTGAGGTGGCTACTCCCCTGATGTCATGTGCTTTTGGGAATGAATCAGGGTTGGCTTGTTTAATGAAGTAAAGGATCTGTTGTCTAATACCTTTTACTGATAAAGTACCACCTTTTTCTTTTTCTCATGAGAGAGAACCTGAGGATCTTGAGGATGTGCGAGATAGAAAGGCTCTTAAAGTTGATACTGGGCAGAGAGAAGGGTCTTGCGGAAGTGGGATGACTTTCCAAGGAGCCCACCTTGCAAGAGGATCCTCATTTTTTGCTAAGAAGCTACGATCCGGAGCAAGCAGGACTTCTCCTGAGGGGAGGAATTCTACATGACCCGCATCTCTGGATAGAGCCGACAGTTCTGAAATTCTAGCTCCTGAGGCTAGGCTTAATAAGAATAACGTCTTTCTGAGGAGCATTATGAATGTGCACGACGAGTTGTCAGTATCTGATGCTAGTTTGAGGACGTCATTTAAGAACCATGAGACTGCCGTAGGCCTTTGAGAAGGTCTAAGTCTAGCACAGCTTTAGGGATAGACGTAAAGTAAGATTCAGTCAGATCTATCTGGAAACCAACTGAAAGATCTTCTTCAAAGCCGATTTATGCGTAGTAATAGTGCTAGCTGCTAAACCTTTTTCAAACAAGGATCTGAAAAAGGATATAGCTAAGTTAACTGTCATGGTTGTAGTGTTTGATTCTTTCAGGAAGGATGCTAATTTTTTAACAGCAGAGTCATATTGTCTAATAGTTGACTCTCTCTTATCTGACTCAAGGAAGAGGATGTTTTGTGGATCAATGTTAGCATCTTTGTTAGCCGCAAACTTCATGAAGTCCATAAAGTTAGGGTCTGAAGAATTCCTGAGGAAGCGAACACAGTCCTCATTTGTACTGCCTGTGACAGCCTGGGATTGGGAATCCGTTGAGGTCGGAGACCCAATTCCAGAAGCAGCGGATACCAGTTGCTTTTGGGCCAGTCTGGTGCCACCAGTGCTACCAGTCCCTTGAAAGTCCTCAGCTTGCTCAAGACTTTCAATAGAAGATTCACTGGAGGAAAAACATAAATTTTTCTCCACTGACTCCAATCTAGCGACAGTTGGGGCGTCCGTGGCATAAGCCAGAGGGTCCAGGTTGGGGGCCACATAGCAAGGGAGCTTGTGGTTTGCTTGTGAAGCGAAGAGATCTACTTGGAGACCTGGGACTCTCCGGCATATCCACTGGAATGACCTGTCGTCTAGGGACCATTCTGATTCCAGAGGGACCGACCGGGACAAAGCGTCTGCTATCACATTTCTTACCCCCGCCAGGTGAGTGGCGGACAGATGCCATTGGGTGTTTGTCTGCTAGGCAAAGATGGCTATCATGACATGGTTCCATGTTTGGATTTGGACCCTCCTCTGTTGATGCAATGAACTACCACTGCACTGTCCAAAACTAGTCTTAGATGAGACTTTTTCGGGGGAAGAAGTCTCTTCAGGGTAAGAAATACTGCCATTGCTTCCAAAACCGTTTATGTGGAGCTGGCGGAACTGAGCTGACCAAGTCCCCTGAACTTGTTTGAATTGAGAATATCCCCCCCCAACCGGACAGGGAGGCATCCGTGTGAATGGTTAATACCGGAAGGGGATATTGGAGGGGTACCAGTTTGGCCAGGTTCTTCACTTTTGTCCATGGACGGAGTTGATTGCGAAGGATCTGTGGAAATTACTGACAACTTGTCTCGAGATTTGGCGTTTGCTCTCGATCGCCAAACTCGTTTATATCCTTCAGCCTTGCTTTTAGGAGGATGTCTGTCAAGGAGGCAAACTGAAGAGAACCTAGGATTCTTTCTTGGCTTCTCCTCGATGTTTGTTTGCATTTGAGAAATTGTTTCACAGCTTTGGCTATTTCTTTGCGTTTGACCACTGGAATTGACAGATTGTGGGACGACAAATCCCATTGGATTCCTAGCCACTGAAAACGAGACTCTGGAGTAAGTCTGGATTTCGTTTTGTTTATCTGGAACCCCAGATGTTCCAGAAATTGAACTACCTTTTCCGTGGCTTTGAGACATTCCTCGACTGATGGTGCCCAGATCAACCAATCGTCGAGGTATGCTGCTACCATTATCCCCTGAGTTCTCAATTGTTGAACTACCACTTCTGCTATTTTTGTGAATACCCTGGGGGCTACATTCAGACCGAAGGGCATCACTTTGAATGAAAATTTCTGATTTCCTAGTCTGAACCCTAGGAATGGGCGGAAGTGCCTGGCTATAGGGATATGATAGTATGCGTCTGTAAGATCGATGGAGCATGTGACGGCTCCACGAGGAAGTAAGGTCCTTACTTGCGAAATGGTAAGCATTTTGAACTTGTCGCAACGGATGAAAGAGTTTAGCCTTGACAAGTCTAAGATTACCCTTCTTTTTGATGAGCCTTTCTTTGGCACGCTGATAAGCGACCTTAAGAAAATTTTAAATGCTTGACTCTCGCAATAGCTCCTTTCTGAAGGAGTTCTCTTGCATAATCTGTCAATTCCTTTGACGGTTCCTGGTAAAATGATCTGATTGGAGGGGGATCTTTGATCCAACTCCAACCCAATCCCTTGGACACTATGCTCTGTGCCCAATTGCTGAACCCCCACCTGTGACGGAAGAGGAACAACCTCCCTCCTACCTGGGGAGCCTCATTGTTGTTGGGCGGGTTGACCTCCCCGCCCTCCTCTGAACTGCCTACCTCTTGTCGCTCTACTTGAGCCACGCTGGCGAAAGTGGCCTCGCGCTCTGCTACCTCTCGCCTGCCCCCCAAAACCCGAAAAGGGAGGATAAGCCTGACTTTCATAAACAGGGTTGAAGGCCGGCGAGAGTGCGTAAGAGGTCGAGGGTTGCGACTGAGGAGACACAAGGAGGATGGGTTGAGTCTGTTTTGAAGTTGCAGGCTGTCCCTGTTGGGTAACTGGGACGGCCTGAACGAATTGCTGCTGCTGCTGACGTTTCTGGTAAGGCTGGAATCTCCTACCAGCCTTCTTTGGTTTCTTACCAGCAGCGGGGGCGGATTCTTGTTTCCTCTTAGAGGAGATACCCCATCTAGCTCTGAGGCTCTGGTTGAGCCTAGCAGCCTCATGGTGTACCTCATTCACCGCGGACTCTGGGAAGAGGTCCGCCCCCCACATGCTGGAAGCCAGGAGCCTATTAGGTTCGTGCCTAATAGTGCACTCCTGCAGAACGTGCTTTCGACAGTTCCTCCTAGCTAGGAAGAAGTCGAAAGCATCTGTCTGAACCGTTTGAAGCTGAGACTTGGCCAGAATCTTAAATAAAGGTTCTGTGCCATACGATAAAGCAGCCATCTCAGTAATGATCAACGAATTGAGGGACCTCCCGAACCTAGTTCGAGCGTCGAACTCTGCCTGAATCAAGGTATCAGGCAGCCTCGGAAGTTTTTCACCAAACTGGTCCATCGCACAGTCCGGTTTGAGCTTACCAAGCGTGAAAGTGGACGGCAAGTTCTCCCACAATTCCCCGAAAGCTGGGAAGAGCGGAGAAGTAGACTCCGCTTCCCTCAGTTGTGGCATGGGCTCATCCTTGAGGACTGCTTGAAGAGTCGCTTCCACTATTTTGGTAGCGAACGGAAGAGAAGCCTCCTCCTCCGTCGCAAAAATAGTAAAAGGACTCTTGAAAGCCTGGAGCTTGGTGTTGGTACACTCCCAGTCCTCAAGGCAGTGAACCCATTCCCGCTGAGCGTGCTCTCTACTATAAAGCACATGCTCTCTGGTTATCTTGTCTTCCCTAGTGAGCGCCGCTGCGGTCAGCCTAGCATACCCAATGAAAGGCTGCGTCAATCCCGGAGGATAAAACTCGAAGTCCTCAATCCTTCGAGTTCCACACTCCGGGACAGAGATCATACCGTCCTTGAACGGAGCGTAAGCGGCTACTCTCCATGGGTTATCCATGGAGAAGGCTGGTAGTGACTCGTAAGGAGGTAGCTGGGGAATACCAGCACTTGCTACTGGGGAGACTGGGTAAGGAACCTGAGCAAGCCCAGCTACTCGGTTCTCATTCTCTCTAACTCTGTTAGAGAGATCTTGGATGGACTGGCCCGACTGATTCAAAGTGTTCGACAGTTGCGCGAACATCTGCTCGAACTTGGTTCCGAGGGCGGAGACCTGTGAGCCGACCATCTCTCCTACCTGTTGCATCACCACTGCTGAGAAGGCAGTGGGATCAAAGGTACTCGGTCCCGCTACTCCAACCGGCGTTGCCGGAGTGGATGCGGTGGAGGCCGGAGAAGGCATTGGCTCAGCAGGAGCGCGAGCCTTCTCCTTAGAAGCCTTGCTTCTAGAGCTCTTGGAGTGTGAGGAGCTCGGCTTAGCCTTCACGCGTCAGCAATAGGAAGTCGAAGACTTCTTAGCTGAAGAAGACGAAGACGACTTTTTAGAAGTCGTCTTAACGAGGGTCTTCGGTTCTCTCTGTCCCTTCACCTTTGGGGGTACAGAGAGAGCGGGAGAGCGGGCAGGGATCTCAGATCCCGAAAAGCCTTGGAAAGAAGCTGTAGAAGAAGGGACAGGAGAAGATCCAGGAGCGCCCAAGGAAAGACCTAGGGCACCCGACACACCTACCTCAACTAACAAATCCTCTGCACCTACCGCCATAGGCTCAATATTAAGGTCCAGGGTTGCGACATCTGGGACCGTCTCCTGCGTGGCCACGGCCCCTAACGACTGCTGCACCTCTTGCTGGATAGAAGCGATGAGAGGGGCTGCAGAGACAGGGTCAACATATCCTGTTGACTTGCCGCCAGGGAAGATCTGAATGGCCAGCTTCTTGTCTAAGATGTATGGCTGGCCCTTGGCGGCGTTCTTGCCGAAGCCGCCCACCCAAGCCTTCAGGGTTGCTAGGGCGACTTCCTTCACGGCGGCAGCCTGAAAGAGAAGGCGAAATGAAGCTTCTAGCGGCGGGGACGGGGTTAAACAATGTTAAGACTAAGTGTTATTAGTAATACGATAAAGAAGTCTAATATCGACTTACCCCTCCCACCAGCTCATAGCAGATGGTGCAGGCTTCTGGGTGCCAGACGATCATGGCGTTGTAGGTCGTGGCACACGGGGCGTGGGTCCTGCACTCATCGTGGGCGCAGGGGTCGTACAGCGTTGCGTTACACCCCAGGACCTGACAGTTAGTAGCCTGTAAGTGGAAAGATACATAAGTATCAGGAGAACACTTACAGCCTAACAATTGCTCCGCTGCATGCCGGAGCATGAAAGTTAGATTAAACCAGAGCTCCGCCATAATACGTGTGGTAACAAGGCGGTTGTTGTCTAAGGCTACGCCGGAGACAAGAGAAATGACCCAACCAGGTGTGGTGGTGAGCTATGAAACCACGACGGAGAACGACGGAGATGGTATAACACAGTTAGATAATACTAAAATTCATCGTAAAATTAGGGTATATCCTTATTTATATAACGAAATATATATATATATAAATCTTTTCCCCGCTTACTAGAAGAGTGCCCGGGTAAGAAGCAAGCTCTCCTCCGGTAGCGGGAAAAAAGGGCAGGATATAGTAGGCAAGCAATAGACCACTAGTAGTGACCACCCCGCCCGCTGGCGGAGCCAGACGAACTATAACCAAAGGGGCCCCGGCTGCAGCGGAGGCTCCGTTCGGTACAGTGGGAGAAAGGGGGGACTGAACAATGGGGGGGGGGGGGGGGGGTTCCGGCGTGACGCGGCGGGAGAGAGAGTGGCCTACTCCTCCCCGTCTCAACACTACCCGCTCGGAGACCCGGTACCCGAAACACGTGGTCGCCCTAAACCCCAGCTGGGAGGAACCCCTGGCCTCCTCAGAGAAGGAGGGAGGAAGGCTACTGAGGTTGTCATAGCAACCAAGGGGTCCACCAGACCCCTCCCTATACCTGTAGGGAGGGAAGGGGAAGGGTAGGTGCGGTGGAACACGTGGCCGCCAGCGGCCTAAGCCGCGATAGGAACACAAACAAGGGAGGGCCACGTGAACCAGGCTGTACCAATACATGGGACATGCACCTAGGCTAGCCTAACACCCTAACAAAAAGGAACTAAAATTACATCATAATAGGTGGAAAAGACACTTTTAGTAAAAGAAAAAGAGGCCCAGGAGGAGGCAAACTGTTCCGAGGAACAGAGGACTACTCGGAGCCAGCGATAGCCGATGAAGAGCAAGAGCTGGGATGCTGGGCCAGAAAACAGAATAGCCCTAAATACCAAACTAAGAGGATGGTAGGCGGGCTAACCTAGCTAAAAATACGATGTAAAAACGATGAACGTGATATAGAAAGCCCATAAGTACAAGAAGTCCCAGTATGGAAGACCGGGAATTCTAGACATGAGGCAGCATGGCGCCGCCACTAGCCGACCGGGGAACCGTATAAACCTATAAGAAGGAAAATACTGGTTCCTGGAAGACTAAAATACGGTAAAATACTACTTATGAGGCACTTAACTTAGCCGATGCGATGGGGCAGCACGTTTCCATGGTAATAGGTGGTGAAAATCCGAGAAAAAGGGCACACATGAAAAAATGCGTTCAACGCGTACTGCTAAATATTAAGGATGACCACTAGGGGCGCTGCTGTCCGTGGCGTCCTTAGTAGTAGTAGTAGCGGCCGCATCACCCATTAGTATCAGCTCTCTCTAGTGGGGATTTTGGATTGGAAGGTCTAAATGGTGAATGACTCGTGGTAGTGATCCCACTCGCCCCTATTCTCATACCGACACTTCTTTTATAGAGTGAGCGAGTCAGTTTCACTGACATTTTCTTAATTTTGTTTTTCTCTGGTAAGATTTAGATTAATTTTGCCTAGAAAGAATGATATTAAGGATCTTTTCATAGGCCGACACGAGCTGAGCCCAGAAATGAGGTTTGCTACAGTTAAGGGAATATCATGACGTTCTAATTCATCCTCCAAATATTCGCGTTAGAAATGTTTCCTACAAAAGTTTGGCATGGCTATGGGTAATCTCTTATCTCCTGTCCTTAGCAATATTTAAATAACTCTTAAGAAATATCAAATCTAAAATTTATATGAGTGACCAACAACTTTGTATAAAATCTTGTACGTTGAACATTATCACTGAATCTTTTTTATATGAGAGAGAGAGAGAGAGAGAGAGAGAGAGAGAGAGAGAGAGAGAGAGAGAGAGAGAGAGAGAGAGAGAGAGAGGGGGGGGGTTACCCAAACACGACAAGGTCTTAAATCAGAATAATTTTCCTTTCTTAAGGGAGCTTAACAGTGGATTTCGTGTCACAAAAAGTTTTGGAGCCGAGAGACAGTTACTTTCATGAAAATTCTCTTTCAAAACAATATCTAAAGAGAAATTGGAACTACAATCTTAAAAAACATTTATTATTACATGAGTTAAGAAGCAAAACATTTTAATATGAAAGGAATAATTACTTATATTGAGAGCAAAACTAAATGACATCACTTCCCAAAGATGACGTATGCTTAAACAGAAGGTTCTAGAACGATCTTACAAAAAGATGATGCAATACCATAGGACCATGGTGAAATATCCACTCGACTTCTTGACAAAGACGTACATGTTTGAAAAAGACTCGAGCGAGTAAGAATGACAGGATTCCAAAACAAAATGGAGACTTTGAGTTCTCCTTATCTCGAGTAATGACAACAATTTCTTACTTTGAACGGACATTGCTAATCTCTCTCTCTTTTCACATCTTAGTTATTTTAACTTTTAAATTATGTTATGCGAAATCTGAACATACATTATTGGAACATACTAACTAAGCTAAATAAGGAATCTGAAAATATTGTAAACAATTTTACAACACTTCATACAGTTACAGAGAGGGATGATATGTTTTACGAAAGTAACAACATATAAGATACCTCCCCCGAGAAGACTGGTTATCACTGTGTTGAATTCCATGATTCGCAGTAGAATAAATAATCTATGACTACATTGTTCTTTCCAGAAATGGTTTCTAATTTTCTTAGTCCTGCTTCTGGTAGCTTCTTGAAAACTTTCCTCAGAATTTTCAGATGTTCTTCCCATGTTGTAGAATAAATCACTATGTCATCCAGGTATACACCTACTCCTTCAATAGATCCGAGCAGTTGATCCATCAATTGTTGGAATGTTGCAGGTGCATTCATCAAACCAAACGGCAGAACAGTATACTGATAGTCCAAAAGGAGTAATAAAAGTTGACAGCAACTTAGCATTCTCATCTAAAGGAATTTGATACCCTTTTAAAAAGTTTATCTTGGAAACAAAACTTGGCTTGCCCAATATTATCAAGTAACTGATCTATAAGAGACAAAGGATAATTGTCAGCCACACTGATGGAATTCAGTTTCCTAGAATCAGTACACATCCTAAATGAATCATCTGGTTTCTTCACTAACACACATGGAGAACTGAAGTGACTTGAACTGGGTTCTGCTAATCCATGTTGCAGTAAATACTCAACTTCTTTCTTCAAAACATCTTGATGATAAGGTGATAAGCAAAAGGCTCTTTGCTTGAATGGTTTTCCATCTTCTTGAATCTTGATCTCATGCTTAGTCAGATCAGTACACTTAGGTACATCTGCAAAAATTTCTAGGATACTTCTAATCACTTCACTTAGTCTTCATCTTGTTCAACACTCAGATGTTTCAGTTTATCCTCCATATTTTCCAAAATTGAAGAATTATTCATCTTGCTTTCAGCTCCCAATTCGTAGCCATCATCATCTTCTGCAAATGAAGTTGTTTGTGTTTTTGACACAGTTTCAGTTTTAGTTTCTGAGAAATAAGGTTTCAAGGGGTTCACATGTATCTTCCTTTGTCGCCGTCTTCTTTCTGGTGTTTCAGTCACATAAGTTCTATCATTTGACTTCTGAATTATCTTGTAAGGACCTTGAAATTTATTGGTGAGGGGATATCTCCTGACAGGTAAAAACACAAACACTTGTTGACCAACACTAAAACTTCTCAGCTTAGTCTTAGCATCAAATCTCCTTTTCATTTTCTCTTGACTCACTTTTAAATTTTCTAAAGAGAATTTTCTAATCTCTTTCAACCTTTTTCTTAATTACTTCACATATACTCCTTGGATTTCCTCTTGGTTTTCTTCCCAATTTTCTGCAAGAATCTTCAACAGTCCTCTCACTTCTTTACCAAAAAAAATCTCATTAGGTGAACATCCCATACTTTCTTGATAAGCATTCCTAACTTCAAACAACATTAACCCTTAAACACCGAAGTGGTATTTTAAAAATCGTCTCCCGTATGCCGGCGGCGTTCGCGAGCGAGCGCCGTAGCGGAAAAAATGTTTTTTTTCGAAAAATCACAGCACGCTTAGTTTTTAAGGTTAAAAGTTCATTTTTGGCTCCTTTTTTTTGTCATTGCCTGAAGTTTAGTTGCAACCATCAGAAATGAAAAAAAAAATCATTATCATATATAAATATTGGGATATATGACAGCATGAAAAAAAATTTCATATATAATTGTATACAAATCACGCTGTGAGCAAAATGGTAAAAGCTAACAAGTTCATTTTTTTTTATTGTACACTAAATTGCAATCATTTTGGTATATAACACATTGTAAAACAATCAAGGCAACACAGAGAAAATATTATCACAAAATGATGCATGAATTCATAATGCGCGGACGTAAAAAAAAGCTGTTTTCAAAAATTCACCATAAATCGAAATATTGTCCTAGAGACTTCCCGTTTGTTGCGAAATGAAGGTAATTGATTGAATATTACTAGACTGTAAGTGTTGTAGCTTACAATTGCAGTTTTCTACCATTTCGGTTGAGTTAAAGTTGATCGAAGGACAAATTTTTTCAATTTATCGTTATTTATATGAAAATATGTCAAAACTGATAAAAGCTACAACCATAGGTTGTTTTTTGTTGTATTCTACATGAAACTGCGCAAATTTTCATATATAAAACTTTATGTAACAGTTAATTTAAAATGATGCAAACATTACGACAATCGGACGAAAAAATTTATGATTTTTTTGGAAGAGTTACTTCGCGGACGTAAGGAAAAAGTTTTTTCATAAATTTACCATAAATCAAAATATTGTGCTAGAGACTTCCCATTTGTTGCAAAATAAAGGTAAATGATTGAATATTACTAGAATGTAATAGTTTTAGCTTACAATTGCGTTTTTTGACCATTTCGGTCAATTTAAAGTTGACCGAAGGTTGAAATTTTGGCACTATCGTTATTTATATGAAAATGTTTAAAAACTGATAAAAGCTACAACCATGGGTTGTTTTTAGTTGTATTCTACATGAAATTGCACACATTTTCATATATAAAACTTTATGTAACGGCTAATTTAAAATGATGCAAACATTACGACAATCGTACGAAAAAATTTCAGATTTTTTCGGAAGAGTTACTTCGCGGACGGAAGGAAAATGTTTTTTTTTTTCATAAATTCACCATAAATTGAAATATTGTGCTAGAGACTTCCAATTTATTGCAAAATGAAGATAAATTATTGAATATTACTAGAATGTAAGAGTTTTAGCTTACAATTGCGTTTTTTGGCCATTTCGGTCAAGTTAAAGTTGACCGAAGGTTGATATTTTGGCACTTATCGTTATTTATATGAAAATATTTCAAAACTGATAAAAGCTACAACCATGGGTTGTTTTTTGTTGTATTCTACATGAAACTGCACACATTTTCATAAGTAGACCCTTGACTCACGAACACAATCCGTTCCTAGACCTTGGTCGTGTTCCAAATTGTTCGTGACTCGGAGCTAATTTCCCCATAAGGTTTAATGGGAATAATATTAATTGGTTCTCGACCCCTTACGAAACCAATATATATTATGTATATTTTGCCTTATTTTACACAGATAATGTAAAAGTCAGTGTAAAAAACCTTAATATATCTAATAATATAATTTAAAATGGTAAACTAACACTATAAAAACGTTTGTAAAGTGAACACTTTAACTATGACTGGCGAGACTTCTGGCTTGACGGACAAGAGAAGAGGAGGGTGGTGGGTGGGGAGGAGGTTATTGTGCGGAAGGAGACCCTCCCCCATCCAGGTCGGGGAGATCTCGTTCGGAGATTCAACTCTTCTAGGTTTTTTGGTGAACGTTTAATCACAAACTTATCCAATGTCTGTTGCCTTTTCCTTCCTTGCATAACTTTTCTGAAATGGCTCATTAAATTTTCATTGAGCATATTCACGATCCTGTTCGTAACAATTTTGTCCGGATGATACAATTCAAGGAAGCACTGGACATCATTCCACTTTTCCAATGCGGCTTTTATCACATCACTGCTGACATCTGTAACTTCCTCCCCAGCCTCCTCTTCGTCAGTTGATTGCTCCCGAGCAAGTTGCTCCTGCTGCTCTTTGTGGAGTTGAACAAGTTCGTCCGCAGTCAAATCTTCTGAATGTTCAGCGACCAATTCTTCAACATCTTCGTCGTTGACTTGTAGACCCATACTGTTGCCCATGGACACAATTTCTTGCACAATCTCTGCATCGAAGCCCTCAAAGTCACGGACAGTTACGCACTGGGGCCAAAGTTTCCGCCACGCAGAATTTAATGTGCGGTACGTAACTTCAGTCCATGCGTTATCAATGAGGGTTATGCAGTGAAAAACATTAAAGTGCTTCTTCCAAAATTCTTTTAAGGTAATTTTGTCTCTTCAGTTACACGGAAGCATCTGGAGAAGAGCGCCTTCGTATATAATTTCTTAAAATTGCTAATGACTTGTTGGTCCATGGGCTGGAGAACAGAGGTCGTGTTGGTGGAAGGAACTTGAACTGAATGAAGTCATGTTCACTGCAGTCAGCCAAGTACGAAGGGTGTGCCTGGGCATTATCCATGATCAGAAGGCACCGCAGGGGTAGCTTGTTCTCTGTTAGGTACTGACTCACGGTCGGCGCAAACACTTCATCAATCCACTCCATAAACAAGTTCCGTGTCACCCATGCTTTTGTATTGGCCCTCCACATTACAGGCAGTCTGGCCTTATTTACGTTGTGCTGCTTAAAGGCACGCGGGTTATTTGAATGGTAGACAAGTAGCGGCTTTAGTTTCAAGTCGCCACTTGCGTTTGAGCATAACAAAAGCGTAAGCCTATCCTTCATTGGCTTGTGGCCTGGGAGCGCCTTCTCTTCTTGAGTGATAAATGTCCTGTTGGGCATCTTCTTCCAGAAGAGGCCCGTTTCATCACAATTGAAAATCTGTTGAGCGACGTATCCTTCGGCCTCCACGAACTCCGGCAAACTCAGTCACGAATGCCTCAGCAGCAGCCTTGTCTGCGCTAGCAGCCTCACCATGCTAATTACAGAGTGAATTCCAGTTCTTTCTTGAAGTTATCAAACCACCCCCTTTACTAGCCTTAAAATCATCTGGCGTGGCACTAGTAGAAGGAGTTTCCTTCAGCAAACTCTGATACACTTGCCGAGCTTTCTCGCAGATGATCGGCTCGTTTACACTATCACCTGCCATCTGTTTCTCATGTACCCACTTCAAATTATTTTTTCTGCCTCTTCGAGGGTTTGCGATCTCATCTTGGTTAGTACGTCACTCCCTTCGCAACATTTGCTTCTTTAATGGCATCCTTGTTTTTCAAAATTGTCGAAATTGTCGACTTGGCCATCTTGTACTCACTTGCGATATCGGTCACGCGAACACCACGTTCAAACTTTTCTATAATTTCTTTCTTTATTTCAATGGTTATCTTCCTCTGCACCCTCTTCTCACCATCACTCTTCACTTTCTTACTTTCACCACCACTCTTCACTTTCTTAGGGCCCATTATGAAGAAAATCACAAGTTTTAGCGCAAAAAATGCTAAGCGAATTGACGAACGTCTTGTACACAATGAGATGAGACAAAGAGCGATGCGTGGGTGACGCTGTGCGTGGCGGCTGGAGGATGGCTGTTCCCATGGCAACTCAAACGCTCTCACGTGTGCTGGGCGATTTCGCGCATTTTTCAAATGTTTGTGTCTAAAAATTAGTTTGTGAAACAAAGTGAATTGTTATTTTCCAGAAATTTCCAGCATTTTTCAAATGTTCATGTCTCAAAATTAGTTCATGACCCAAACAGAATTTTTATTTTCCGCATTTTTTTTTGTTCGTATCTCAAAGTTAGTTCGTAGGTCAAGGGTGAAATTTTACCTATAATTTTGGTCGGGGATCGAGTTGTACGTGGGTCAATGCGTTCGTGAGTCAAGGGTCTACTGTATAAAAATTTATGTAACGGCTAATATAAAACTGTGCAAACATTACGACAATCGCACAAAAAAAATTCTGATTTTTTCGGCAGTTACCGCGAGGACATAGGAAAAAGTTTTTTTTCAAAAATTCACCATAAATCGAAATATTGTGATAGAGACTCCCAATTTGTTGCAAAATGAAGGTAAATGATTGAATATTACTAGAATGTAAGAGTTTTAGCTTACAATTGCGGTTTTCGACCATTTCAGTCGAGTCAAATTTGACCGAAGGTTGAAATTTTGGCACTTATCGTTATTTATATGGAAATATTTCAAAACTGATAATAGCTACAACCATGGGTTGTTTTTGGTTGTATTCTACATAAAATTGCGCATATTTTGATATATAAAACTTTATGTAACGGCTAATATAAAATGGTGCAAACATTACGTCAATTGGACAAAAAAATTTCTGATTTTTTCGGAAGAGTTACCGCGTGGACATAAGGGAAAAGTTTTTTTCATAAATTCACCATAAATCAAAATATTGTACTAGACTTCCAAATTGTTGTAAAATGAAGGTAAATGATTGAATATTACTAGAATAAAAGTAAATGATTGAATATTACTAGAATATAAGAGTTTTAGCTTACAATTGCGTTTTTCGACCATTTCGGTAGAGTCAAAGTTGACAAAAGGTTGATATTTTGGCACTTATCGTTATTTATATGAAAATATTTCAAAACTGATAAAAGCTACAACCATGGGTTGTTTTTTGTTGTATTCTACATGAAATTGCGCACACTCTCATATATAAAACTCTATGTAATACCTAATATAAAATGGTGCAAAAATTATGTGAAAGCAACGAAATAATTTCTGAGATGTGTCGCTGAGGCTTTTTAGTGCGAGAAGAAAGAAATTCGCTCTTGCGCGCCTGGGTAATGATTGTAAACAAAACAACAGCTTGATCTGTGAACCCCCATCCCTCAAGGTGCGTGATTCAAAAATTTTTGCCAAGTAGGCCTATAACTATTTTTCCGTTTCATATGTCAATTCGGCACCCAACAGACAATTTTCGTCAACGTTTAATACATCCAATAGGCGTTTAAGGGTTAGCATAATGCTAAAATATGAAAACAATCAAATGCAATACAGAATAAAAAAGGAAAAAAAAAAAGTCTTTTCTGGGCTCAGCTCGTGTCGCTGCGCGAAATATCCTTTAATCTATTATTTCTAGGGTAAATGTACTAACACATACCAGAGAATAAATAAAATAAAGAAAAAGGTCAAGTATAACTGACCTCGCTCCAAAGGCACCATCCAGGAGGGTGTCGGTATGAACACATAGGCGAGTGAGACCACTACCACGAGCCAAATGCCAATAGAAACTCTCCCACTACAAAATCCCTCCAAGAGGGGAGCCGACCCACAGAGTGAGCAGCTCGTACTACTACTACTCCATCCCATGCTGCCGACTGCTGCGCCTCTGGTGGGTCATCCTTTCAAGTTAGCACCCACGAGTCGGTTGTGATATTTTTCCTCTCTGTGTTTTTTGTGCCCTTTCATTGGATTTTCTATTATGGAGCGTGCAGCTATCGCAGCAGCTAAGTTAAGTACTCAGTATTACGGTTACTTGGTTTTTTCCGGCCCTGAGACAGTATTTGCCGTTTTTTAGGTATAAATACGATCTCGGGGTCGGAAGCATGGCAGCATGGTTCTGCCTCGTGATGGGTTCGTTCTTGGTCTCCCATACCTAGAACATCCCCTTATTTATCTTCGCTCTTTATGATTATCCGCTTTACTTAGGGTACGGTCTACTCAGGTTTGTCATGCATGCATGTATTTACCTTACGTAGGCTTCTTCTATCCAGGACCCTAGTCCAGGTTCTTAGTATCGGCCTCTGACTAGCTTTGAGTGGTAGACTTGCCTTCGGGTTAGTCGTACACTCCTGGATTTTTTCTCCATGCTATATTATTTTCTTTCTTTCATTTATTTATTTATATACTGTGTATTTTATTATTGTTAGGTTAGTTAGGCGTCTGGCTTAGCCTAGGTCCTGGCTCTTTGAGCCTATACTACCGCTCATCAGTTCGGTTGCTTCCCTATAGCATCTCTCTGATTAGTTGGTTCGGCCCAGTGGGTCTTATTTGCCTCCGCTTTTCAGTTCAGTATGCTTCCCGATAGCATTTCCCTGATCAGTGGTTGTCCTAGGCTTAGTTGTCGTTTTTGGTCTTACCGCCTCGTGGTCACTTCGTGGGTCACGGGCCAGCCCAGACGCCTGTCCAGTCATTCTTCCCCCCCTCCCGCTCTTCCATAGAGTCGGGCGGGGACGGGTCGGTCTGCCCATGCTCGCTCCTCATACCCGAGCCTGCCTCCCTCTCTCCCCTCAGGCGGAGGGGCTAGGGAGTCGGGACAGACCCTGACTGGTCTCGACCTCTCCGGCTTCTCGGTCCGGCCGGTTGGGTACGGAGTGGGGGGTATGGCCTTGCCCACCCTCCGCGCTACCTTGTCGCTCCGGGCTAGCTTGAGCCTGATGTCCTTCTCGCTCTTTCCAATCTTACTAGGGCTCCTTCCTGATCGGAGTCCTGGTATCCAGCGGAAAGTTGTTAGTCCACCCAGTAGGGTGGACCGGAGCATACAGTGGGTCTCTACTAACCTTACCGTTTTGCTGAGTTACTACACTCCGCTACGCACTGGACTTAGTCCGGTTTGCTTGTGTGTTAGGTTTAAGTTATCTTTTAAGTTTATCTTAAGAACCTTAAACATCCCCCCTCCCTTACATATCTTACCGGATACTCTCCGGATTATAGGCCTATTCAGGCGATGCAGGGAGGGGTTATGCCCAAATTTTTTCCGAGCTCCGGCATGCATCGGAGCTCTTCTGTCCTTAGACTGTAAGTGATGTTTTTTAAGATACTCATGTTCCGCCACACTTCAGGAAGACCCTTGTGGACACGAAGTTTGCCGGTCCCATGCTCCATTGCGCGACTCCGCTCGGGGACATCCAGGTCTGGTACCATGAGACGTGTACCATATGTTACGATCTGGTGAGCCAGCTTTTGGAAGGGTAAGTTTTACATCTCCAGTAGCTGCTCCGCTTCTTTTTTAGCGCTTAAGTTTTCATCATATTAACTTAAGGCAATTAATTTAAGTTATACTTTAAGTTTTTAGTTTTAAGTGATTCTTAAATCTAAACTACGCCCTCTCTTCCAGGGGGACGGCTCCGGCGGTAAGAGATACCGCCACTGGCTACCCTACAGGCCTGGGGTCGGCGGTTTTGGGGAAAAAAAACGCCGCCCAAGGACAGCCCCCCTACATCCTAGAGAAGCGGTTGGCATTACTAATCTTCCCCCGGAGGCAAGGCGACAGGATACGTCGACCCGGTAGAAGCGGATCCGACTATTTTCGCCTTCATCCAACAACAGCTGGCCACCTCATTAATGATCAGGACCAGGATATCTCTACTGGGAATGTCGCGACCCTAGATATTAATGTTGAACCTATGGTAGGTATAGACGACCTGTTGGTCGAGGTAGGTACTGGTGGACACCCAAGGGTCACCCTTGGGCGTAACTGTTTCTTCTACTCCTGCAACCTCTCCATCCTTCCACCGGCTTTACGGGTGAAGAAGAAAATATATTCTCCTCCTGGTGCTTCGGTTAGACCTAAGGTCAAGTCTAAGGTGATGTCTTTGACTAAGACGTCGTCGTCGTCTAAGAAGACGACTTCGGCTTCATCCTCCTCCCGTAAGTCTCCGGCTGGGAATCCCGGAGCATCCAGGTCTAAAGCTTCTAGCTCCGGCTCTAAGTCCTCGAGGAGTAAATCCTCCAGAGAGAGATCTCGCCACTCCGGCAGAATCACCAGTTCCGCTACCTTTGGTTCCGATTTCAGAGCCTCCCCTCCACCTCCGCAGCAGCTCCGGCTTTGGACTCCAATGCTGGCCTGTTGCCAAAGGTTTTTTGGGTTGGCACCTGGGTGGGGAACCTGGTTTGGGTCCTTAAAGAGTAGCATGGAGCAAATGATCTCTCGTCTGTCGGACAGGATTACTTCCCAGGACTCCATTATAGCCTGGGCTGAGAGAAGCTACCTCTAGCCTCTCCTCCACTGTCCAACACGAGTGGATCCCACTTCCTCCGGTATGAACTCACTACCTCAGTTCTCTATGAACAATCCGTGGAGAGTAGCGTCATACGCCCCCTTCCAGACGGTCTCATCTCTATACCGGAATTTGGGACTCGAAGAATAGAGGACTTCGAGTTCTTTTCCCGGAAGACCTCCCAGCCTCCGTTCATAGGCTACGCAAGGCTTACGCCGTCGGCTATGGTGCGGGACGATAAGGTACCTAAGGAGACAGTCCTCTACTCACGAGACCAGGCGCAGAGAATGGCTCAGGTGTTTAGAGGACATGGATTGTTCTAACACCAAGATACAACCATTTAAGAGTCCCTTTACCATTTTTACAATGGATGAAAGTACCCGCTCCCGTTCCTAACCAAGATCGCGAGGTCGACCATCCCAGCGCCCAGAAGGGGGAACCTATACCGCAGTTGAAGGAAGCGGACCCCACTTCTCCGTTGCTCCCCTCAGTTGGAGAATTGTGGGAAGACTTGCCGAATACATTCTCAGCTGGCAAACTCAAACCGGACTGTGCTATGGAGCAGTTTTGGTGAAAAGCTACCCAGGCTCCCAGATAGCCTTATTCAGGCTGAGTTTGATGCAAAATCGCGTCTAGCCAGATCCATCAATTCTATGGCTATGTCTGAGGTAGCTACCATGGCTTATGGATCAGAACCGATTTTTAAGCTCATGACCAAAGCCCTGACTCAAACGGTACAGTCAGATATGTTTGAGTTTGCCACTGCTAGGACGAATTGTAGGAAGCATGTCCTACAAGAGGCAAACCATTCGGCATGAACCGAATAGGTTACTCTCGTCTAGCATCTGAGCAGATCTCTTCCCAGAAGCTATGGTTAAGGAGGTCCAGTCAGAGGCTACCAGGTTAAACCAGAGCCTAAGGATCGTTGGGGCCTTTCGGCTAAGAGGAGGCAAGACCTGACTCCTAAAGGTAAGGGGACAAAAGAAACCCAGGCGTTTCCAACCTTACCAGAAGAAGCAACTACGCTTTCCTCAACAAGTTCCAACAGTACCGTTAGTGCAGACAGCCCAACCCTCCACAATTCTAAAGGTCAATCACAGCCAATTTATGTGATATCCCCTCAGCCTCAGCCCTCCACCTCTTACGCCATCTCTCCAGCTTACAATCAAGCCTTCGAGAGTCAAGCTTCTCAGAAGTATGACCGCTCGGGTAAGGGAGGTAGAGGTAAGCGTTCCTTTCGTGGGAGAGGATCTGGAGGCCCCTTTAACAGGGGAAAGCACCTTCAGAGGAGGCCGAGGGCGGTTACCGAACCAATGAAGAACTTCAGGTAGGAGGGAGGCTGTTTCACTTTCGCCACCGGTGGAACTTCAGCCAATGGGCTCAGAGCATAGTGTCAAAAGGGTCTGGGTTGGAGCTGGTTGACGAACCCACCTCCATCCAGACCTTTCCGTCAACTTCCTTCCAAGGAAGAAATTGACAGAGTACGCAGACGATCTCCTTCAAAAAGGAGCTATAGCGAGAGTCAAGAGATTAAAATTTCAAGGTCGCTTGTTCGGCGTGCCAAAGAAAGGCTCACAAAAAAGAAGGGTAATCTGAGACTTGTCCCCGCTTAAAACTTAGACATCCGCTGCGGACAAGTTCAAGATGCTCACGATCTCACAGGTGCGGACCCTACTTCCCCGTGGGGCCGTCACCACCTCTATCGATCTTACAGACGCTTACTATCATATTCCCTATTGCAAGACACTTCCGTCCGGTATCTGGTTTTCAAGATAGGAGACCAGACATTCTCCTTCAAGGTAGTTCCATTCGGACTCAACGTGGCACCCAGAGTGTTCACGAAGCTCGCGGAAGTGGTAGTGCAACAACTCAGATCGCAAGGGATCATGGTAGTAGCGTATCTCGACGATTGGTTGATCTGGGCCCCAACAGTCGAGGAATGCAAAAGAGCTACTCTTGAAAGTGATTCAGTTCCTGGAATATCTAGGCTTCAAAATAAACAGGACCAAATCAAGACTCACTCCAGAGTCAAACTTTCAGTGGCTGGGCATTCAATGGAATCTAGCATCCCACACTCTGTCGATTCCATCAACCAAAAGGAAAGAAATAGCAAAGTCAGTCAAGCAATTTCTAAGTCACAAACTAGCGTCAAGGAGGAGCCCAGGAAAGGATCCTGGGTTCTCTCCAGTTTGCATCAGTGACAAACGTCTTAATGAAAGCCAAACTGAAAGACCTAACCAGAATCTGGCGCTCGCGAGCAACCGTCAGGTCCAGGGACAAACTATCCTCAGTGCCTCTGATTCTAAAGAATCGACTTCTGCCATGGGCGAGAGTCAAGAAGTTATCAATGTCAGTACCCCTTCAGTTCCCTCCACCAGGGGTCACCATCCACACAGACGCGTCCTTAAGCGGCTGGGGAGGGTATTCCACCCAGGTCAAAAGGTTCAAGGGACTTGGTCACCTCAGTTCCGTCAGTTCCATATAAACGTACTGGAGGCAATGGCAGTGTTCTTGACTCTAAAAAGGTTACGCCCACCCAAGTACTCCCACATAAAGCTAGTCCTGGACAGTGCGTGGTAGTACATTGTTAAACAGAGGAGGCTCCAAGTCACGTCATCTAATCACGTCATGATAGCCATCTTCTCCCTGGCAGACAAGTTCAGTTGGCATCTTTCCTCCACTCACATAGCTGGAGTAAGAAACGTCATAGCAGACGCCCTATCCCGATCAGTACCCCTAGAGTCGGAATGGTCACTGGACAACAGTTCGTTCCAATGGATCCTTCAAAGAGTCCCAGGGCTACAGGTGGACCTCTTCGCATCACAAGCGAACCACAAACTACCGTGTTATGTAGCCCCAACCTGGACCCTCTGGCCTATGCCACGGACGCCCTGGCTCTAGACTGGAACAACTGGGAGAAGATTTACGTCTTCCCTCCAGTGAATCTCCTCATGAAAGTATTGAACAAACTCAGGACATTCAAGGGTCAAGTGGCTCTAGTAGCCCCCCAGACTGGCCGAAGAGCAACTGGTATCCTCTAATTTTGGAGCTGGGCCTTCGTCCTCTTCAGATCCCCAGTCCCAAGCTCTCCATGTCAGTGCAAATGAAGACTGTGTTCGCTTCCTCAGGGATTCTCAAAAACCCTAACTTTATGGATTTCATGAAGTTTGCGGCAAAAAGAGATGCGAATATTGACCCTCAGAATATTCTATTCTTGGAATCCGATAAAAGGGATTCGACTTTGAGGCAGTATGATGCTGCTGTCAAAAAGTTAGCAACCTTCCTGAGAGATTCGGATATTAGAATCATGACAGTTAATTCAGCTATATCCTTTTTCAGATCCTATTTGAAAAAGGTTTAGCAGCTAGCACGATTACGACAAACAAGTCAGCTTTGAAAAAAGATATTTCAATTTGGATTTAACATAGACTTGACGGATTCCTACTTCTCGTCTATTCCTAAGGCATGTGCTAGGCTTAGGCCTTCTGTAAGGCCTACGTCAGTTTCATGGTTCTTAAACGATGTCCTAAAACTGGCTTCCCGAAACCGATAATGACACATGCTCGTTTATAATGCTCTTAAGAAAAACCCTATTCTTATTAAGCTTAGCTTCAGGAGCAAGAATTTCAGAACTGTCGGCTCTATCCAGAGACCCGGATCATATTCAGTTCCTTCCCACAGGAGAAGTCCTACTTTCTCCGGAACGTAGCTTTTTAGCAAAGAATGAAGATCCTTTGATGAGGTGGGAACCTTGGAAGGTACTACCCCTTCCACAAGATGTATCTCTTTGCCCAGTTACAACCTTACGAGCCTTTCTGTCTAGGACTCCTCATCTTCGTCGGGTCCCCTCTTTAGGAGGAAAAAGGTGGAACTTTATCCATTAAAGGCATCAGGCAACAAATCCTGTACTTTATTAAGCAAGCCAATCCTGACTCTTTCCCGAAAGCACATGATGTCAGGGCAGTAGCCACCTCAATTAATTATTTCCAACATATGAACTTCGATGAGTTGAAAAAGTATACTGGATGGAAATCGCCGACAGTGTTCAAACGTCACTACCTTAAGTCCTTGGAAGCTCTGAAATTCCCAGCCAGTAGCAGCGGGTAACATAGTTTCCCCTGACTCTAGCTAGTTTGTAGTAGAAGATTCAGTCCTCCTTTCTACCTGCCTCACCCAAAAGTTCGTCTATTCCTACCTGGTTCATTTGCATTCACCTTGTGTCTTAGCTGCTTTTGTGATAGTGTAGTGGTTGCCCCTTATTGTCTGGTTAGGGACACTCACAAATGATTATAAACATTGATCTCATGGATGTTTCCCCTTACTTTTATGCTAGGGGATACATCATTATATAATGATTAGGGGTTTTGTATATTAAGTCATATACATTCCTTTATATATTATTATTGTTGATTGTTTTTATTAATTGCTATTATACTTTTGATACATGCTGTTACACAGATAACATTGATACATGTAAAATAATTTTACCTGTACATATGTAATTACCTTATGTTAGCAAACATGATTAGATTTAAGGGTAATTTAAGCATATTTCTATTTTATACCCCTGTGTATATGTATCTTTTAGCAATTATAGTCTATTCATATATATTTTTATCTTTATTTGAGACCTATTCTGATTTATTTTATTTTTATTCTCATTTTATTACTTTTGTTTACAATCTTGTGCTATTTCTCTGGTACGATTTCGCGCAGCGACACGAGCTGAGCCCAGAAAAGGGATTTGACGTAAGGAAAAAATCTATTTCTGGGCGATTGGCTCGTGTCGCCAGCGAAATCCCACCCTACCCATCCCTTCGCCCAAGATTGTCCCTGCTAACTTCAGGATGGCCACCCAGAGGCGCAGCAGTCGGCAGCATGGGATGGAGTAGTAGTAGTACGAGCTGCTCACTCTGTGGGTCGGCTCCCCTCTTGGAGGGATTTTGTAGTGGGAGATTTCTATTGGCATTTGGCTCGTGGTAGTGGTCACAATCGCCTAGTGTTCATACCGACACCCTCCTGAGGGTGAGCGAGTCAGTATACTGACCTTTTTCTTTATTTTATTTATTCTCTGGTATGTGTTAGTACATTTACCCTAGAAATAATAGATTAAAGGAATATTTCGCTGGCGACACGAGCCAATCGCCAGAAATAGATTTTTCCTTACGTCAACAAAATCCCTTAATTGAGCCGGTGTCGGTGTGCCGAGTGAGACAGTCTAGTTGAACAATAATAACAAACTAGTAAATGAAAGAGCAAAGCTTTTCACAATAATATTTAGCATAAACAATTAACAAAATCATTCGTCACTGCAGTGATACATGGCTAACTTGAGGAAGAGGGAGGGAGGGAGGGAGCGTTTATATTTTTGAGGAATAATGAGTGAGTGATTATAAGTGATTGTGCGTCGTGGTATTGTTGAGGAGAAAGGAGACAGTAAAATCTTTACTATCATATATACGTAAAAGCATTACCAATTCACTTTAAAAATAAAATTTTATTTCACAATAAATTTAAAATGCAATGCAGTAAAGAAAAAAAAAGCTTGCTCGAGTCAGTGTTCGGTACACTGAGAGAGAGAGAGACGCTGCTTCCCACTGACTTATCAGCTGATCTGGGATGATTATTTGCCCAAATCACTTTTATTTTTGTAACAGTAAAATGCCAATCTAGTGATAAATGCTTGTTAAGATATTTAACTACTGTAAAAGTAACTCAGCTCTGTGATATACAAACTGGCGCCGCTTTCAGCTTCTGCATGCCTTTGATTGTTTGTTGAAACAGCTTCCTTGTGAAAAGTAATTTTATCTCTACCTCTTTTTCTTGCATTCTTGACTTATTACTTATTTGTTTGAAAATCCTCATGTTTGTTTTAAAAGTCTGCCGTTTGCCAACAGTAAGTTGATGTATTGTGGCATAATTAATCTCTTTTGTGCACTTATTATTCAAGTGTAAACACACTGATTACTCTCTCTCTCTCTCTCTCTCTCTCTCTCTCTCTCTCTCTCTCTCTCTCTCTCTCTCTCTCTCTCTCAGACACAATCCAACCCACACTATCGATTCCTTTGTCTTTGTACCTAATATGTGAATAAAATTTATTTTGTTATCAACCTTTGCATACTGCAACCAATTTGGTTTGCTCAAAGGGTTCCCGTCTCTCCTCCCTCCATTCCCCAGCCGGCCAGCGCCATTTTTACCAAACAGGTCATAAATTTTATATAGAAAAAATAAAATTTAGAAAATTTAACTTCATATAACGTATTGTTTCATTACTTTACACTCTTAATTTAATTTCTGAACACTTTAATAATAGAAAAATGTGAAAAGGGGGGACTTTTTGGGTTGGCTGGAATTAATTATCCTGATTCCCTTTATTTCTTATGGGGATATTTGTTTCATATTTCTAACAAATCGTTCTTCGAACACCCTTCTGGAACAGATTAAGTTCGAAGTATGAGGTACTACTGCAATCTACTTCAAATATACATTAAATTACTATCCTATTCCTATATTGATCTTTGAGGTTATATTATTATCATTTCAAAGTCATCTTAAACATTTAACCATTAAAAATACATGTGTAAAACCAATAACACTGAGAGAGAGAGAGAGAGAGAGAGAGAGAGAGAGAGAGAGAGAGAGAGAGAGAGAGAGAGAGAGAGAGAGAGAGAAACTCCTTACAATATCAAAAGATTAAAATGAACTTTTATGGGCAACATTCCTTCCCCTTCGCCAATACATATATCACATTGTCATTTACGCCTTTCTCGAAGTGGATAAAAAGACTGGGAATCTATTTCTTTTATTAATTTTATTAATATTTGAAAATTAGTTATTAGGTAATTTGAAAATTAGTTATTAGGGAAATCATTTATTTATCACACTACAAAACATATACACATACATAAGTAAGAGAGAGAGAGAAAAAAAATCTTATTGTTATTATTTAATCTCATTAAACTTCATATTACGTATTTGAACATTATTAGTACTGTAAATCATTATTTTATCATAAAATGTAGTAGTACCCCTAAAGAATTACCACTAAGGCATACATATCTCGGAGAGAGAGAGAGAGAGAGAGAGAGAGAGAGAGAGAGAGAGAGAGAGAGAGAGAGAGAGAGAGAGAGAGAGAGAGAGAGAGAGAGAGAGAGAGAGAGAGAATCGTTATATTTATTATGTGATATCATTTAATCATATTAAACTTACTAGTATAGTATTAATCAATATTGCTATTTGAAAATTAGTACATCATTTTTTTATCATAAAATTGCATTTAGTCATGAAAATAACATCAAAATACACTAATTAGTGAATATCTATCGTTGGAAAAACCCACAAATAGGTGAATTTCCAATGAATAATGGGTAGATAGGGTCCAAAGAAAAATCTGTGACAAGGTGAGTCTGCAAATCTCAAGAACACAAATACAGGGGTTGACCGTATACTTCCCACTGACAATGATTCCCTATTCTGTACAACACTTACAGGCAATGACACTTCTTCTAATCAAAGATTTTAGAATTTCAGACTATATTCTGAAATAATGAAAGGAAATCACTTTAATAAACTTTGCAAATGGTAATGTATGAATATTATCTGATTTAACCATAATTTCTTAACTTGATAAACCAAGACGCAAAGTACAAAATATCTTTTTTTTCTATTTTGTTGGGCTTCATGACTCGCATCCAGCAAATAATGAAAACTGGTAACTTGAGATGCCAATTTACTGGCAGTTGCGAACGGGAATCCAGTTGCATGAACTAATTACTATTTTAGGCCTTACCACTCACAAAACCGGAGCAATTTAGGATCTGCATACAAACAAAATCTGAGGCTTACCATCTGATAACAAAGCAATAGATTCTTTGGCAGTTGTATTGGCTATTGCATCCCACACTTTGACTGAGCTGTCCCATCCTGTTGACACTAACATTGTACTTCCAGGTTCTTTGGAGAAATCCAAACTCACAACTGGCCCTGTGTGGCCTGCTAAGACCTAAGGAGATACAAATTTGCCAAAAAAATAACTTTCCATAAAGTTGGTAGTACATAGAAATTTAATAGTAAAGCAGAAATCCGAATAATCAGTACACTAAATGAAAATAACCTATAAATGGGAAAAGATTTTTTGTGAAATAAAAATAAATGGTTAAATAACAAGCATTCCAGATATCTGTTATACATCTTATAAGTTTTTTTTATAATATAATATTCTTAATATACACCATATTCACATAATTAAAAGAAAATTAACATTGAATTTTAATGGAAACTATTATTTAACATACATAACAATGAAAGTCCACCATAATGATAAAACTGAAGACAACTTGTAGTACTATCTTTAAAAATACCTCTCAGGAAAAAGATTCACCAGTGGGCTGAATACCACTGAGCCATCAAAAGGGTAAAAAAAATATATATATCGGTTTCTTCACAGAGAAGAGTCATACAAGAAAAAAATACACTAATAGGTTAGTGACAAAACATAATATGACATTCACATTTTCTTTTGTATAGTTTCCCCTAATACCATTTTCTACTGATATAAAAAAATCATTTTCTCTACATTCTATATTCATTAATTATATGTTAATATTGTATGGGAATTTAGCTTAAATATATATACAGGGAGTCCCTGTAGACAGACAAATAGATACTTGTTCAGCCATCTCTTTATCTCTTCTCTGGAAAAGATATATGTAGTATTTGTGGCAGGGGAAGAGGTGTTGCCTATAGAAGTTCATTTCAATCTTTTGATATTGTAAGGAGTCAGTCTCTCTCTCTCTCTCTCTCTCTCTCTCTCTCTCTCTCTCTCTCTCTCTCTCTCTCTCTCTCTCTCTCTGTTATTGGCTGTTTATATATTTTTAACTGTAAAATGTTTCAGATGACTTTGAAATGAAATTAATAATACCAATTCAATGATATATTTAATGTAGGATGATACTTTAAGTATAAATTTGGTATTTGAACTTTCAAGATAGGCAGATATAAGCATTTTTAGAGGGGAGTTCTAACTATTTGCTGGTTCGAGCTATTCGGGGCGGTGTCTGGTACCCATCCCCCCCAATCCCCCCCCGAATACGGGGGGAACACTCTACTGACATACAAGAGAGAGAGAGAGAGAGAGAGAGAGAGAGAGAGAGAGAGAGAGAGAGAGAGAGAGAGAGAGAGAGAGAGAGAGAGAGAGTCAAAAGTATATTATCTACCAATTCCTCTTTACTTTCCTGATGTGGCTGCTGCACAAAGCTATATATATTTCATGAATGAATAGTACATTTAAGATGAAAATATTATTCATGTACTAATGTATAAACACAGCAAAATACAGTAATCAAAGTGTATTTTTGTCTTTTGAAAAATGTTTATTACAATGATTATGTTCTTAAAATCAGCTGATTGATGCTTATTTTCGAAAGCATTATAGGAAAATAACTTAGTTCATATAAGAAATTAATTTATTAACAGAATTATTATTTTTAATTTTAATTACAGTACCGTACTGTAATATTAATTTATAAACAGCATAATACAGTAATCAAAGTGTATTTTTGACTTTTGAAAAATGTTCATCACAATGTTTACGTTCTGAAAATCAGCTGATCAAGCGTATTACCAAAAGAATTATAGGAAAATAATTTAGTAGCTATAAAAAACTACTTTCTGGGATTGACCTGTGTTGCCCAGTGAAATGTACCTATAGCACTCATTTCTAGGTATAAATAAATGCTAAATATACCAGAGAAAAAAGCCAATGGAATGCCAGAGTTACTACCTCTGGATTGATCACCCCCAAAAGGGTGTCGGTATAGCACCAGGGGCGAGTGGAAGCCACTTATCACAGATACTTTGCCCAATAGCTCTCTCCTCTCTCAAAATCCTCTGCCAGAAAGGTGCCGTTAAAACGGCCACCTTCCGCTCGTCACTACTACCTCTGCCAAGAAACGTCATTCCTTCAATGGCACTCGCTACGCGAACAGCTTTATTTCTCGCTGTGATCCTTTGCTATAATTTTGTTAAATATGTCTTCTGATTTTCAAGAAGCATCTTCATCTAAGTTGAGTATATTATTATTATTGACATTGAATATGGTTAGACAACAGTTTGTCCTTATTTGAGAAGTTTTTAGTCGAGATGTTTGTATGTTGCGTATGTGGAAGGAACCCTCATCCAAGGAGCCGCCATGTTTACATCAAAGTACTGCGTTACTCAGTCTTCTCAACTTTTTTATTTATTTTTTTTTTTTCGATGAATATCTTAATTTCACCACTATTGCACATCACAGTAAGCGCTACTGTTGTCGTGAAATTTTACCATTTTGCTCCTGATGTGTACCGATAGGCTTATGTATCACGGTTGAAACCATTAAATTTTTGGCCTTAATTAGAGGGTTTCCCTCGTTAGTCATCGTCCTTCATGAGCGATTTGGTTCCCTCACGAGAGTGCTGTTTTATTTCAATCTTTCATACGTGAGTAGTGTTGGAAGCAGGCTAGGCTAGCTAGCCTAGTACTACGCCAGTTATTATTTTTGGAGGTAAAGAGCCCTCATCTATCCGCTATGCTCATGCATGTTGTGTATGTGGTATTTTTTGTATTATCTTATTTTAATATTATATTGGTATACTAATTTTATTTTCATAAGTTTATTTGGAAGTCCCACACGATTTTAACCAACCCTAGCCTACCTGACCAGATCGAGGCCTAGGTTTTGGAGGGTAGGCTAGGCGTTTGAGAGTGCTACTCGCTACCCATAGTTGGTACTAGTCCTGGCTACCTGACCAGACCAACATATTGGTTTTGGAGGGTGTTCCATCACTAGAGAGTTCCTCTAATGTTACGTAAATGTAGATGCTAGGCCTGTCTTACCTGACCAGGTCGATATGTTCGATTTTGGAGGGTTAGGTTAGGCTCTAGAGTGTCCTCTTTCGTGACATACTAGTAGGCGCTATCCTAGCCTACCTGACCAGATCGGTGTATCCGATTGTGGAAGGTTAGGCTAGGCTCATAGATGGGCTTGACTTTATTCGTTGGTACTTCCAATAATTCTTTATCAATAAAATTTGCAAGTACGTATAGCCTTGGCCGTTACCTCCTTTAGGGTGTCAGTTGGCATGCTGCCTTCTATCCCTTTAGTAGTAGGCTACTTTACGGCTTCTCGGAGGGTGGTAATCACCTGACTGGTTGCTGTTGCCAGGCGATTACTAGTCTTCCTTTCTCCTCCGAGCTTTTCCTTCTGTTCCAGACTCGTTCCGGCGGTGCTTCATTAGCTCGCTGACCAAGTAATCTTACCAGTGAACAGCAGCTGGAGTGTCGAGCACCGTTTCGGAGGATTAGAGAGGAGATTAAGGATTAGTAGATTATGTAGTCTCTGTTGGTATGTCTCCGGGCCTGTGTTTATTCCGGTGAGGTGTGGTCTACCATCACTTGCGCCAGAATTTTATACGCCGGAGCGCTACGTACCGCTGTTCCCGCCGCCCTGTTTTCTGTATTTTTCTGTTGTTATCGCTGCTTTCCCCACTCCGGAGGAGGCGGAACTAGGCTTAAGCAATGCGTTTCCAATTGACTTGGAATTGCTATCCTACTCCGGTGTGATCAGACTCAGGCTTAGGTTTTACCTTGTTTCCCTGTTCTTGCGATACCGAGATTATGGATTCCGGAGCAGGCGGAGACAATCAGAGCTTTTACGTTATGTAAAATTATAATAGTTGATGTTTACCTTTAGTGAGTTTTAGTAGAACTAGTCTAAGTGTAAACATACCGCCGGAATTAACTCTGGCGGAACTATTTGAAGATATTCATGTACCAATTTTAACTTACAGATGGTACGCTGTCAGGAGTTGGGGTGTACAGCCGTCCTCCAACAACCATGTGGTCATGGGGTCTGTCGTTCTCATGCCAGTTGTGCTGTGGAGATCGATAACCTATTAGTATGGCACCCGGACAGCTGTGAAGTTTGCTACTCGTTTGAGTATCTGACTGATGAGTCGGTAAGTACCATTCTCACCTTGGTAATGTTCTCTATTTTGTATGACATATCCTTACATATATATATCTGAAAATATGACACATTCTGCCACTGGAGGATCTGATTTCGTCCTCTCTTACAGACTCCTCTGGCGCTCAAAACCTCCTCGTTGACGACCCTAAGGACCTGGGTTGAAGGTTTTGGCAGGAATGTCGCTGCCGGATGCCCCTATGTACTGTCGGAGGAGCTTTGTTCGCTACTGTATCCGAACGCGAGAACTTCTTCGGCAGTAGCTAGGGAGGTGGCGGCCCCTATTATTGCCAAAATTCAGATGGAGACCCAGGCCCCTCCAGAAGACCAAGACGCCTTGTGCGAGGAGGTGGCGGCCATCAGTATCCATCTTGAACCAATGACCGTCGACGCGCAGGAAGAAGGTAGGGAAGTAAGTGAGGCAGGTAGCTGTAGTTCTAGATCTGTTAAAAAGAAATCATTTTCTTTCAGTCCTACTCCGTCTTCTTCCTCTTCTTTCCAGGGCTTCTCAAAGTCCAGGAACCTTGGGGACAGGTCTGATTCCGTGATCCCTAAGGTGAAAGCCCTGAAGAAGAAGACTCTGCCTAGGACTACCAGATCAAATAAACCTACTCGGGCGAGTTCCGCCAGGTCGTCATTGGCTCTTACTCCTATGACTTCCTCGGCTAAAGCTACTCCCCCGCCTAAGGGGTCGAGAGCTAAGGTATCTAAAGCCAGACCTACGGAGTCCGACTTTGATCCTGATGCCTTCGCTAATCTTCTAATGGAGAAGATGGGCAATATCGTGGACTCGAGGTTGCAGTCGATATCTTCTCAGCTCGCTTCGAGATATCGGGTCAGTCCATCCTGTCTCTGGCTCAGAGACTACAAGTCCAGGAGAGTTTGCTGGCCGGACTTACGCAGTCCGGAGGCACACAGCAGTCCTTCATTATGCCAGACGCTTCTAAGCTTCCGCCATTTGAGAACAGCAACCCATGGCGGTTGGCTCTGCATGCCCCCTTTTCGGATGGCATGCTGACGATTGAAGGCTGTGGAACCCGTCCCGTGGAAGATTATGAGTTCTTCCCGGCGGGCCTCCAGTTCCCCTTCCCAGGCTTCACTCGGTTAGCTGAGGAAGCATTAGTCAGGGTAAACAGGGTCCCAAAGGAAACTGTAATTTATCCTAGGGACCAGGCACAGTCAGCATGGGTCCGCACCCTTTCAGAATAGGAGTGCGTCAACACTAGACAGACGCCACACAAGGGTTGCTACACCATGTTCGTGGTGAGGGATAACATCCCAACCCCTTGCACGTCTAAGATCGCAGAGTTAACTATGCAGGCTGGAATAAAGGAGAAGCCGATGCCTCAGCTTCGAGAGACAGAGCCTACCTCTCTGCTCTTTCCCGGAGATCTGGAGTGTTGGGTGGGTGCTCCAGAAACGTTGACAGTGGGCAAACTTGATCCGGAGTGTGCTTCCACTCAGTTTAGTGAACGATTACCCAGAATCCCGGAGGCCATGGTTATGGCAGAATTTGAGTCCAGGTGCAGACTGAGTAGGTCGATCAACTCTGTTACTACATCGGAGTTGACGGCTTCTGTCTACTCTGAGGAACCTCTATTCCGAGTTCTAACAAAGCCACTGTTACAGACCTTTCAGTGTGACCTTTATGACTTTGTGGTTGCTAGGCGGAACTGCAGGAGGCATGTCCTTGCCGATGCTTCCATTAGACACAAGCCTAATAAGCTCATTAAAGCAGCAATCTGGGGACCTAACCTCTTTCCTGAAGACGTAGTTAACAGCGTCATCAGTGAAGCTGCTAGGCCTAATCAGAACCTTCATGTCCGCTGGGGTCTTCCTTCCAAAAGGAAGTTCTATGAGACCTCCCGACCGCAGCCGAAAGGTAGGAAGAGGGTCAGGAAGTATCAGCCCTTCCAGGCTCCTCAGACACAGATGGTGATTCAGGCAGTTCCCGTCTCCCAGATTGGTCAACCTTCGACCTCTAAAGCATGACCTCAACAACAATTTGTGTTGCTGCAGAGTCAACCAACTCAACAGTCCTCGAGTTCAGCTGCTTTCGTGACGTCCCCGGCCTTCAACGCTTCATTTGAAGCACAAGGGGCGTTTCGAGGCTATAACCGACATGCAAGAGGAAGCAGAGCAAGAGGTGCTTACCAGTACAGAGCTGGTTCCAGAGCTCCCTCCAGAGGCAGAGGTTCCAGAGGAGGCAGAGGAAGTAAGACCTCATCCAATCTATGAGCCTCTCCAGGTAGGCGGGGGACTGTACCTCTTCCGGGACCATTGGACCTTCAGTCAGTGGGCCCACAGTATCATTTCAAAAGGTCTCGGGTGGAGATGGACAAAAGGGCCTCCTCCACCAGTCAGATTCCACCAAATTCCAACGACAGACCTCCTAGACTATGCCAAAGACCTTCTTCAAAAGCAGGCAATAAAGAAAGTCACACACCTGAAATTTCAGGAACGTTTGTTCACCATGCCAAAGAAGGACACGGACAAACGAAGAGTGATTCTGGACTTGTCCCGTCTCAACTCATACATTCAATGCGACAAGTTCAGCATGCTAACCGTCTCGCAGGTGCGGACCTTACTTCCCCGTGGAGTCGTCACCACCTCTATCGATCTTACAGATGCTTACTATCACGTCCCGATAGCGAGAAACTTTTCTCCCTACCTAGGCTTCAAATTAGGAAGACAGGCTTACTCGTTCAGAGTCATGCCATTCGGGCTCAATATAGCGTCCAGAATATTCACCAAACTAGGAGAGACAGTAATTCAAGAACTAAGAGCTCAGGGGGTTACGCTAGTAGCTTACCTAGACGACTGGCTCATTTGGGCACCCAACGACAAAGAATATCGCAGAGCAACAGCCAAAGTAATAAAATTTCTAGAGTATCTGGGATTACAAATAAACAAGGAAAAGTCCCGTCTCATTCCGGCGTCTCGCTTTCAATGGTTAGGAATTCAATGGGATCTAACCGCACACAAACTATCTCTTCCACCAACCAAGTGCAAAGATATAGCGAAAGCTACGAGACAATTTCTCAAGAACAGACGGGCTTCTCGTCATACCCAAGAAAGAGTCTTAGGTTCTCTTCAGTTTGCTTCAATAACAGATCTCATGTTGAAAGCCAGACTGAAGGACATCAACTGGGTATGGCGGAGAAGAGCCAACCGCAGACTCAGAGACAAAATCTCCTTGATTCCGCTGATACTAAGGAAAAGACTTCGTCCATGTACGACAGTCAAGAGTCTTTCCAAGTCAGTACCGCTCCAATTTCCCCCGCCATCTCTAGTAGTCCACACGGACGCCTCTCTGAGCGGATGGGGGGCTATTCTCAGTACAAGAAGGTTCAAGGAACGTGGTCGACAGTATTCCGCCGGTTCCATATCAACATCTTAGAAGCAATGGCCATTTTCCTGACCCTGAAACGACTAGCTCCGGCCAGGAATATTCATATCAGACTAGTCTTGGACAGTGCAGTGATAGTTCACTGCCTAAACAGAGGAGGTTCCAAGTCGAGCCACATAAATCACGTGATGATAGCAATCTTATCGTTGGCAATGAAACATCATTGGCACCTGTCAACTACTCACCTGGCAGGAGTACGGAATGTCATGGCGGATTCACTGTCCAGGACAACTCCGCTGGAATCGGAATGGTCCTTAGACACAAAGTCATTCAATTGGATTTGCCTACAAATACCGGGCCTTCAGGTAGACTTGTTCGCCACGGAGTCCAACCACAAACTTCCATGTTATGTGACTCCCAATTTGGATCCTCTAACTCACGCCACAGATTGGAACAATTGGCAGAAGATTTACCTATTTCCGCCAATAAACCTTTTGATGAAAGTTCTACACAAACTCAGATCTTTCAAAGGGTGGATAGCTCTGGTAGCACCCAACTGGCCGAAGAACAATTGGTTTCCTCTTCTACTAGAGTTGAAAATCTGTCCCAGACAGATTCCCAACCCAAAACTGACTTAATAGTACAAAGTCGGACTGTGTCAGCTTCCTCAAGAATTCTGAATGCCCTAACTTTATGGACTTCATGAAGTTTACAGCACAGAAAGGTGCTAATATTGATCCACTAAACACATTGTTCGTGGAATCAAACAAAAGAGAATTGACAGTCCGGCAGTATGATTCGGCAGTGAGGAAGTTAGCCATCTTTCTAAAAGAATCAGATGTTCAGACAATGACTATGAATCTGGCAGTTTCATTTCTTAGAACTGTTCGAAAAAGGCCTAGCTGCTAGTACCATTACTACAACTAAATCTGCCTTAAGGAAAATATTTCAGTCTGGCTTTAATATTGATTTAACAGATTTGTACTTTTCATCTATCCCTAGAGCATGTGCTCGTCTGAGACCAGTAAACCGGCCTCATACGGTCTCCTGGTTTTTAAATGACGTACTCAACTTAGCTTCAGATACTGATAATGAATTGTGCTCATATATAACCCTTCTCAGGTGCCAGAATATCTGAACTGTTGGCTCTCTCTAGAGAACCGAATCATATTGATTTCCTCCCGTCTGGAGAAGTTCTGCTTTCTCCGGATCTGAAATTCTTCGCAAAGAATGAAGACCCTCAGAACAGATGGTCTCCGTGGAAGATTGTCCCTCTTCCACAGGACCCATCATTATGTCCAGTTATTACATTGAAATCTTATCTTGACAGAACTTCTAATAAGTCTTCAGGTCCTCTTTTTATTAGAGAGAATGATGGAACCATTTCCTTGAAGGCCATCAGACAACAAATTCTTTATTTTATTAAACAAGCTAATCCGGATTCAGTTTCTCAGGTTCATGATATCCGAGCAGTGGCTACCTCAGTTAATTATTTTCATCATATGAACTTTGATGATCTCAAAAAGTATACGGATTGGAAATCTCCGACAGTATTTAAACGCCACTATCTAAAGTCTCTAGAGGCCCTTAAATATTCTGCAGTGGCTGCAGGGAACGTTGTCTCCCCTGATACAGCCTAATTATGCATTTTGTAATGTTGTATATTATTAATTATCATTGATTTTGCCATTAATTACCTTTTGGTACTCCCTCTCACCTACCTGCCTCGCTTGTATTCCCTCCCTTTTTGCCCTTTTTGTTAGGACTGGATTGCTTATCAACCTGTACTTGTACATAGTTCATTATTTCATGTGTTATTATATTCATTACCTGTGCTGATTTTCCTGGTGATGGTATGAACTTGGTCATATATTGTTATATGTTATTTATTCCTTATATTTTGTATCCTTTAACTTGGATCATTAAAACAAAGATTGTAAGAAAAATTTTATTTTTTCCTCTCAATTTACCAAGCTTGTATGGCCAATTCTCTGTTACTATTTCACTGGGCGACACAGGTCAATCCCAGAAAAGGGATTTTGACAAAGGAAAAATCTATTTCTGGGTGAGGACCTGTGTCGCCCAGTGAACCCATCCCTCTTTTTTCCTTTCCCCACCCTTTAGCTGGCCCAAGCTTGGGTGCGTATTTCAGGAATGACGTTTCTTGGCAGATGTAGTAGTGACGAGCGGAAGGTGGCCGTTGTAACGGCACCTCTCTGGCAGAGGATTTTGAGAGAGGAGAGAGCTATTGGGCAAAGTATCTGTGATAAGTGGCTTCCACTCGCCCCTGATGCTATACCGACACCCTTTGGGGGTGATCGATCCGAGGTAGTAACTCTGGCATTCCATTGGCTTTTTTCTCTGGTATATTTAGCACTTATTTATACTTAGAAATGAGTGCTATAGGTACATTTCACTGGGCGACACAGGTCCTCACCCAGAAATAGATTTTTCCTTTGTCAAAATCCCTTTTATTATAGAATTATTATTCTTATTTTTGTACATAAAAGTTTATGATGCAATAATTCATATTTCATGAGAGAGAGAGAGAGAGAGAGAGAGAGAGAGAGAGAGAGAGAGAGAGAGAGAGAGAGAGAGAGAGAGATGGCAGAAGAATTTTTTATAAAGTTATAGATGGCAAGGCCTAACTACAATGTGATGTAAACCAAGAACTTACAGTAGTAAACAAATATATTACACAGAAAAATATCAATATTCATAAAGTGTAGGCACAGAACGATGCGCAAAGTTACGTAGGCCAAAGAAACCATTGGTCTGAATGATAGGGGATAATTAAGAGTATGTAATATCTCTGAATGATATGGGATAATTAAGAGTAATATCGAAGGGTCATACATAATTTTGCAATGTGACTGAAATGATATTAGGATGTTCTGGGATAATAGTTTGAGGTATATTTTTATTTCAGCTGTCAAGTTTGGCAATGAACTGTTAAAAAAGGCAGTTAGTATAGGCATTTTAAGGGTGTATATAGGCTACTTACTTAAGAGTCACAGTAGTAGGAGAGTACTGTAAAGTAAGGTTTCTTTGGGTATTTTTGGATGTATTTTTGTTTGAAATGATATTAAATTGCTTTAGTATAATAACTGAAGATATATTTTTGTTTTAGCTATCACATTAAGGAGTGAAAAGGTTAAAATAGGCAGTTATAAGCATTCTAGTTTAAGGGGTACAAGGTATTTGGCAGTTATAAGCATTTGTAGAGGAGGTATTTGCATTTCTGCAGATTTTGCATTTCCACAGTAAGTTCTGGAACCTATTCCCTCATAAAATGGGGGAGCACTGTATCTGTGACATATGTCATGTTTACCAGGGATAAGTGGCTGGAGAAGTGCAGCAAACCCTAGTGCTAATTATACAATGACCAAAAGATAAAGCCAGCAACTCAAATCCCTACATGTCAAGTAAATGGTATGAAGATGAACATACGTAACCAGCCTCACTGCCACCCCTTCCTAGGGAACCAAAAGGACAAAGGTGAGTGTATAGTGCCAGGAGAACACCTCCTAGGCATTGCTGTAGCATTCTGCAAGGACAATGTGACCAAACAAGGTTTAGGATTAATTGGAAAACCAGAAAAGGATCCCAAACAGGGATTTTTAGTACAAAGCTTCCTGGGAAGATTGGAGGGCAGTGAAACAGAATCTTCACCTAAATTACCTAGCTCCTGCCTACCCAAACTTTGATCTTGCCACATGCATTCCTCAGCAATTGAGTGCCAACCTGTATGTGACATATACCGGGGTTGGTCAGGGGGCAGAAGACAACAGACACAAACCGCTTCCACTACCAGACATACCATGCTTTCCAACAGTGAGGGGGGGCAGGAGCATCACAGGGAGTGGCTAAGTCATAGCCAACAAGGAGGGCAAGTGATGGCACTTCCTCTGCCACAAGGGGAAACCCAAAAATAGACAATTCAATTCGATCAGCAGGCAACAATGGCTTCTAACTTGCCAAACCTCATATCCTGAATGATGCAGGGAACTTTGAGAGTAGACGACTACTTTCTGAGGGGGAAGGATTGCTGGATAAACAGCAAAAAGAGCACAAAGAGCTACTAATTGACAGAAGGTGAAAACCTGAAAAGTTTATCATCACTTCCTGTCCTAGCATCCGAAGAATCTCTTTTCTATCTTTTGTTATTCTTATCTGCTTCTCTACTTCTCTTATATACTTTTAAAAAATCATTCATGGTCTCATCTGGCTAATTAATACATTTATTAGGGCTTGTGCCTTGTATGATAAGGCGCCCTATGAGGTAATGTTAGACTAGCGATAATATTACGCTAAGTCGGTTGGTATTGCACTTCCATCTTCAATGGAGTGTCTGGGGTTTGTAGATCATTTACGAAGTCGGTATTATCTTGTTGGTTATGACGACGATGTGTTAAACTCATGGTGAGGAGGTTCTTGTAGAAAACACTAAGTATGAAAAATTATATATTCTTCTGAAGTTTTACATGGTGAAGATCAGATATGATTGTACAAGTCTTCTAATAACGATAGCTTGATCACTTCTGCCAATGATGATGGCTAATCCTATTCCTCTACATGATAAAGCTTAGGTAAAGAGGTACAGGTCTTCTAATGACGATAGCTAACTCTGTTCTCCTGTCTACCATCTCTGTTACAAGTTATGAAGGAGCAGACAGTAGTTCAAACATATGAACATACATACAAATGAGACACGCTACAGATCACGTAGGCCGTTTGAATTATAGGTCGGGGTAGTTGTCTCAAGCAGGGAGCTTGGACCAATGTTTATAAACAATCGAATGACTACAGGTAACGGCATGTTATCTTAGCCTACATACTTATGGTATACGTCATCTTTAGCGTCTCTAGTCTGATCACATTCCTGCAAGCAATCTTTTATATATATGGACTAACATTCCATATTTTTATTTATGTAAACACTTACATTAGCTCGGTCAGCTACCAAAACCAGCTACTGAATATTACTCAAACTTGACTTGCATTTGACTTATAGGAGTGTGATACAGACACTATGTGAATATATATATATATATATTAGTAAATAAAAATTCATGGTGTACATGAATTGATTCAAGTAATAAAATATAAAACAATGATATTGGTAAATAATAGTGATCACGGATATATAATGATACAGTTTTTCACTTCATCTCATTAAGATACATATGCTACAGAAAATACTAATGTACTCTGATAATTGCATAGAATGAAGATTAACATATTTTTATTATGTAAACACTTACATTAGCTCGGTCAGCTACCAAAACCAGCTACTGAATATTACTCAAACTTGACTTGCATTTGACTTATAGGAGTGTGATACAGACACTATGTGAATATATATGAAATATATATATATATATATATATATATATATATATATATATATATATATATATATATATATATATAGTAAATAAAAATTCATGGTGTACATGAATTGATTCAAGTAATAAAATATAAAACAATGATATTGGTAAATAATAGTGATCACGGATATATAATGATACAGTTTTTCACTTCATCTCATTAAGATACATATGCTACAGAAAATACTAATGTACTCTGATAATTGCATAGAATGAAGATTAACATGATAAAAATCATATTTTAACTGATAAAATATTTCATATATGAATTGATAAAATTATTAATGTTTATGCTGATTGATTCGTTGATTTTTATGCAAAATGTTATATATCTGATACATTAATCAATATACTAACTCATATAACTGCAGATATTGGTAAGATAAAAAGTAACAGATTGATTATAGGCTACCTGATTTGTTTATACATATGTATATGGATTCATATAAGTATGATTAATATATGTGCACATTAAATAGATTCCTATTGCGTACACGCAAAGATATATTTAGATTCTGTTATTTATGATCATTTATATAGAGATTCCTATTGCGTGCACGCAAAGATATATTTCGACTCTGTTATTTATGATCAATTATATATAGGATACATGATACTTTATATATATAGGATACATGACCGAGGTTATACTACTTCACTTTTAACTAACGTTCGAACAACTTTTCGTCCATTACACAGTTCCAGACAACCACCTATGGCCCAATGAAACGGCCTATTTTCACAGGGTTAAAACAAGGGGGAAAATTTGCCTGGGCGGACCAACGTCCTTCTATTTTTGCGCTCATACTTATTCTCTGCATCCTAAGCTACACGATTACGTTCACGATGAATAAAAAAACATCCCCAGCACGAGTCCTTCGCCAGCAAAGTAGAGTTGAATATCCTTCGGGTCGTAATTGTCGGAAGTATGTCCCATTCGTAGTCGATTCCGACAGCCGCCGGAGCATTCCGCATTAAAACGAGATTAACGACGAGATACGGTGTCGGTCGAAGAAGTCCATGAAATTCCTTTCACATTGTAGGCGGTTGTTACTTGACTGTAGTCGTCCGCTGCGACGAACGATTTCTTGAAGTTTCGATGTGAAATTCTCGTACTGCAGGATACTGTAACCAGGTTCCATTAATCAGCCTGCAAGTGAAATTATACTTGTCACAAGGGCAAAGTAAATTCAGACGACATCCAAATACAGGGGAGGGAAGAGAGCCATTTAGACCAGACTTAACCCACATGAATTCGCTGATATTTTGGAATTCAAAAGAGTCCGCTGTACAAACTTTTTTTTATCCATGGCATTAACAATGAGTGAACCTATCCAGGTCTATGAGGACTGTAAAAATATCCATAATTATAAAAAATAAACAGATATCAATACAAATCCCAAAGAAAATTCGATATTACTGGTAGTGAATTACTAGACAAAGAAGTGGAAAACGGAGCTAATTGTAAGATTGCCAGGCAACATAAGAGTCAAAGAGAAGATTAATCATGATTCTATGTGCCCTAACAAAAGTTTCATATTCAATTTTCTCGTGCGCATCCTCTGAGGTTAATTTTAAAAACTTTATTAATAGGTAGGAGATGCAACGAAAAAAAAAACCCACTATGTAACTAATTTCTAAATAAACTTTGGGTTTTTCAAGAAAAATGTGACATTTTCCCATGAATGTTTTACTTGAATTGTAATAGGCTAATGTTGCAAGTAAATATTCCATATCCATATCGTGATACTTCTAAATGTCTATGAGGTTCAGAAAAAATTAATTCATTTTGATGTTATAAAAATTCTATTTCCTTATTTTGTTTATTAATTTTAAAATTATTGCAACTCCTTAGCTAAAGTTGCATTGCGCACACCGATAGACACTTGTACCTAACGTCTGCCTTGCCCATGAGAAGTTCGGGCTAAGCATTCCTTTCTCCAGTCAATCTGTTTTGCAAGCAGAGACGACACACAGATGAAGCCTGTGTAAGCAGATTATTGAGGTTAAAAGGAACAAATGCTGATACGGCAATGATGACGTCGTCACTTGGCAGGAGATTGCTCTCAGCCAGCTAAGAGTTACGTTACTTGCTGCAATAAATACGACTTTAGGATAAATTTATTATCTTTTATACTGACCCACACGAAAGGAATGTCTGAAAAAAAAAACAGTACCAAAATTTGAACAATATATTAGTTTCATGTTGGAAAACTGCATGATTATGTTAAATTAAATATTCCTTATTGAAACTAATGAAAAAGGTTTCCATACAAATTCTATATATATTATTTCATAGATAACATTTTCACTTCTAGACTTCCTGACTTTAAAATCTCTTTTATTTTATTTTATTTATTTATTTATTTATTATTATTATTATTATTTTTTTTTTTTTTTTTTTTTTTACATTGACTACGAATATAAATCACCGGGACAGACAATATGTCAGTAGGTTTTGATATGTGTTTGAACTTTTAGCTTATTTGTCATTACTAAAGCGTTAAGTTAGAGTTCAAATCTTTACGCATATATATGGATATTTAATTATCTATGGTTACGTTTTGCTTATTGATTTTATCGTGATTCCTTTTTTATTATAATTTGTAACCCTTCCGACTTCTTACGGAGTGTATTATATTGACTCCACTTGTATCCATTTTTTTATTTATTTTTATTTTTTTATATATTTATATATATGTATATTTTATTTATTTATATATATATAAGATTTGATAAATTAATGGTTGGCTTGAATATGTGGAAAAGTGTTCTAGCGGCGTACCGTATAAGGCTACTTGCGGTATCATTTCTACAGATACGAGATATGAATGATAAAGGTATTTAAAACCGCGAGAGCCGCTATAATCCAGTTCGGATCCAACATCACGAGTTGTAACTCGTAAGACATTGACACTTCCTATTTAATTATCAGTTATTCTACCAAACCGATTGACTCTGGGCGGGCGATAAAATATATTATGGTTTTCTTAATGGAAAGGAATTCACACAACGTGTTAAGGAGATTATTATTGATTTACACCACCCGAGTCACAGATTATTATGTGTTGAATTCCATATTTACTGATTTAGCACTCATAAATATTCCTAACGCACTCAATTGCGGTGTTTGTTTTTAGTGCTATTAATTCTATATAACGTGTCAAGGAACTATTAACACTAAGAAGTGTTTATTCCCTCTGTCAGACTCGTAATTCTGTTAATAATTCTACGTATATTCTTTCAAGGATTGATTTGGCACAGGATAGGCCCTTAAACTGACAGGTGTCTTAGTGTATCCCTTGTTTTCATGACACGGGTTACAATTAGTTATGTGTTTTTTTATATCTGTAAGCATTGTAGGCCAGTAAAATAGTGATTTGGCTTTCTGTGACATAGTAGGGAACCCTGGATGACGGAATGCAACCAGTTTATGACGATTGGTATGAAAGAGATTATTATTACTACCTGGTCGTTAGTCATCTGCTGTGTTCTTCGGGTTTTCCTCGTCACGGTCCTACATATAATATTACATTTGATTACATTATTCTGATACACATACTTTAAATATATTTTTGCTTTAGGGTTTCTGCTCGAAGTGTTTATTGGTTTGCTTAGCCGCTGACCCTGTTTCCGTTCGAAGTGTTTATTGGTTTTGCTTAGCTGCTGACCTTGTTTCCGTTCGAAGTGTTTATTGTTTGGTGTTTATTGTTTTGCTTATCACTGTTGACACTTGCTTTGTTCAGTTTGTAACAGTTCTGCGCTCCAACCCAGATATTCAATGGTCGCGATCTCTTGGGTTAAGGAATTTTCTTGTTTAGATACGGTTTTAACAATAGGCACGGATGTTTCTATATCTTTTAGTCTAATTAATGGTTCTTTGCTGTATGGTGCGGGATTGCGGGATAATGCGTCAGCTATGATATTTGCTTTCCCAGGTAGATATCTTATCTTGGCTCCAAAGACCTGAATGATCATTTGTCACCGAGTTCCTTTTGGACTGTGATTAAGTCCTTTGAAAAACTCGGTAAAGGACTCATGTTCAGTAAGGACTTTATCAGGATAGCCATAGATTATGAACTTAAAATGTACTAGTGTTAAAGATACCTAGCCCTTCCTTGCCTATTACTGCATATTTACTTTCAGAGGGCTTTAGTTTACGTGAATAAAAGCTATAGGAAAGAACTGTTTATCATATTGCTGAAGTAGTATCCCTCTTACCCCTTGGTCTGAGGCGTCTGTTGCAATAAAAAAAATTCTTTATTTAAATCAGCGATTTTTAAGTTAGGTGAGCTGCATTTTCCGCTTTTAAGATATCGAACGCCTGTTGATGCTTTTCAGACCATAATAAATCTACGCTCTTCTTCGTAAGATCTGTTAAAGGAGCTGTATGATTGAAGTGTTACATATTTACATACGATTGTAATACCCACTACAGCGCAAAAGTGCTGTACCCCCTCCCCCTTTTACGTTAATAAGTACGGAAAGTTATGAATAGCCGACACCTTACCATGGACTACTTTAAGACCTTGACTAGACACATAAAACCTAGATAAACATGTTCGGTTTTAAAAAACTCACATTTAGATATTTTACTCTGAGATTATTTGTCTTTGTCTCTGTAGCACTAGCTCTACTTTATGTGAATGTACTTCTAAGGTATTAGAAAAGATTACAAGATCATCCATATAGGCATGTAGGGTATCCCCTAAAAGTCTCCAAACACTATATTGTAATTGGGGTGCAACGTAAGCCGGAGGCATACGTAAAAATTGATAATGTCCCCTGAGTGTGCTGAAAACGGGGTATGAGGTACAATCACTTAGGTAATGGTATCTGGTAAAAGCTTTTAAGTAAGTCCAAATTGGTGAAAAAAAAAAAAAAAAATTTTATTCTAACCTAACAGAGATAAGATGTCGTCGGTACATGGCACTGGAAACTATCGGGAGTCGTTTCCTTGTTTAAGCGACAGAAATCTACGCAGATACGCGAAATCCGATCTTTTATGGCATGACATTTGAGGGAAAAATTATATGGGCTTATTTGATTTCCTAATGACTCCTATTACTAACATTTTTCAACTTCGTCATTTATCTCTATTTTGAAATTTCATTGAGAGTCTATGCGAAGGTACGTATATAGCTTTATGTTTGTCCTTAGACCGTATTTTGTTTTCAATGACATCCGTTTTTTCTCCCAGAGATCACTCGCTAGTGGAGAAACTTCCTGGTATTCAGGTAGAAGATAAAAAAAAATTCTGCTGAATCACCTCTGCTTGAATGACTTTACGGATATTACTTTAGATAGATTATCAGAGAGATTCATCCACAACTGGTTGGGCGTGATTAAAAATTAGCAACAATAAAAAATGCGATATTTATAACTTCCGTATCCACGATATGTATACTTTTAGGGCTTTGTTCGCGGAAATCGTTATATTTCAGAGTGTCGGGAAGGATTAAAATTTCATTTCCCAGCAAAGTCTTTTTACACGCACTAAGACATTCGAGGGTGCATGCTTCTCGAGATTTTGCGTGCAAAGTGCGACTGCGGTTGTGGGAGAATTCTGTTGGGTCATTTGAACAATGTTACGATTTATGAGACAAATGTATAGTTCCTTTATATAAGTTATTATTTGATTAACTGTCTCATTTTTGTTCAAACGGATTTTAATATGTTTGAAGGTTTATAGGATTTCCCTTTGATAAACACGCCTTATTTTGCAGGATGTAAGTTAATATTTTGTATACCCCTAGATGAATCTTACAATTACACTAGATACAGATCAAATATTTTTTTTTATAACTATAGAGGTATCTGTAAACGCTCGCTTATCCGGACTTCTCATTAGGGAAGTTGAACAACAGACGGTGAGTCCGTAAAATACAGGATATTTCGTGTACTAAAGGAATAAACAAGATATTCTAATTTTTACGGCGCGTACAGTCGGGCTTTATCCACCACTACTTATAATAACTTACGTATTAAAAAAAAACGAAAACCTGCTCTGATTACTTTATACGGTCGTGTGTTTCATAGGAAAAATCCTTTTAATTCAAAAAGATATCGGTATGTATGAACCAACATCGCTTTTCCCCACTCTGCTAGAGTCGCTTATTGTATGGAATTTGCTATGCTTTGAACACTTCGGCAGTTTTTGACTGACCTTGACCGCTTGACTAGGTGACACAGTCACCGAGTTTGCTTGTTTGATTCTGAACGGGCTACTGTTTCTATTTTTTTTTTTTTTTTTTTAATAATTAAGATCCTTCTCTTTATTACCATCGGCAACGTATTGTGTGTTTTTAGCATTATGTTGCTGGTTACGTATAAAGCAATGAATGACGAACTATTAGGAACTGCGATTACTAATAAGACAAGTTATCACTACTGCATTCAATATTAACTATTTGTACTTCATTCTTTGCTAAAATTTGAAATAGTGAGGGATCCTGGTCAGCGCATTTAGCCTGATGAAAGTTTTTTACAGACATGTTATTCCTTGCAATCCAGCCATATTTTTAAAGTTAAGTTGAGTCATTGAGGTTCGATATTTTTATATAACTCAAAAAACTCAAGGCTAAAACTGCGATCAGGACTTGCAAAGGAGCATTTATTGTCATGACCCGAAATAGTGTTACCTCTAATTTATCTAGATTTGTACGGGTGTTCCACTTGTTTTTGTGTGTTTTCTAATCACTACGGTGCTTAACGACCCTATCCATGCATCTGTATAAATACAGACGTCCACTGCGTAAACGCATATTCACTGTTTAATATGATTTGTTACGTAAGGGATTAATAATCACCCAAAATGATAAAATTAACATAGTATATGATTATGATATTTCAGTAGAACTTCTGGAAACAGACACTCAAAGATAAAAACTCGCAGTAGCGAAATCTCAATGATGTTGATAATTTCTGTAAAAAAGTAAGATTAAGAATGTCTCGTAACTTCAGCCACAGGAATAACGAAATTCGATCTGCAAAGGAAACACTCAAAGTTACTCCAAATGAATAAAAAATTGTACTTAGCTTGCTTTTGTGGGAAGTCACGGTGTTCCGATAACGACACACGGCCTTGGTCCTCCTTCTGTATTTAGCGGATGACCTGGTTTGGCTTCAGTTTCCCCCGTGCGCGTTGTTTCGATGATTCGAGCCCTTGAAAGATCCGATGCTGCAGACGCGTTCGGTTTGTTTCTTGCAGTGCCGGAAACGCTCAGTAACGATGTTTTCTTGAATGATTCTAATGAGAGACGAAGCTTGCGTTGTCGTAGGAAAAAGGACACGTCGGTTTTGTTTCTTGAAGTTATTCACTAACCGATGATACTAAGTTGGTTGAAGAATCTGTTGCTTTCGTCGTCGTTGAAGAGTTCTTATTGTTTTCTGAAGTCGCTCACTATGTTGCTTGAAGAATCTGCTGCTTCCGTCGTCGTTGACTTCTTATGATACATGATTTATTATTCTGGTTTTTCTTCGTAGGACGTTGTAGAGTTCTTCTGGTACGCTGGCCACCAATATTAGGGCTTGTGCCTTGTATGATAAGGCGCCCTATGAGGTAATGTTAGACTAGCGATAATATTACGCTAAGTCGGTTGGTATTGCACTTCCATCTTCAATGGAGTGTCTGGGGTTTGTAGATCATTTACGAAGTCGGTATTATCTTGTTGGTTATGACGACGATGTGTTAAACTCATGGTGAGGAGGTTCTTGTAGAAAACACTAAGTATGAAAAATTATATATTCTTCTGAAGTTTTACATGGTGAAAATCAGATATGATTGTACAAGTCTTCTAATAACGATAGCTTGATCACTTCTGCCAATGATGATGGCTAATCCTATTCCTCTACATAATAAAGCTTAGGTAAAGAGGTACAGGTCTTCTAATGACGATAGCTAACTCTGTTCTCCTGTCTACCATCTCTGTTACAAGTTATGAAGGAGCAGACAGTAGTTCGAACATATGAACATACATACAAATGAGACACGCTACAGATCACGTAGGCCGTTTGAATTATAGGTCGGGGTAGTTGTCTCAAGCAGGGAGCTTGGACCAATGTTTATAAACAATCGAATGACTACAGGTGACGGCATGTTATCTTAGCCTACATACTTATGGTATACGTCATCTTTAGCGTCTCTAGTCTGATCACATTCCTGCAAGCAATCTTTTATATATATGGACTAACATTCCATATTTTTATTATGTAAACACTTACACATTGACTGCAGTGCTTGTTAAAGATATAATTTTTGTTCCTACATTTAAAGATGTTATCCTCGTTAGAGGACATCCTAATATTGACAAAAATAAGAAATTTCACAACAAAATCTAAAAATAATGCATTCTTGCAGACTGACAACAAAGAGAATCCATGATGGAAAATAACAGATGCTTGAACTAGCAATTCACTTGAAAGGGAAGGGTCAGTTCAAGCTAAACGATTCTATTAATTGTTTAGTTTTACAAACTATTGCCCTTCTACTCATGCAAGGAATACAGCTATCATCACTGAGAGGTAATATTCATTTAAAACTTTTTATTTGAATAATAAGAGCAATGAAAGAAACAAGGACAACAGACACAAAAGCTAGATGAAGTTTCATTATGAATTTGCTCTATTTCTACCAATGAAACACAAAACAAACTTACTTCTAACAGTCTTCCTGTTTGCAGTGACCAAAGGTAAATATCATGACTATCTTGTCCTCCAGCGACTACTAGTTCTCCAGCACTGTCGACGGAAATGCACGAAAACTGGGTAGGCTGAGGGGAAGTCATTGTCTTAAAATTACGATAACGAGTGAGATCAAATGCACGAACAGTACCTGAAAGAAAATAAAACCTTCCAATCACCAGAGCACATTACTTCTAAAACTAAAATCACATGCATGATATTACTGTATATATAAAAAATACACTGAATCCACAACCAAAGACAGTTATGATATATACCAATAGTTGTCTAACAAAATTAATGTTTTAAACCTTTTCGTTTCTAAATAAACCTAGTACACCTTCAAAAGTTACTTCACTGCCAGTCTGCTCTATCTACTGCTGTAGTCCAAAGAGGCCCTATACATTTTCAAATTTCAACACTTGTAGAGCTGGCATGAAGGAGCATTTTTTAAAATTGGCAACGTTACAACCAAAATTATGACAGCAGACTACCGAGTGATTTCTAGACTCTCATACAGCTTAGTGAGAGGATTTTACTAAAGTAATTGGACAGTGAGGTGATAATAAAATACACCCAAGAGGATGCATAAGATGCAGAAAGCAGAAAGTGCACAAGTAACATACATTACAAAAGCCATTAAGATTTTAAGCTACGCAAAAAACACTGGACCTTTACATCTTTGATATCTCGGCTTTATACATTTTAAGTTCCTTAAAGACGAAAGGACAATTCCAATCAAACATCAAAGGGTTCACCACATTAATGGTTGAATAATCTAAAATACAGTCAACTACTACAACTACAGTTACCAGCCTATTCGCGGTTTACAATTCACAGCTTCACCTAATCACAAATATTTCTGCAGAACTTATCTCAATATTATTAGCGGAAAATTTGGTAATTTGTGGATTTTTTCGATGGGCAATATTCATTAATTACTGCATTTTTATGTTAATTTGCATGACAAAATGCATTTTTATATTAAAAAATTATTTACTAACTTCCAAATATTAACCCTTTGTGAGTGGGCATCAAATGATGACTAATTATAGCTTTAGGGTAATGTCTGGGTATCGACCTCTGATGATCAACATTTTGCGCCATACAGTTTGAATGAATTTTGCAAGAAAAGTGTGAAGATTACTTCCATGGGCATTATTGAATTATGGCAACTCTTACGGCAACTATAATAGTTAATTGGTACAGGACAGAATGATCAGTTTGCCTTGAGATGTTGCAGGAAATGTTGTCCACCATTCCCATCCAAGGATGTCATAAATATTTTAGTACTACAACAAATATACTACTCAGAATTTGTTACTGATTTTAGTTCTTATCTATTATGATACTGTGTGAGCTGTAATTACGATTATACCAGATAAAAAAATTAGAAAAAACATTTATAAATTAGTAAAATTAGCATACAGTAGTTCCTCTTTTTACATGGAGGTTAAGTTCCAAAGATTGACATGCAAAAAGAAATCTGTGTACCAACTTTGGACCAGTTAAATTTGAGCAAATTATTTGACATTTTTCATGAAAAGACATTAGTTTCCTGGATGAAAAGCTTTTTGACCTTTTTAAAATGCTTTTTATTTATAATGTAAGCACTAGAAAAGACTACATTATTTTTATTTGCCTGTTGTAAATTTTGATCAGCCTTTTTTCTAGGTTTAATAACTAATTTTCAAGAATCCTTTTGAGGTAGAATAGCCTTTGCTTTGTCTGAGTATTTGTTTATATTACTTTTGAAGTTTAAGAGCCCGTTCTGGTCATTTCAAGCGCTTAGAGTAAAGTGCTTAATTTAACGTTACTCAGTGCAGTTAGGCGCCTCCTCCCCGTTTGTTTATATTATCAAACTGTCATTTTAACGATTGGTTTTCTTCTTTTACTAGTGTTTATGAATGCGCCTTGGTGATGTCTGGACGTTGGTGCTCGGACAGATTTCAGTTCGGGCTAGAGCATTCCCCCTGGTATTATTGCTTGAGCAGCTTAATGACATTTGGATTTTGGATGACGATTATTTGGCATTTTGTTTTTGGACTACACTTTGAACCCTCGCCTTGGTCTGTTGTCTGCAGGTTCTCTAGTCACCTACGACTCAAGTGTCTCCTGTTTCGACCTGCAGCTTGGCTCACAGGTACTCTTGTCATCTGCAACTTGAGCCATTCCTGCCTTTCCCTGACGAGGAGGTATTCTCAGAGCATTGGTGCCGTCGCTTTCTCCCGGCACTGAAGGAAATTTACCTGCCATTTCTACATCTCTATCCAGCTGCTGTGGACTTGGGAGATGGCCTGTAGGGAGGCTGACGCCAGGTAGAACTAAAATATCACTGATTTTCGTTCAGGATCGCTCTGGTGTTCATGACCTGCCCTATTAGCTGATTTGGAGTTTGGATCATGGCCCTGATATTGTTTCTCTTTGGATGTCTTCACTCATGTCAGAAAAACCATGTAGTGGTTATATATATGTGTATTTTGCCATATTTGAACCAGGACTATATAATGTTACCCAATGAGTCTTCTTCTAGACAAAGTTTTTGCGTGTTTAGCTTTGTGGTTTAAGTTAGGGACTTATAATTGTTTTCTTATTTTACTTACTCTGCCTTCCTTCTCCCTTTGAATTAGTATTAGGGTAGTTTTTGGTCTGGCCACCAATTGTTGTATCTAAATAAGTTGTCTATTGATAACTGCTATTTTCTCTTTCTTTGATAGAACTTAGCTTCTTAGTTTTAGGGAATCCAGAGTGATTCTAAGGACTGGTATTTGTCCTTCCTTGTTATTAAGTTATATGGTATTTGTTACATCCAAAAAGGTTGATTTAAATTTTGTATTTGTTAGGCATTAAATATTGTTAAGTTTTCTTGGGTGTTTGTTTCCACTGACCTTTAGCACTGTTACATTTATTACTGACATCATCTTTATAATTTAAGAACTTGCATAACAACCCCGTAGGTTCTAACAGTAAGTTATAAAATATTTTACCTCTGATAAAATTTTTTGACACGATGATAAACAACCACCTCGTAGGCTAGTCATAACTACGACCAACAGCTAGGCTACTCGTATTGTGAACGTAATATAAAAGTTTCATGTTAATAATTGATTTTGGTGAATGAAAACCTTTATTACCTTATTAAAATGCTTTCATTGCCATTAATTATGAAATAAATACTGTCATTCCACTCTAGAGATTCATGCTCATGAATTAACATATTTCTCTATTTACCGTATGAACCCATTATCCATTGGAAATTCACATATTCGCAGTCTTTTCTATGGGAAATATCCACATATTACTGTAGTTTCAAATCAATTTTATAATTAAATGCAATTTTTGTGATATGTTGCATTTGACTGAGCTGGCCTTATGTCAGCACAGGCTCATAGAGCAGCCCGTAAGTTTTGTGATAAAACTATTAAAAAAAACATGTATAAGCATTTTTAGTGGGTTTTCTTGAGCTTGAACTAACAGAATGGGCAGTTCTTAATATATTATAAGGGCTCTAAGTATTTGCAGATTCAAGCTTTTCATGGTGGGGTCTGGAACACATCCCCTGTAAATACGGGGACCCATTGTATTTTCATGCTGATGCTTATCTCCAACTCCACCTTTCAGGCTACTCAATGCTACATTCAATAACCATTCATTATGTTGATGTTATTTGAACTGTTTCATGGAAATACATTACTTTGGCTGACATCTTATCAAGATGCTCTTATTTAGAAAAACTATATGATATATTAATATTGATGCACGGGAACAGTCGAGTCATCCCTCCCTCCCGTAGGCTACAGACGATACCGCAGTGGCATCTCTCTCTCTCTCTCTCTCTCTCTCTCTCTCTCTCTCTCTCTCTCTCTCTCTCTCTCTCTCTCTCTCTCTCTCTCTCTCCACCTGAGAACAATAGCCTGCTGCCCTCTCTTTCCCTCTTCACCTGAACACAATCGATCTACAATAAAAATATGGAACCCGCACTGTAATCTTGTGTATTTTGGCATGTATGACAAAGCTTTAATTAATTTGCATTTTTCATAGCTAACAAAGCTGAGGTCTTAACATCAGGCTAAATCTTCTGGTGCCAGCTGGAAACAGATTAAAACAACAAAAATAGTAAATGCAAGTAATCAGTGCCATCTGGCATCAGATACATAGCTGAGGTGGAAGCGAGTCAGAAAACACGCTTGAACGTAGTGACGCAGTAGTCTTCCTTCCAACCAAGGATAAGACATAAGCAGGATGGCTAGAGGTGAGGTGGGCAGTTAATGTTAAGACCTAAGGTTTATTAGCTATGAAAAATACAAACCAAATAAAAATTTGTCATTTGTTCATATGCAGAACAAAAGGACCCAAGCCTTTGAGATGTTAGATACGTATGTGGATATCTAACAACCAGTCCACTGGGGTTCAAATAAAATGTAACTAGATACGTATGTGGATATCTGACAACCAGTCCACTGGGGTTCAAATAAAATGTAACATGTTCAGATTCACTGCATATATGTGGCAAAGAGAACTACAATGGATAGCCTCTAGGCATGAAGTGACATGGCTGGGTGATAATTCTCTGTGTGGCTGTCACAGCAGGTTGTGCTATGATGGGACTTTGGATATTAGAGCTATAGTAGATTCACTTCACCTGTGCATCTCATGCCCAGCGACGTTCCTTATGACGCTCCTGATTGGCTGTTGATAAGCCAATCACAGGGCTGGGAACTCTCAGTCTCTCTCAAGAGTTCACGTAGGCAACTTCTATGTACCAACATCTTTCAAACACTATAACTTTCATTACACCTCAGTTTTACATGCAGAAAAGGAGTGTTTCCCAATTTCATCGCTAAACATCATCAAGCCAATGATTTAAGGATTATAATGATATAAGATTTATGTACTACAGTACAGTTTTGTAGCTTAAATGTCATGGAAGACAATCCTACCAAAAACCAAAAACATCAAAGGAAGGGCTATCAATATGAAAATAACAAGCAAAAGATTAAGAATATTAATCTCTCTCTCTCTCTCTCTCTCTCTCTCGTCCCTCTTCTTCACTCTCTTTCTCTCTCTCTCTCTCTCTCTCTCTCTCTCTCTCTCTTTTTCTCTCTCTCTCTCTCTCTCTCTCTCTTATCTTCGTGTAGTCAGGTGTTCCTCACGGGATCACTCGATGATGTCATCACCATGGTCATGACCACAACCTATTGAAAGAAGTTTTATGGGGGGGAAAAAATATTAAGATTTCATTATCGTCACTATCGTTATCACCATCACCCCTTCACATCCTATAGTGGAAATCTCTATATGAAAAAAATGGTTACTTAGATATTGATACCTATGGAGGAAATTTATTCATCCATTGATTTTCTTTTGCAGCATTCAGTCCTCCCATGTCCCTCTCACTATTCCCTTTTATTATATATTACGAGTTTCTTCATAATTCTTATATCAAAATTCTTACATAATTGGCTTGTTGACATTTAGTGATGCAATTGGGAAACATGATATTGTTAAGATACAATAAAGTTTTGTACATACTTACCTGGCAGATATATACTTAGCTATAGACTCCGTCGTCCCCGACAGAAATTCAAATTTCGCGGCACACGCTGCAGGTAGGTCAGGTGATCTACCGCCCCTGCCGCTGGGTGGCAGGAATAGGAACGATTACCGTTCTAGAACCAGATTTTCTCTTCCACCTGTCTCCTGAGGGGAGGTTGGGTTGGGTGGGCATCAATCGTATATATCTGCCAGGTAAGTATGTACAAAACTTTATTGTATCTTAACAATATCATTTTTGTACATGGAACTTACCCAGCAGATATATACTTAGCTGATTGACACCCTTGGTGGTGGGAAAGAGACAACTATTTACTGAATAGACAGGTAAACAACATACGTTGTAGGTAATAAATAAATAAAACCTTGGTTCCTACTTGATCAGGCGGAAGACTCCATGGCTAATGCCTAGGAATCTGCTTCGCCTCAAGAGCCTCAGCGAGGATGTGACCTATGGCTAAGAGTTCTTGTGGGTCTGTCGATGGGGTCTTATCCATTTACTCGACAGAGCCTCTTACATGACAATATGCCTATGCCTAGTGGCATAATTAAGGAGCACAACACCGATCCCGATCACCTGATCCTAACACGAGGGTTAGTGCTTAAGTTGAAAAGAGTTATCTACAAACTCCTTTCAAAAAACCCAAAGAAAAAACACGACGTTAAATAAAATTTAACTCACTAGTTAAGGATCAGTATCTGCTCCCTATCCCAGCAATGTATCCACAGACACGTATCAACCAAGAGAGAAGGATCCCTCGAAGGTTATCTTGACATCCTTCGGATAATGGGAAGTCAACACAGAGTTGCATCTCCCGTATGTGACAGCTAATATGTCCTTATGACATATTGTTAGGGAAAGAACAAGAATTCGGAAAAGCTCGCACTTCATGCGCTTTTAATTCTCAGCTGTTTGAAGGAATCATCAATGCACTTATCAAGTGCTTAGATCACAATGTCTCAAAGAAGGCCAGGGCGTTCTTTGATATAGATCTCTTCTGGGTGAAGCCTGGAGCCTGGCTAGCGCTTCGTGCCTGGCAGGCGCCTAGCGCCTGGCTGGAGCCTTGCGCCTGAATGGCGCCTAGAGCCTGGCTGGAGCCTCGCGCCTGGATTGCGCCTTGCTCCTGGCTGGCGCCTCGCGCCTGGCTGGTGCCTGATTGGCTCCTCCTTCCTGGCTAGCGCCTCGCGCCTGGCTGGAGCCTTGCGTCTGGCTGGTGCCTTGCGCCTGGAAGGCACCTGGAGCCTGGCAGAAGACTTCATGATTACGTCTATGAGTCTGCATGCCTCAAGAGTTTCAGCGAGGTAGGGACCTATGACTGACAAACCCTACTGGATCATGTCAATGGGGGCTAGCCCGCTTACACAACAGAGCCTTCTCGGATCGTGCCAATGGGGGCTGACCCACTTACATGGCAGAGCCTTACCTGTATCATATCAATGGGGACTAGCCCTCTTACATGACAGAGCTTTAGGTTTCTCTTTACTGGAAGGAGCCTTGCGCCTGGATGGATCCTCAATCCTGACTGGAGCCTAGCCTTGAAGGAGCCTGGCACCTGGATGGCGCCTGGCTGGCTTCTAGAGCCTGGCTGGCTTTCTAGAGCCCTGGCTGGCTCCTAGAGCCTGGCTGGTCCATAGAGCCTGGCTGGCTCCTAGAGCCTGGCTGGCCTAGAGCCTGGCTGGCTTCCTAGAGCCTGGCTGGCTCCTAGACCCTGGCTGGCTCCCTAGAGCCTGGCGGCTCCTAAGGGCCTGGCCGGCCTCCTGAGCCTGGCTGGCTCCTAGAGCCTGGCTGGCGCCTCGCGCCTGGCTTGGCTCCTCCACACTTGCTGGAGCTTCGAGCTTGGAAGAGTCTCTAGGCTGTCTGGCGATGTCCACATCGGACACTCTTATATCTGTCCGATTTGTTCGCCTCTGGCGCATTTGCGCCAGGTTGGAGGCCCGCTCCTTCTCAGTATCCGACCATGACAGAGTTCCTTGGAACTGTCCGCCTCTGGCGTTTTTCGCCTGTATTGGCATTTGGCGCTTGGCTGGCGCTACATTGTCCGAGAGTCCTGAACAACCACATAGTTTATCAGGAGACTGGAGAAGGGTGGAAGAAATTCTTCCCCTTTGAGCTTTTGGCCCCTGGCAAGGGGAGGTGATTTTAGTCAGCTACACCCAGTAGACGACAGGATATCTAACAATATGAGAGAGAAGAGTCTTCCTCCGAGGAGGATCCTTCGTGAACACTTCTTTTGCTAACGAGATCTCTTCTTACATGTTGATGAGGTTCCTCGTTGCAGAATCTTCCCTATCCTTGCCCGAAGGAAGGGAAGGAGTCTGGAAGTCGAAGGAGACTCTGAGCTGAAATTGGGCGGAACCCTGATTTCTAGCTCTTATTGTATCCTTCTGAATACCTTCTGGGAACCAGCATTTTTGAGCCCTCATCGCACCCCGAAGACTCTGGGAAGCATTTTTTTTGAGCCCCCCTCCCCATCGCACCCCGAAGACTCTGTAGGCAAAACGTTTACAAACCATCTCTTCTTCTGTAGATGAAAATGTAAGTACCCTGCCTGGGCAACGAAACTTCTATCTGAAAGCGTTGCATCAGGAATAGAGGGATTTAGTTCTTTTGCCAGACATACTATGCTGGCAAGAACCCATTGCCGAGTCTCCATTGAATCTGATGCGAGATTCCAATGCACAAAAAATTCACTTGTCTTCTTGGTCGTTTAGGGCTAAGAGAAACAAAGAATTCCTTCATAAACTTCCTCAAAGAAGTTTGATGAGGAGCAGTTCCATTTTGTCAGAACACGGAATCTGTGGCCACAAAAAGATCCCATTCGAAGTACATGATATCCTACTCTTGTCGTATTGCGGTATCGTATAAGATCCCGAAGATCTTAATCCTCTGTTACCTCTAATTCCCCTTGTTGAGACAGAGTATAGCCTTTTACTGCGTTCTTTGACAGCAGATATATACATAGGTGATTCTTCCCTCTGAAAGTGAAGAAAAAACCTCGCTATGTGGTTCACAGAGTATCGGAAGAGGACAGTTTCCTTCATTCCATCTAGCACGATCTGCAGCAATTCTATGTCTTAGCCATGACTATTGTCATTTACCTTGAAAAAACCTCTCATTCATGTCCACTTCTGGTCAGTCTGCACGCGGACAGACTCAGAGTGGAGAGGTTTTTTAGGTCTATTTATAATAGATTCTGATAGAATATCCAGATACTCTTGGAAAAGCCTTACAAACATGCTGTGAGAAGAACGTGACTTCTGTGAATCCAACCTCTCTAAGGCCAAAATGAGGCATACATCCTCTCTTCCTTTGACGCCCATTTATCTTAATATCTGTTAAGAATTTATAACTAGGGGAAAAAAGACAAGTTTATTCCCCTTCTTTAAATTTAAAGATGTCTTATATTGCTACCTCTCTTGGTTCGAGGAAAAAAAGAAGCAGTCTAAAGGAAGTCGGTTCGTCTTCTACCTTACAAAGAGATCTATGAAGAAGACTTTCCGCAGGTTCTCCCAACCCAACTCTTTTCAATAAATGTTAGACATACGTTAACAGTTATTATCTTCGATCGAGAAGGTTCTCACGGACATGCAAAATCTTGCATCGAACCTCTTAAGGATCGTTACGTTCCGTGTCTGTTCCCAAATAGGTTCTCTTTTGTTAACGCGAACAGGGGCGAAAAAAGAGATTCTCGATGCTCTTTGCGATATGAGAGAGTCGTGGAATTGGCCTAAGTGATTAAAATAAATCATTTCATCATTCCTTGTAAGCGACCCCTTTTCGATTAAATGGGTAACGAAATCAGGAACGAATCTTGCCGTTACCGAGCCTGCTGTCCGAGAGGCTACTGGACTCTTAGGTTAATAACTCGCTAAAACGAGAAAATATCTTGGATGGTGCTTCTGGCGCAATTTGCGCCAGGCTGGCGCTCCCTTCTAGTTCTTTTTAGGTCTTTTTAGGTTATGTGCCATAACATCTATGCCTTTATGGTACCCGACATCCTTCACATGTTAATTCCGTTCTTAGTGGGAAAAAACGTTTATATACGTAGTATAGTCCATTCAGGGAAACAACTTCTTCCACTAAGAGAATGTTTCCCATCCGACTCACCCAACTTCTCTTGAGCAATATCCGATTCTAAAAAGGTTGTGTGCGTTTCTCGAAAGGATGAGAGAATTATATATATCGCGCTCTGCCGTATTAGAATCCTTTATAATACTGTCACATTGTGGTAAACAGCATTAATCTAGGAAACCTTTTTGAGGATACTAGGAATTCTGTAGTTAACCTCGGTATGTGCATAAGACTTGACCATACCGTAGTCTTAAAGTGAATTCTCTACTACATTCATCTTCTCACTAAGCATGTACTCTAATAAGCCATGCTTTCGTAAGCATGAAAGCATTATACAATATAGAGTTCCGCTGAGTTAGAATCCTTTAAAAATGTTACCTACGGTAAACAGCATTGAAATGTTGTAATATCTTTCTTATTAAAAGCTTCTTAGCAAAAGGCAGACAATATTTTATTTATGTTTGCTTAACTATCCCCTCAATCCGAGGCTAAAACCACGATTGTAGGGGAGAGACACGGTTAGTCATTCCATACCGCAGGAGAGAGACATGTAACAGACCAATCATGACCGACACCTACATGATACTGCGTTGGTGTCTAACTCTAAGCGATAGCAGTCTCGTTAGCCGACTGGCCTTACTCTTCCAGAGTTGCCAGCTACTCCATTTAATAAAGGAATCTTATAAAATTATTATCGAACTTCAGGAAGTTCTTATAATGCATATCTAAGCGAAACAAGACTTCGATAAATCTAGAAGCTAAGTAGGTGTTGTCTTAACAATCCCTTTAAGCGTAGTCCTTCCTAGGAAATTCCTGGAAGGATACTGGTAATTGAGTTGCTCAGCAAAGAAGTAACTACGGTATGTGCTTATGATTTGCCGTATCGTATTCTCATACAGCAGATACTCTACTACCTTCTTTCCCTACCGAGGCAGATAGAGAAAGGAAAAATTTTTACTATCTTCGTTCTTTTCGTTAATAGAACGATAGAAAGAGTATATATATCTCCTTAAGGAAGGAAGTTAATCCAGGAACTCTTTAAATCTTCGTGATTTCCTCATAAATCGTGGAAGAGACAGAATTCCTGTTCATCTGTAGGGTTTACGGAAGGAAGTAGATATTTCCTATCCGCCATCATACCCAAACGTCGATGAGATTCTTATAAGAAAACTCCCAAAGCTCTTGCCTCTTCATAACGAGGAAAGAGCATGAATGAAGGAGAGTGTCCTCTGAATAATGAAAAAATGGCTTCTCTTAGTATCAGAATCCTTCTGGCAAAAGCGACGGCCGCCTGTGCGACATCTTGCACCTTTGCCAGGGGAAAGTTGCTCAAGTTGAAAACTCAAAGAGGAGCCTCGCGACTAACCTCTCTCTCATAAGAAGATTAGGAATATTCTGGCGCCTGACTCCTTGCACCTAGCGCCTGGAATGTTCCGCGCGCCTGGAATGTTCTGCGCGCCTGGAATGTTCAGCGCGCCTGGAATGTTCCGCACGCTAGAAAGGAGACTCGCTCCTGGAACGTTCCTGATAGTTCCGAGCGCCTACTAGACCCCTTTTAGAATAGAAAGAGCCTCTTGCCCGGAAACGTTCAATGGAAGGATCGTTCTGATTGCCACTCTACTATAAGGCTCCTTGCTCTAGCCGTCTGTTTTTCTGGCGCAATTTGCGCCAGGCTGGCGCTTCGTTCTCTTTGAAGGCGCCTTGCGCCAAGAAAAATTTTTCTAGAACGCGGCTCGTGTTTGGTTGTAGGAACGCGGCTCGCGCTAGTCTGTTAGCTGGAACGCGCCCTCGCTGCTGGCTATTGGAACGTAGCTCACGCTAGCTTGCTGGAACGCGGCTTCCTGCAGCGGCTGGCTCTCTCATGTCTCTTAGTTTTCAGAGAACGCGCTAGATCATCGAAACTCCAAACATGCATTCTTCGTCTTTTCGGATGTAAGATGAAGAGACGCACTTTTTTTAAGGATGCCTTATCAATGGCTATCCTTGGCAGTCTGGGACGTTCTACAGAACCTGCCGAGGGGACGCCTGACCGGTGGGGGTTCTCCCTAACCTTCCTGCGGCTGTCGACTTTCCTCCTCCACTGGGTCTGGGAGTTTGGAAGAGGTCTAGGCCTGGAAGCGCTACGGAGCCGATCAGACGCACCCTCCACTGCACTGGGAACACTATATTCACTTCTTACCTTTTTAGAGCTCGCCTTTTGAGCTCCATCCATTTATCTTCAAATTTGCACATATGAATTTGTAGATTCTGTGGAGTAAGAAGGTGATGAGGATGCAACAACTACTAGAATTGTCAATACTCTAACTGCTCGTTAGTACGAGAGCTCTTAAAGCTTCTAAAGGAAGCGTATCTAGTTATATGCTTTCTGACTTCCTAAAGTAGGAAGTTAGATCTTATATTTCCTTCATCAAGTTCTAACACTTATACACGTATTAGTGAAAAAAAAAAAAAATCAATATTTCCCTTATTGCAAAATATATGAGTGTCTACCGAAAAATTCGGTAGTTTCACGTAATATATTCTTCGAAATTTCGAAGCCAAATTCATTCAAAAGTTAATAAAAGCGTATGCCAAACCAAAGACCCAGTACTTCCCTGCAAAAGACAGCCCAGAAGGTCGATGGCGATGAAAAAACGAAAATCAAGTCAGGAGGTAGCAACAACGTATGTTGACACTACCGCGACAGAGAAAATCTGGTTCTAGAACGGTAATCGTTCCTATTCCTGCCACCCAGCGGCAGGGGCGGTAGATCACCTGACCTACCTGCAGCGTGTGCCGCGAAATTTGAATTTCTGTCGGGGACGACGGAGTCTATAGCTAAGTATATATCTGCTGGGTAAGTTCCATGTACAAAAACTACTTTTCTGAGGGTAAAACTGAGGTGTAATGAAAGTTATAACTTTTGAAAGAGGAGGGGTGGAACATACATCCTATGTATGTGAACTCCCTTGAGAGACAGAGTTTCCAGCCCTGTGATTGGCTTATCAACAGCCAATCAGGAGTGTCGTAAGGAACGGCACTGGGCATGAGATGCACAGAAGTGAATCTACTATAGGAAGTCTGGATACCATTCACCACGTGACCATGTGGGAACAACCAGTCAACCTGAGATTCTCATCTGGCAGAATGGTAGAACGTGACATCGAGGGTGTCCTACGGGAGTTGAAAGGCATCCTCCATCACCACCCATGAGTCCAGAACTATGTCCCTTTTCGCACAAGGGCAGAAGCAGACTGGGGTCCTCTATGGGGAACAGAAACCTAACAGTTTGGCCACAGCACTTATCAAAGACCCAGGGGTTGTGGAACACTACCTGGTGAAGGAAAGTGTCACTGTCAAAACCCAACCTCTCCCCATGGACTCGACCTTGCTCCAAGAGTCCATTCCTGAGTGCCAGTGCCAACTCTGGACCTATATATGTGGCAAGTTGGAATAGCCTCTTCAAGACTAGGTTAGACCATAGGCTTGCTGTCTGGTAGGCTAGGTAGGTAATTGCTTCTTCCATACAGCAGAAGTCTCTTGAAAGAGGTATCTTCACCTCGAGCACAACACCCCTCCAAAGAGGATGATACCACTCTCACTATGCTGGAAGACCAAAGGTCCAACCATGAGATTGCTTGGAGTACTGCCATACCAGTCAACTTCAAAGCTGCCATCTCCACCTGTGAGAGATAGACAACCCCCTTCTGCATAGACATGTTCCAGCAAAAGACCAAGAAACAAACAAATAGCGCCAGGTCAATCTGCAGTGTATATATGGCAATATCAGTCGATATGTAGCATCTCCTCTGATGAGCTAGGGGTAGGCCCTGATCCCGAACTATACTAGCAAGTTGGGGCCATGGTTAGCTGATCAAGGAACTGGGTTCTTTCTGAGAGTTTATCTGGGCCTCAATAGCTGAGAAAAAGTCTGCACACATAGCTACGCTCCCTTCTTAAGATCAATCTGCTCAAGAATGAGCTGGACAACCTCCTGAAAGGTACTCTATACCTCAGGGGTGTCCAAGTCTGCGGCAAAGGACCCTCAAGTCCCTCCAGTTCTCAGTCCTCCCAGGATGCTCTCTGCAGGAGACAGAAGCTTGAAACTTGTCTGAGCCCCCCGGGGACTGCTTCATCAATTGGGTGTACAACCTGTCTAGTCCTAAGAGCAACCCGGAAACATATGCCTTTGTTAGAGGGCTGGAAAGAGAGCACAAACACTTCTGATCCAGCCCCCTTACCTGTCTGACACCTGCCTCTTGAGAACACCCTAAGACAATGAAGCAATAGGAACCCTAACCCAGCCTGGTAAAGATGGAGCCCTATCAGGTGGACAAGGCTGTGGGCAACCATCAACCCAAGGTGAACATGAGCAAGGGCTGTCACATAAATTTGCCCCAGCCTTCTGAGAAACCGAAGCTTCCGCAGGAGGGGGCAGCTAAATGGAGGACCTCCTCTTACTAGGTCTAGGTGGTGGGGCCATTTGATTGGATATTCAATTCTTGCTTGTTCACAGTGGGCCTTACTGGACGAGGGTCCTTGTACTGGTGCTAAAGGTACCCTGGCCAGCCTAGCCACCCAGGCCAGAGCCAGTATCCCTGGATTCAGGGAAACCCTGGGTACCAGTTACACCCTTGCATAAAGCATAAAGCAGCTGGTGTGAGCCTCATCAATCTTCTCCATCAAGAAAAAATTACTACTGGACGCTTAGATTTCCTACAGGGAGAGCCAGATGTGGCAGCCTTCTTATTCCTCCTCTTGGAAGCTTTGGAAGTCAAAGGCGAGGAGGAAGAGGAACCAGGCAATGAAGATGAGGAAAAAGATGACTACTTCGTCCTACACTTTTTCAACTTCTTCCTGTCCAGTCCAGCTGAGACCACTGCAAGTATGGAGAACTGCCCCTTGTGCGGAGGAAGATTACTCAGAACAAATTACCGACTGAACATGCAGGAATATCATGTAGGTGGTCTCTCTCTCTCTCTCTCTCTCTCTCTCTCTCTCTCTCTCTCTCTCTCTCTCTCTCTCTCTCTCTCTCTCTCTCTCTCTCTCTCTCTCTCCTGGAATAGAATATATAATATATAATTTAGGTCATAGGCCAAACACTGAAAGGGAAATTGACAGTAAAAGGGTCTGAAAGGTGTAACAGGAGAACCTTGCAGTTGCACTATGAAACAATTGTTAAGAGAGGTGGAAAGTCTGATGGAAGAAAGAGAAAATGAACGAAGGTACAGTAAAATTAATGAAAGAGGTTGCAGCTGGGGGCCAAAGGGATGCTGCAAAGATCCTCAAGTAATGTCTACAGTGCACCACACGCATTGCACTAACTGAATTATCCCCCTACAGGCCTCTCCTTCCTAGAGGCAACCTTCACCCATTGCTCAGACAGCCATTCACTACACTCTGTAAATGGACTATCTTGGTTGCACATATGCTTCCCACATAACAAAATATATGCAGATCAACATCAATAAAAGACAAGACCTGTTGCCTGGCTCTTAATCAATGATAATGGCAAAACCAACACAAAGAAAACAACGCACAAATACTCAAGCTGGTGGAGGTCAGGACACAGAGTCAGGAATGATGTCTACACAAAAAAAATGGCCAGAAGCAAAGTGGAGTGCAGACCAACAGGTGGGTGGAGCTTCCCTCTACCTGTCAATGAGTTTGAACAACCATTTCCAGCTAACACTCAAAGCTAAGCCCTATGTAAAGAAGGAAGGTCTGTATACATATGTATTAAAAATGATGGAATATTATTTCAATGTACTGCTGTTTACGGAATAAAGAAATCACAAACCCTGACGATGAGATATTTAAATGTACTGTAATGTTTATGGAATAAAGGAACCACAAACCAACAACAGTTTAATCTGTTTTAATTGTTACTACCATATTTATTATTCCAAAGTTACTGCCATTTACAGAAGAGGATAGGTTACGGAGATGATAACCAATCACTGACAGGAACAGGTATATTTAAGCTAGTCATAGTGATTGTAGCTATTATTGCTATATCAGCACCCTCGTTTCCTTTGATGTATAGATGAACAAGAACCCAATATATTTTAACGTATAAATACATACTTCTTATAATTTGTGGAACGAAGACAAAATTTGCTGAACATAGGGAATTTTACGAAAATAACTTTAAAATGCTTGTAAAACACTTCTGGTTAACAAACATTTAATATTTCTTTGGTTGAAAGTCTGTTGCCCATACTGCAAAAAAACACATTCATCATCACTACTCCACAAAAGCAAAATTATGATGATTCATTTTAAGAGTCTCACATGAGTTAACTTTATTCATAGCTTACAACAAATGTGAGAATTCTCTGCTTACCATCTAACGAAGAAGACAATATGGCTTTTCCACTCTGGGTAAAGGCAAGCCCTGTCACAGGACCGTTGTGCTCAGAGAACGTAACAAAGCAGAAACTTGATTGGGTGGACCACAGCTTCACCTGAAAATATAGGCATAAGTAAAGACATCCCTTGTAAATCATCAGTTATCAAAGGGGCACTGAAAATCTGAGTTAGATGAAGTTGAAGAAAACAATGTCCAAAGGGACATTGAGGAACTTTCTGTTCTAAATACAATATAGTGTACCTCACAAAACAACGTGAACTGTATCTGAGCAAGAAAAGGAAACAAATTTTATTAGAGAAACTACCCCATTCAAAAACAATGTTCACCAATGGCAAGATGTGCAGACTGATAACAATCACAAAAAATTCAGAATTAATTTACCTTCCCATCCTCTCCACCAGATGCAAGATTCAGTCCATCAGGGGAATACATAACTACTCTCATGTTGTTGAAATGACCCTGGAAGAAAGAGATTACAAAGTATTCAAACACTATAAAAAAAAAGCCAGAATATGAAAAGTATAAGATACGATGTAGTAGTGACCAATAAGAGACATTAAAAATAAAAATAATTTCATCTGTAAGTACCCTCAAAGAGACAGGGTAAAAATAAAAAATAATTTCATCTGTAACTACCCTCCTTAGGGCATACTGCAAGCAGGACCCAGTATGAGGTATATAAATAAAAGATATTGTCAGTCTTATGAACCTGAGTGAGGACTGTGAGGTATCTTAACCAGAACAAGTAAAAATTCTTTATCCTCATGGAACTATTTCAAAGAACTTATTCTTAAATAAATTTTAAAAAATGACCATACAAAATGTAACTCTTGGAAACTAGCATAGCAAATGAAAAACAGATAATGACTGAAAACCATGCAGCCTTGGTACTGGAAGAGAAGTCCAGAAAACTTTCAGTGCAGTACTCCATATTTTCGTGGATAAAATTCATATCTATACAAATGGCATATTTTCCACCATCTTCAACATTACTCTATGGGTACAATTTCAATTACCCTGAAGGGGTAAGCCTCTCTCATCACTGGCTCCTAAGTAAGTAGGCAGAAATAAAGTACCTAGGTCCAACCTGCAGTTCCGTAAGTAACGTTCCTATGGCTGGAATCTATTTTCTCAACCAATTATTATATATTAACCTTACTCTTGAGAGTATGGGTACACTAGTATCTAATAGAGGAAACAAATGTTTTACAGTACGTACCTGTTGTTTTAGAACGTAAGTTTCACTCTGCCACTCCCACACCAGTAACTGACCTAAAGATGACACTCCCAATGCCATCCAATCACCACTTGGATTCATAGCCACACTTGTAACAATCTGCAAAAATAAATATACTACACTCTTCTATCTTGAAACAAGAGTATGAAGACATCTAGCAAAAACAGATCATTAGGCCTTGATGTCAGCAGATACAAAAAAATTAATATAGCATCTTCCAAATTTTGTTGACTTGTTCTTAAATGGCTTCAAAATAATAAGTAAATGTAGCTCAGTTCAAAGCAATACACTACAGCAAAACAGCAATCATGATACCTTAAATATCATGTGTTTCAACAATTAACTGAGCACATTCAGTAACTGATTTACCATCCATCAAAAAATACCAGTATACCAGAATAATTCCTTTAATAATGAACAAAAAGTTATACTACAGGGAATCAAAACAGGAGTATGATACTCATATCTTACAAATATGGTAAATATTAAAAGTTTTAAGTTAATTTATATTTTTCATAACTAACAAACCTGCGTTCAAAACAGTAGGGTAAATCTTCTGAAGACAGCTGGAAACTGGTAAAAACAAATAAGAATAGTTTATTTAAGGACATATTAGTTTTTCTTCCAGTCCAGGGTTAACTGAAAGATGGGTGGCCAGAGGTGGGTGGTACATGTTAAGACCACAGGTTTGTTAGCTAGGAAAAATAAAAATCAATTTAAAGTTTGTCATTTGTTCATATGTGGAACAAATCTTTGTTTTAACATTAAGATAGAATCACTCTTGGTGGAAGGTAAGAGAATCCTGAACTGACTGGAGGTTTGGCACACCTGGTCACAGAGTTTTATATATGAAAATGTGCGCAATTTCATGTAGAATACAACAAAAAATAATTGAAGGTTGTAGCTTTTCTCATTTTCGAAATATATGCATATAAAAAAAATATATAAAAAAAATTTGACATTCGGTCAACTTTAACTCGTCCAAAATGGTCGAAAACTGCAATTATAAGCTAAAAATCTTACAGTATAGTAATATTCAATTATTTATCTTCATTTTGAAACAAATTGGAAGTCTCTAAAACAATATTTAGATTTATGGTGAATTTTTGAAAAAAAGAAATTTTTACGTCGGCACGTTACGAATTCATGCATCATTTTGTGATAATATTTTCTCTGTGTTGCTTTGATCGTTTTACAATGTGTTATATACCAAAATGATCACAATTTAGTGTACAATACAAAGAAAATAATTAACTCGTTAGCTTTAACCGTTTTGCTCACAGCGCGATTTGAATACAATTATATATGAATTTTTTTTTCACGCTATCATATATTGCATTATTAATATATGATAATGATATTTTTTTTCATTTCTGATGGTTACATACTAAATTTCAGGCAATGACAAAAAAAGGAGCCAAAAATGAACTCTTAATCTCGAAAACTAAGCGCGCTGTGATTTTTTGAAAAAAATATTTTTCCGCTTCAGCGCTCACTCCGAGACCGCCTCGGCATACGGGAGACGATTTTTATTATACCCCTTTGGCGTAAGAGGGTTAACAAACCTGTTTGGATACATTGAGAGAGTGCACCAAAGCCCCTTTATCATTCATGTCAAGTAGGAGGAAATCTCCAGTCGCGAATGCCACCACCATTATCCTTGTCTTCTTATGATACTCTGCAGCAGTTACAGTAACATTTCTGGTTTCAAAGTGGGTGTCCATGAACAGCTTCATCCGACGAGTGTAGAAAACCTTTCCCACTTTTTCTATAATCAAAGAAAGCATCAGTGGTTTCAGTTAAATATCACAGAACAGATATATTGAAAAAAAGTTACACATACTTGGAACAAACAGAGTGATCACAGTTAAATATCACAGAATAAATATATTTTTTTAAAAGTTACACACATACTTAGAACAGTTTGATCACAGTTAAATATCACATAATAAATATATTTAGAAAAAGTTGAACACATACTTAGAACAGTTTGATCACAGTTAAATATAACAGAATAAATATATACAGGCAGTCCCCGGGTTACGACGGGGGTTCCGTTCTTGAGACGCGTCGTAAGCCGAAAATCGTCGTAAGCCGGAAATTTGTTTCCTGTAGTTTTATGTACAACCTGGAGTTATTTTCATAAAAGAATGCTGGTTCTTGAAGGTAAAAACTATTGTAATCCTCTGGTGACACTACATTCTTGAAGTTTTATGTACAACCTGGAGTGATTTTGCCAAATCTTGAGGGCTACAAGAACAGCTGATTACTATTTACGTATCATATAGACTAATTAAAGTAAACGTATCTTTAAATAGGCTTATATATTAGTATCAACAAAGCATTTCCTGCCATGAGTCAGAGGCCGTTTAATGAAACGAACACTTCTCTGTCCTATCTGTTCAGAAAATAAACGTTACGTCAATCCCCTAGACCATTGTTGCCAAGGCGTCTCTCTCTCTCTCCTCTCTCCTCTCTCTCTCTCGTCTCTCTCTCTCTCTATCACTCCGCCCCCTTCCCTCTCTCTCTCTCCGCTCTCTCTCTCTCTCGCTCTCTCTCTCTCTCTCTCTCTCTCTCCTCTCTCTCTCTCTCTCTCTCTCTCTCTCTCTCTCTCTGATCAAATTACACTGGAACCTTGACATACGATTGCCCTAATATAAGAATGTTTTGAGATACAACAGAAAATTTGCAAAAATATAAGCTTTGATATATAACGAAATATTTGAGATGCGATTTTGCGATGAATGTTGGTTGTATAGGCGACCGATAAATGGCGTTCAGTCTGTTTGTTTGTTGGTGCTGCATGTTAACACGTCGTTGTTTAGTTCGTTGTATTTGCGCCTATTTTTCGTGTTATTTTGTCTATTTTATTATTAACCATGGGTCTCAAAGCTAAAGACAAAGCAGGTGATAAGAAAAAACCCAAGAAAATGATTTTGATGGAAGCAAAACATGAAATTATAGCAAAGCATGAACGTGGCGTTCGTATCGTCGATTTGGCAAACGAGTATGGTCGAAATCCTTCTACAATATCCACGATCATCAAGCAGAAGGAAGCTATAAAAACCTTCCAAAGGCATCACCATTATTTCTAAACTACGAACTGATTAAAAAAAAAATAATTAGTTTAGCAATGTTATTTCATTTGTGTTTATTACGTAGTTATTAGTGTACATACGTAAATAAAAAGAGAACAAATCGTTCCCTGCCACCCTTCCCTACCTCCATCCCCTGCTGGCCTCACGTCATCTTTCGTTGTGGTAAGTAAAATTCCTTTCTTTTTTTTAATTGATTTTATTAACATTTATTATCATTTATCACATTGCTATGTTATTTTATCATTATGTGTGTTATTACTCGTTTATTTGTGTATAAATTGTGTATATTATATGTAATTTAGCTGTGTTTAGGTGTGGTTTCATAGCGCTAGAATGGATTAATACATATTACATTATTTTTAATGGGAAAAAATGCTTTGAGATACAACTGTTTTGATATACGATGATGGTAACGGAGCAAATTAAATTCGTATGTCAAGGTTCCAGTTACTGGATAATGTCTCTCTTTGGATACTTCGATTTTGCCAAATCTTGAGGGCTACAAGAACAGTTGATTACTATTTACGTATCATATAGACTAATTAAAGTAAACGTATCTTTAAATAGGCTTATATTATTAGTATCAACAAAACATTTACTGGCATGAGTCAGAGGCCGTTTAATGAAACGAACACTTCTCTGTCCTTAACTCGGAGCGTCGGAAGACGCTCTCTCTCTCTCTCTCTCTCGTCCTCATCTCTCCCATCCGTCATCTCTTCTCCTCTCTTCTCTCTCTTCCTCTCTCTCTTTCTCTCTCTATCTCTCTCTCGCTCTCTCGTCTCTCTCCATCTCCTCTTCTCTCTCCTCTCTCCTCTCTCTCTCTCTCTCTCTCTGATCATTACTGGATAATTTTTCTCTTTGGATACTTGGAATTTGCGTTGTAATCTAACCAGAAACTTCGTTTTGTTGTTATTACTGGAAACAAGCAATGATTTTTTCATTATTTGCGCTTTTGGACTGTTATATGTAAACTTTGCGCACTGCAAGCTAGTATGTATTCATTCGCTCGGAAACTAGTTCTGCATATGAGGCGTCACTAAAAAACATCGAAAAATACGACATAAAAAGTGTCGAAAATCATCATAACCTCAAAATTTTTGTTGTAATCTAACCAGAAACTTATTTTTATTAATATACTGTGCTAAACTATAAAGGATTTTTATCATAGTATGCATTTTTTAAAAGCGTCGTTAACTCGGAGCGTCGGAAGCGTCAGTGTCGTAACCTCGGAACAAGCGTCGTAACCCAGGACGGATTTTTCCATTGAATATTTAAGAAAAAGCGTCGTAACCTCAGAACGTCGTAAGCCGGAACCGTCGTAACCCGGGGACCGCCTGTATATTAAAAAAAAGTTACACATACTTAGAACAGTTTGAGTGCAAAACCTATCATGATTCATCAAATCAGACACTGTAAAGAATAATCAAAATCCTAATACAGTAATGATCTTACACCCTGACAAAAAATGTAAAAAATATATTTACTCAATATATTTCACTATTGTTACTTTGTTCCCCCATTCTGTAAAGAAATATATACGTATAATAAAAATCTCAATAGCTCATGACAAATACAATGCATTTTTAAAAGTACTTTGTATTTTTCCTAGGCATACAAAATGAGCCTTTTATGTAAGAGTCTTCCTCAGGACAAGCTGGAATCAGTCCTTCAGACTTGGTTGCAAGGTGGTCAACAGGTGGTAAGAGGGTGCCCATTCAACTGCTGTTACCAATCACTTCCCCTCTTGCATCAAGGATTAAGAGGGATGGTTGAGATGGGACTATGAAAAAGGGCTCTGATTTGCTTACTAATGAAAAATACAATTACTTCCACTATTTTTTTATCTGTTCCTAAAAAAAATACAAACCATCATTTATGACGACGACTTACTCCTTAGGCGACAAAATGTCACATTACGGCTCATGATAATGGGAAAGGGAGCAATAACCCAGTAACTCTACTCAGCCTAGCATAGGGAAGACAGAGCGGCATGCCCTGAACGCAAGCAAGATATGTTTGAGATCTATCTTCAAAAAAAAAAAGGACTCTTGGAGAATGAGTATGACCCAAAGAGGGGGGACACAAGCTGGAAGGTAGCTCAATTTGCCCAATACGTACTAGCAACGGATTTAGATTATATGTACTTCTACTGCCACCCAGCCCCAAACTTTGTTATAAAGAGAACCCAGATAGTGGCATCTCAATAGCTGAAGCAACATGATAGGGTGCTCGACTGTGGTGTGTACTTGGGCTGAGATGCTACCTGGCATGGGGTGGAATAAGGAGGCTGGAAGAGGAGCATTCTACCATTCACCCTAGACTTGTACTTACCCAGTACACAAGATAATTTTCAGTCTAAAAGGCACTTCGGTTTAGCACCCGCCACAGGTCCCTAGGACGAGGTGTCCAGAGATGTGAGAGCTGAATATAGAATTTAGGCCAAAGGCCAAGCACTGAGACCTATGAGGTCATTCAGCGCTGAAATGGAAATTGAAGGTGAAAGGTTTGAAAGGAGTAATAGGGAGAAAACCTCGCAGTTGCACTATGAATCAAGTGTTAGGAGTGGGTGGAAAGTAAGATGAAGAAAGCGTGCATGAAAGGAGGTACAGTAAAAGGAACAAAAGTGGTTACAGCTAGGGGCCGAAGGCACGCTGCAAAAGAACCTTAAGTAATGCCTACAGTGCACCGCATGAGGTCCACTGATGGAACTAACCCCCTACGGGAAGAGACTTGTGAGCGACGTTCCTCAAGTAGAATACAGTCAAGGTAGTCCGACATTTTCAGACACTAGCCTTCATTACCTGTGATACTGAAAACTTATTCTCTTTCCTGAATTGCACTGTTCAATTGTCAACCTTACCAGTGCAATCATAAGCAATCTGAGTACTGCATGAAGCCAAAAAGAAAGGGTGTTCCTGGATACCTTTTATATGTTTGCTGCTATAAGCAAAAAGCCACTGACACTCAAGCCCAAAAGGATAAGTCTTCCTGAGATAGTATCTTATGGCTCATACAGTCACATTACAAAGTATTGCATCAGTTGCCTTCATGTTTTGGGCAATAAGTATATAAATATAAATAAAACTTATGGTGACAGAATAAGTTTCTGTTAATTGGTCACAGGTTGCCCTACAGCATGATCCTTTTCCTGCACAAATAAAAAAACAGAGTCACTCGCTCATTTATATTATGGCAGGCGAGCTAAACAACATTGTTTAGAGGAAATTAAAATTATTATCGCTCTTTCGTGTGTTTCTTCTACAAGAATTGAGGTACTAATTTTTTCTTGTAACTCTGCCTAACCATTTTTCTTTTATCTGAAGAGGGTTTTATTTTAGCACTCAAAATTGTAGGCCTATGTGTTTTGCATATACAGCACTAAAAACAAAATTATCTTTTATATTTTGTTTATCATAATAAAAATAATAAAAAAATGCAAAATAAATGTTTGGCTGGGCCTATGGTCCTTGCCTGGTCTGTCAAAGGCAGAGAATCCTATAACATGCAGTATGGTTTTATTTATAAGTATTTGTATGGTATTTTATTTTCATAACCAATAATGTGTTCTTTCACAGCAGTTACGCCAAATATACAACTGATAATTTCAGTATTGAATGGGCTTATTTTGAAACCGTATGGCAGAGAAATGAATAAGTCACTCCTTGAGAGAAAAATGCTTACACTCTCCATAATGAGATTAAACAAAAAACAAAAATGTATTTCCATATATATTATTAATATCCGTAAATGGGTGGTAGATAATACTGATAGTGAGCAAGAAGTTGAAACATAACATTAAAAAATTCCATTTAGTACAAAAATATCAACTGATAAAAGTTCAATAAATGCTTTAGAAGTATAATTAAGGGGGCCGGCCGGCTAATGCCATTTTTTGAGGACAGGACTTTGCTATTTATACCACTTAATAAGGTGACTTGGGACATCTCCAAACCGCATATGATTTTCGCCTCTAACCTTCGGTTTTGTGACGCCAGGGTGATTTATCCCGAAAGTAACCATTTTCAAATTCTATCTCCACCCCTGTTATTTAATATTAAGACCTGGGATTACTAACATATATAGATCTGATGTAGACCTCCAATCAAATGAGGATTTTTTTTTCTAAAAATCATTTTTTGGCTAGATATGAATCTTTCATTATGGTACAAAAATAAACCCTATAAATCAGTAAAAAAAACAAAAAAAGGACGAAACAAAACTTGGAAAAAGGGGCTTGATTTGATTGTTCTATAATGTCTTTCCAAGTTATATACCAAATTCCAATGTTATAGCTTTAAAACTAAGTGAGAAGATAGATTTTGAAGGTCAATAAGTATAGTTTTGTGATACAGGCGTTCAAAGTTTTCCTTCGTATTTTTATAAAGACAATGTTAATAAATAATGATTATTATGAATGTATATTTCTTTTTTGTGTATTAATATACTAAAACTACGTTATTTATCCTAATTTAATCATAAATGATGATCCCTTTGCTCATATATCGTAGCCTGGGGCACTGCGTCAGGCAAGACGGGGTACTCCTTCCTACGCAACTCTCTCTCTCTCTCTCTCTCCCTCTCTCCTTCACTAACTCAGCTTATACAGCGAATTTTCTTCTTCTGTATGTTAGCTAGATGTTTTCCTTGTATTTTCCTCTTTGGCATGATGAAATTCTTGCCGAAACAAAGATAAAAAAACGAAAATGCAAGAGAATGTCAGAGGTGAAACCCGAAGGTGTACTCTCTTTTTACAAAGACAATGTTAATAAATCATGATTATTATGAATTTCATATTCCTTTTTGGGTATTAGTAAACCAAAACTGTTATTATCATAAATGAAGATCCCTTTGCTCAAAGATCGTAGCCTAGGGCACAGTGTGACGTGTGCATCAGGCAAGACGGGGACGTTACTTACAACGCAACCCTCCCTCTCTCTCTTCACTAACTACGCTAATATCGTGTATATTATGATATTCTGTAATCATATTAGAGCAAATTTTCTTCATCTGTATGTTAGCGAGATGTTTTGCTTGTCTTTTTCTCATTGGCATGATGAAATTCTCGCCGAAAAAAAGATAAACATAAGTAAAAGCAAGCAAATTTCAGAGGTGAAACTCGAACGTGTAGACTACTTGGGGTTTGTGCTCACACTGAATCATGGTTAAACTTGGTAGCTGACTGACTTCCCTTCTGTGACATTTACGATAACAGAAGAAATATTGCATTTTCTTGTACGGATCAATGTTTTTGGCTTATTGAGTTACATTTACTAATTACCCTGTAACTACGAAAGTAAGAGGAATTTTGATGAAATATTTTGTATACGTAGTATTCTCAATTGCCATATAAAGCTCCATGAATTTTTTCATGACTGCATTTTTCACCCTTTACCCCCATATATAAGGGTTCCGGCCAGCCCCCTTAAGGAACATCATCTAAAGATAAGTCAATATATTCTTTCAAACAAAATTAAAGAAAAACAACAGTAAATTATGTTTATCCAATTAGTAAGAGTGTGGTTTCTAGCCAGTTTCAGTTTATGAATGCTACTCAGACCCTGATATTTAGTGTAACTCAGAAAATCACCGATTGCTCCATTCACACATATTGTTACCAGTTTCGGTCATTCTAGTCCTATGTGACTTACATTAAACCATTCAATTATAAAAAAATAAAAAACATTTCAAATTTTCTTCTCTGGTATATCTGAATTCTCCTTCATATTTATTATAAAAACACTGTCAATTTGACATTTTTTAATGATATTAAAAAGAAAATCCCGTATGTAAGATTTATAAGTTATCGTGCATCAACATGACATTTTTTAATGATATTAAAATGAAAATTCCCGTATGTAAGATTTATAAGTTATCGTGCATCAGCACAACATTTTTTAATGATATTAAAAAGAAAATCCTGTATGTAAGATTTATAAGTTATCGTGCATCAACACGACATTTTTTAATTATATTAACCCTTAAACGCCGAATGGACGTATTAAACGTCGAGTCAAAATCTCCCCCAATTTCCGAATGGACGTACCATACGTCGGCTCAAAAAAGTTTTTTAAAAATTCGCGGAAAAATACTTATAGGCCTACCAGCCAAAAACTTTTGAATCACGCGCCTTGGGGGATGCTGGGAGTTCACGGATCAAGGCGTTGTTTTGTTTACAATCGTTACGCAGGCGCGCAAGCGCGAATTTCTTTCTTATCGCACTAAAAAGTATCAGTGACACATCTCAAAAATTATTTTGTCACTTTGACATAATTTCTGGGCTCAGCTCGTGTCGCTGCGCGAAATATCCTTTAATCTATTATTTCTAGGGTAAATGTACTAACACATACCAGAGAATAAATAAAATAAAGAAAAAGGTCAGTGTAACTGACTCGCTCACCCTCCAAGAGGGTGTCGGTATGAACACTAGGCGAGTGAGACCACTACCACGAGCCAAATGCCAATAGAAATCTCCCACTACAAAAACCCTCCATGAGGAGAGCCGACCCACAGAGTGAGCAGCTCGTACTACTACTACTCCATCCCATGCTGCCGACTGCTGCGCCTCTGGTGGCCATCCTTTTCAGTTAGCGCACACGAGTCACACGTGCTTATTTTCTCTCTGTGTTTTTTGTGCCCTTTCGTTGGATTTATCTATAATGGAGCGTGCAGCTATCGCAGCAGCTAAGTTAAGTACTCAGTATTTATGGTTAGTTGGTTTTTTCCGGCCCTGAGTCAGTATTTGCCGTTTTTTAGGTATAAATACGAACTCTGGGTCGGAAGCATGGCAGCATGGTTCTGCCTCGTGGTGGGTTCGTTCTTGGTCTCCCATACCTAGAACATCCCCTTGTCTGTGTACGTTCTATATTAATTATCCGTTTTACTTAGGGTACTGTCTACTCAGGTTTGTCATGCATGCATGTCTTTTACCTGATGTAGGCTTCTTCCTTCCAGACCCTAGTCCCGGCTCTTAGTATCGGCCTCTGACTAGCTTTGAGTGGTAGACTTTCCTTCGGGTTAGTCGTACACTCCTGGAATTTTTTCTCCTACTATATTGTTTTCTTTCTTTTATTTTTATTTATTGTACCATGTATTTTGTTATGGTTAGGTTAGTTAGGCGTCTGGCTTAGCCTAGGTCCTGGCTCATTGAGCCTATTCTACCGCTCATCAGTTCGGTTGCTTCCCTATAGCTTCTCTCTGATCAGCTGGTTTTGGCCCAGTGGGCCTATATGCCACTGCTTTTCAGCTCAGTTGCTTCCCGATAGCATCTCTCTGATCAGTTGGTTTGTCCTAGGCTTAGTTGTCTTGTTTTGGTCTTACCGCCTCGTGGTCACTACGCGATCACGAGACAGCCAGACGCCTGCCCAGTCACTTTCCCCCCTCTCCCGCTCTTCCATAGAGTCGGGGGAGGGTGGGTCGGTCTGCCCATGCTCGCTCCACATACCCGAGCCTGCTTCCCCTCTCTCCCCCCAGGCGGAGGGGTCAGGGAGACGGGACAGACCCAGACTGGACTCGACCTCTCCGGCTTCTCGGTCCGGCCGGGTGGTAATGTGGTGGGGGGTACTGGCTTTCCCCCCATCCGTTGCTTCCTTGTCGCTCCGTGTTCGCTTGAGCCTGTATGTCTTCTCGCTCTTTCCCACCTTACTAGGGCTCCTTTCCTGACCGGAGTCCTGGCATCCAGCGGAGAGGTGTTAGTCCACTCAGTAGAGTGGACCGGAACATACAGTGGGTCCCTGCTTAACCTTAACGTATTGCTGAGTTACTACACTCCGCTACGCACTGGACTTGGTCCGGTTCGTTTGAGTTTTAGGTTTAAGTGTTATTAGATTAACTATAAGTTTATCTTAAGTACCTTAAACCTTCCCCCCCCCCCCCTTACGAGTTTTACCGGATCTCTCCGGGATTATAGCCTATTCAGGCGAAGCAGAGGGAGGGGTTATGCCCAAATTTTTTCCGAGCTCCGGCATGCAACGGAGTTCTTCTGTCCTTTAGCTGTAAGTGATATTCTTTAAGATACTCATGTGTCTTCCCCACTTACAGGCCACCAACTGTGAGCATACGTGATGCGCCGCCACACTTCAGGACCCATGTGGACACGAAGTTTGCCGGTCCCATGCTCCATGCGCGACTCTGCACGGGGACATCCAGGTCTGGTACCATGAGACGTGTACCATATGTTATGATCTGGTGAGCCAGCTTTTAGATGGGGTAAGTATTTCCATCTCCGGTAGATGCTCCGCTTCTGTTTTATGCTTAAGTTTTCATCATTTTCACTTTAAACTTAAGGCAATCTAAGTTTAAGTTATACTTTTTTAAGTTTTTTAGTTTTAAGTGATTCTTAAATCTAATCTACGCCTCTCTTCCAGGCGCCGGCAGTGAGGGATACCGCACTGGCAACCCTGCGGGCCTGGGTCGGCGGTTTTGGGAAGAACGCCGCCAAGGGTATGCCCTACATCTTAGAGAAGCGGTTGGCACTGTTAATCTTCCCCGGAGGCAAGGCGACAGGATACGTCGACCCCAGTAGAGGCGGCCCCGACTATCGCCTTCATCCAACAACAGCTGGCTGCCTCATTAACTGACCAAGACCAGGATATCTCCACGGACGTCGCGACTTTAGATATTAATGTGGAACCTATGGTAGGTGTAGACGACCTGTTGGTCGAGGTAAGTAGGGTGGACACCCAAGGGTCACCCTTGGGCGTAACTGTTTCTTCTACTCCTGCAACCTCTCCATCCTTCCAAGGATTTACAGGTGATGAATTGTATACTCCTCCTGACGCTTCGGTTAGACCTAAAGTCAAGGGTCAAGCAGTGAAATCCTTGTCTAAGACGTCGTCGTCGTCTAAGAAGACGACTTCGGCTTCATCCTCCTCTCGTAAGTCTCCGGCTGGAAATCCCGGAGCAGACAGGTCTAAAGCTTCTAGCTCCGGCTCTAAGTCCTCGAGGAGTAAATCCTCCAGAGAGAGATCTCGCACCCCGGCAGAGTCACCAGTTCCGCAAACCCTTGGTTCCGATTCAGAGCCACCCCTCCACCTCCGCAGCAGCTCCGGCCTTGGACTCCAATGCTGGCCTGTTGCAACAGGTGGGCGACCTAGTTGGGTCCCTAAAGAGTAGCATGGAACAAATGATCTCTCGTTTGTCGGATAGGATTACGTCCCAGGACTCCATTATAGCCGGACTGAGAGAAGCCCCTCTAGCCTCTCCTCCACTTTCCAATACGAGTGGAACTCAGCTTCCTCCGTATGACTCGCTACCTCCGTTCTCGATGAACAATCCATGGAGAGTTGCGTCATACGCCCCCTTCCAAGACGGTCTCATTTCTATACCGGAATTTGGAACTCGAAGGATAGAGGACTTCGAGTTCTACCCTACAAGACCTCCAGCCTCCGTTCATAGGCTACGCAAGGCTTACAGCGTCAGCCATGGTGCGGGATGATAGGGTACCAAAGGAGACAGTCCTCTATTCACGAGACCAGGCTCAGAGAGAATGGCTCAGGTGTTTAGAGGACATGGATTGTTCTAATACCAAGATACAACCTTTTAAGAGTCCCTTTACCATTTTCACAATGGATGAGAGTACCCCGCTCCCGTTCCTGACAAAGATCGCGAGGTCTACCATCCCAGCGGCCCAAAAGGGGGAACCCATGCCTCAATTGAAGGAAGCAGATCCCACATCTCCGTTGCTTCCCTCAGCCGGAGAATTGTGGGAAGACTTGCCGAACACCTTCTCACTGGCAAACTCAAACCGACTGTGCTATGGATCAGTTTTGGTGAAAAGCTACCCAGGCTCCCAGATAGCCTTATTCAGGCTGAATTTGACGCGAAATCGCGATTAGCCAGGTCAATTCACTCTATGGCTATGTCCGAGGTAGCGACCATAGCCTATGGCTCAGAACCGCTTTTTAAACTCATGACCAAATCCCTGACTCAAACGGTACAGTCGGATATGTTTGAGTTTGCCACTGCTAGAACGAATTGTAGGAAGCATGTCCTACAAGAGGCAACCATTCGACATGAGCCGAATAGGTTACTCTCGTCTAACATCTGGGGAGCAGATCTCTTCCCAGAAGCTATGGTGAAGGAAGTCCAGTCAGAGGCTACGAGGCTGAACCAGAGCCTTAAGGACCGTTGGGGCCTTACGGCTAAGAGGAGGCAAGACTTAACGCCTAAAGGTAAGGGACAGAGGAAACCTAGGCGTTTCCATCCTTACCAGAAAAAGCAGCCACGCTTTTCTCAGCAAGTTCCAGCGGTGCCCTTAGTGCAAACAGCCCAACCTTCCTCTTCTAAAGCTCAATCACAACCAATTTATGTGATATCCCCTCAGCCTCAGCCCTCCACCTCTTCGCCATCTCTCCGGCTTACAATCAAGCCTTCGAGAGTCAAGCTTCACAGAAGTATGACCGCTCGGGGTAAGGGAGGCAGAGGTAAGCGTTCCTTTCGTGGGAGAGGGTCGGGAGGCCCTTTAATAGGGGAAAGCACTTCAGAGGAGGCCGAGGCGGTTTCCAGAACCAATGAAGAACTTCAGGTAGGAGGGAGGCTGTTTCACTTTCGCCACCGGTGGAACTTCAGCGAATGGGCTCAGAGCATAGTGTCAAAAGGCCTGGGTTGGAGCTGGTTGACGAACCACCTCCATCCAGACCTTTCCGTCAACTTCCTTCCAAGGAATTGACAGAGTACGCAGAGGACCTCCTTCAGAAAGGAGCTATAGCGAGAGTCAAGAGATTAAAATTTCAAGGTCGCTTGTTCAGCGTGCCAAAGAAAGGCTCACAAAAAAGAAGGGTAAATCTTAGACTTGTCCCGCTTAAACTTAGCCATCCGCTGCGACAAGTTCAAGATGCTCACTCTCGCAGGTGCGGACCCCTTACTTCCCCGTGGGGCCGTTCACCACCTCTATCGATCTTACAGACGCCTACTATCATATCCCTATTGCAAGACACTTCCGTCCATATCTGGGTTTCAAGATAGGAGACCAGGCATTCTCCTTCAAGGTAGTTCCTTTCGGACTCAACGTGGCACCCAGGGTGTTCACGAAACTAGCGGAAGTGGTAGTGCAACAACTCAGGTCTCAAGGGATTATGGTAGTAGCGTATCTCGACGATTGGTTGATCTGGGCTTCAACAGTCGAGGAATGCAACAGAGCTACACTGAAAGTGATTCATTTCCTGGAATATCTAGGCTTCAAGATAAACAGGACCAAGTCAAGACTCATTCCAGAGTCAAACTTTCAGTGGTTGGGCATTCAATGGAATCTATCCTCCCATACTCTGTCGATTCCATCAGCCAAAAGGAAAGAAATAGCGAAGTCAGTCAAGCAATTTCTAAGTCACAAACTGGCGTCAAGGAGAGCTCAGGAGAGGATCCTGGGTTCTCTCCAGTTTGCATCAGTGACGAACGTCTTAATGAAAGCCAAACTGAAAGACCTAACCAGAATCTGGCGCTCACGAGCAAATGTCAGGTCCAGGGACAAAACTATCCTCAGTCCCTCTGATTCTAAAGAATCGACTTCGGCCGTGGGCGAAAGTCAAGAATTTGTCAGTGTCAGTACCCCTTCAGTTCCCTCCACCAGGGATCACCATCCACACAGACGCGTCCTTAAGCGGTTGGGGAGGGTATTCCCAGGTCAAAAAGGTTCAAGGAACTTGGTCACCTCAGTTCAGTCAGTTCCATATAAAATGTACTGGAGGCAATGGCAGTGTTCTTGACTCTAAAGAGGTTGCGCCCACCAAAGTACTCCCACATAAAGCTAGTTCTGGACAGCGCAGTGGTAGTACATTGTATAAACAGAGGAGGCTCCAAGTCACGTCATCTAAATCATGTCATGGTAGCCATTCTTCTCCCTGGCAGACAAGTTCAGTTGGCATCTCTCCTCCACTCACATAGCTGGAGTGAGAAACGTCATAGCAGACGCTTTATCCCGATCAGTGCCCCTAGAGTCGGAATGGTCACTGGACAACAGTTCGTTCCAATGGATCCTTCAAAGAGTTCCAGGGCTACAGGTGGATCTCTTCGCATCTCAAGCGAATCACAAACTGCCGTGTTATGTAGCCCCCAACCTGGACCCTCTGGCCTATGCCACGGACGCCCTGGCTCTAGACTGGAACAACTGGAAGAAGATTTATGTCTTTCCTCCAGTGAATCTTCTCATGAAAGTTTTAAACAAACTCAGGACATTCAAGGGTCAAGTGGCTCTAGTAGCCCCAGACTGGCCGAAGAGCAATTGGTATCCCCTAATTCTGGAACTGGGCCTTCGTCCTCTTCGGATCCCCAATCCCAGGCTCTCCCAGTCAATTTACAAACGAAGACTGTGTTCGCTTCCTCAGGGATTCTCAAAACCCTAACTTTATGGATTTCATGAAGTTTGCGGCAAAAAGAGATGCGAATATTGACCCTCAGAATATTCTCTTCTTGGAATCCGATAAAAGGGATTCAACTTTGAGACAGTATGATGCTGCTGTCAAAAGTTAGCAATCTTCCTGAGAGAATCAGATATTAGAATCATGACAGTTAATTCAGCTATATCCTTTTTCAGATCCTTATTTGAAAAAGGTTTAGCAGCTAGCACGATTACGACAAACAAGTCAGCCTTGAAAAAGATATTTCAATTGGGTTCAACAATAGACTTGACAGATTCCTACTTCTCGTCTATTCCTAAGGCATGTGCTAGACTTAGACCTTCTGTAAGGCCTACGTCAGTTTCATGGTTCTTAAACGATGTTCTAAAACTGGCTTCAGAAACCGATAATGACACATGCTCGTTTATAATGCTCTTAAGAAAAACCCTGTTTTTATTAAGCTTAGCTTCAGGAGCAAGGATTTCAGAACTGTCGGCTTTATCCAGAGATCCGGGTCATATTCAATTCCTTCCCACAGGGGAAGTCCTACTTTCTCCGGAACGTAGCTTTTAGCAAAGAATGAAGATCCTTTGATGAGGTGGGAACCTTGGAAGGTACTACCCCTTCCACAAGATGTATCTCTTTGCCCAGTTACAACCTTACGAGCCTTTCTGTCCAGGACCTCCTCATCCTCATCGGGTCCCCTCTTTAAGAGGGAAAAAGGTGGAACTTTATCCATTAAAGGCATCAGGCAACAAATCCTGTACTTTATTAAGCAAGCCAATCCTGACTCTTTCCCGAAAGCACATGATGTCAGGGCAGTAGCCACCTCAATTAATTATTACAAACATATGAACTTCGATGAGTTGAAAAAGTATACCGGATGGAAATCGCCGACAGTGTTCAAACGTCATTACCTTAAGTCCTTGGAAGCTCTGAAATTTTCAGCAGTAGCAGCGGGTAACATAGTTTCCCCTGACTCTAGTTAATTTGTAGTAGAAGATTCAGTCCTCCTTTCTACCTGCCTCACCCAACAGTTCGTCTATTCCTGCCGTGTTCATTTACATTCACCTTGTGTCTTAGCTGCTTTTATGATGATGTAGTGGGTGCCCCTTATTTTTTTTTGCTAGGGACACTCACAGATGATTATAGATATTGATCTCATGGATGGTACCCCTTATTTTTATGCTAGGGGATACATCTTATTTATAATGGTTACGGGTTTTTGTATATTAAGTCATATACATTCCTTATATATTATCATTAGAATTATCATTATTGATTACTTTGTTCATTTGATTATTTTAATTGCTATTATATTTCTGATACATGCCTTTACACAGATACCATTTTGTTACATGTAAGCCATTTTACCTCTGTACATATGTAAATTACCTTATGATAAGAAACATGATTAGAATTAAGTGTAATTCAAGCATATGTCTATTTTTGTATCACTGTGTATTTGTATCTTTTTAGCAATTATATTCTTTTTATATTTATTTTCTCTTTTATTTGAGACCTATTCTGATTTATTTTATTACTTTTGTTTACAATCTTGTGCTATTTCTCTGGTACGATTTCGCGCAGCGACACGAGCTGAGCCCAGAAAAGGGATTTTGACGTAAGGAAAAATCTATTTCTGGGCGATTGGCTCGTGTCGCCAGCGAAATCCCACCCTACCCATCCCTTCGCCCAAGATTGTCTGCTAACTTCAGGATGGCCACCAGAGGCGCAGCAGTCGGCAGCATGGGATGGAGTAGTAGTAGTACGAGCTGCTCACTCTGTGGGTCGGCTCTCCTCATGGAGGGTTTTTGTAGTGGGAGATTTCTATTGGCATTTGGCTCGTGGTAGTGGTCTCACTCGCCTAGTGTTCATACCGACACCCTCTTGGAGGGTGAGCGAGTCAGTTACACTGACCTTTTTCTTTATTTATTTATTCTCTGGTATGTGTTAGTACATTTACCTAGAAATAATAGATTAAAGGATATTTCGCTGGCGACACGAAGCCAATAGCCCAGAAAAATAGATTTTTCCTTACGTCAAAATCCCTTTTTGCACCGCTTTAAATTATCCGTTACATGAAGTATTATATATGAAAATGTGCGCAATTTCATTTAGAATACAACAAAAAAAATACTCATGATTGTAACTTTTATCAGTTTTGAAATATTTCCATATAAAATAACGATAAGTGCCAAAATTTCAACCTTCGGTCAACTTTGACTCTACCGAAATGGTGAAAAACGCAAATGTAAGCTAAAACGCTTATATTGTATTAATATTCAACTATTTACCTTAAATTTGCAACAAATTGGAAGTCTCTAGCACAATAATTCGATTTATGGTGAATTTATGAAAAAACTTTTTCCTTACGTCCGCGCGGTAACTCTTCCGAAAAAAATCATACATGCGATTGTGGTAATGTTTGCACCATTTTATAATTAGCCGTTACATAAAGTTTTATATATGGAAATGTGCGCAATTTCATGCACAATACAACTAAAAACACCCATGGTTGTAGCTTTTATCAGTTTTGAAATATTTTCATATAAAAAATGATAATTGCCAAAATTTTCAACCTTCGGTCAATTTTGACTCTACAGAAATGGTCGAAAAACGCAATTGTAAGCTAAAACTCTTATATTTTAGTAATATTCAATCATTTACCTTCATTTTGTGACAAATTGGAAGTCTCTAGCACAATATTTCGATTTATGGTGAATTTATGAAAAAAATAACATTTTCCTTACGTCCACACGGTAACTCTTCCGAAAAAATCATATGTGCGATTGTGGTAATGTTTGCACCATTTTAAATTAGCTGTTACATAAAGTTTTATATATGAAAATGTGCGCAATTTTATGTAGAATACAACGAAAAATAATTGAAGGTTGTAGCTTTTCTCATTTTTGAAATATTTGCATATTAAATCACGATAAATAGAAAAAAAACCACGTTTGGGTCACTTTGACTCTACCGAAATGGTAGAAAAACGCAATTGTAAGCTAAAACTCTTATATTTTAGTAATATTCAATCATTTACCTTCATTTTGCAACAAATTGGAAGTCTCTAGCACAATATTTCGATTTATGGTGAATTTATGAAAAAACTTTCCTTCCCTCCCCGCGCGCGGATTCTCCGCCATAAATCTCCGAATTGCGTACGTCGAATTCTCGGAAAATTTGCTCCGTTTCATATTAGGCATTTCATAGAGTTTTATATATGAAAATGTGCGCAATTTCCATGTAAATAAAAGGAAAAATATTTGAAGGCTGTAGCTTTTCTCATTTTCGAAAATATTTGCATATAAATCACGGGATAAATACAAAAAAAACCACGTTCGGTCAACTTTGACTCTACCGAAATGGTCGAAAAACGCAATTGTGAGCTTAAACCCCTACAGTATCGTCATATTCAATCATTTGTATTCATTTTGAAACACATTGGAAGTCTCTAGAACAATATTTAGATTTACGGTGAATTTTTAAAAAAAACATTTTTTTTACGTCCGCGCGTTACAAATTCGTACATCATTTTGTGATAATATTTTTGCGGTGTTGCATTCATGTTTTACAATACAACGAAAAAAAAAAGAAACTCGTTAGCTTTTACCGTTTTTTGGCACAGCATGATTTTAATACAATTATGTATGAATTTTTTTTTTTCGCTACCATATATCGCATTATTTACATATGATAATGATATTATTTTTCATTTCTGATGATTGCATACTAAACTTCAGGCAATGACAAAAAAAGGAGCCAAAATTAACTCTTAATCTTCAAAACTAAGCGCGCTGTGATTTTTGAAAAAATTTTATTTTTTTACGCTTCCGCGCTCACTCAAAACCGGGCTCCGCATTCTGGGGGAGTTTTTTATTTTTCCCACTTCGGACGTTTAAGGGTTAAAAAGAAAAATCCTGTATGTAAGATTTATAAGTTATCGTGCATCAGCACAACATTTTTTAATTATATTAAAAAGAAAATCCCGTATGTAAGATTTATAAGTTATCGTGCATCAACATGACATTTTTTAATGATATTAAAAAGAAAAATCCCGTATGTAAGATTTATAAGTTATCGTGCATCAGCACAACATTTTTTAATGATATTAAAAAGAAAATCCTGTATGTAAGATTTATATGTTATCATGCATCAACACCAGTCTCCTCAAAATTCGGTGTTCCAAGCGTGTCAACTGAACCGCACACTTCAAATTCATTTCACCACCCTTCAGTCAAACAAAATGTATTTGTATTACAGTAATGCCTCAGGTTATGAAATTAATCCGTTCCAAAGCGGCCTTCGCAACCTGATTTTTTGTATCTAGAATACGTTTTACACGTAAATTGTCTAATTCATTCCAAGCCTTACAAAAACACCACAGTAAATTTTTAAATAACGCTAAAAAGTATGAAGCTGGTATGCGATTGAGTGTGATCGCCAAGAAATACGGGCGAAATCCGTCGACAATAGGCACCATCCTTAAGCAGAAGGATGTCATCAAAGCAGCTACACCTTCCAAGGGCATGACTATTTTGTCCCAGCAAGAGGAGCCACGTGCACAGTGAAATGGAAAGGCTGTTTCTTGTCTGGATAAAAGACAAAGAAATCGCTGGCGATACGATAACAGAGACGGCAATCTACCACAAGGCCAGCGCTATTTTCGTCAATTTGATTGTCCCAGCAGAAGACAACGGAGAAGGGACATCGACGCCAACCCCAGGCTTCAAGGCTTCTCATGGGCGGTTCGAGAAATTCCGTAAACGGACTGGCATCCATTCAGTGGTGCGGCATGGGGAGGCGGCCTGCTCGGACATGAAAGCGGCCGCCGAAGCCTTTATTAAGATGTTTGACGAGATGACTCTCAACGAAGGCTACAGTTCTCAGCAAGTCTTCAACTGTGATGAGACTGGCCTTTTTTGACGTCGGACATACATCACGCAGGAAGAGAAGAAGCTACCCGGGCATAAGCCTATGAAAGACAGGCTTACCCTCACACTTTGTTCCAACGCCAGAGGGGATTGCAAGGTGAAACCCTACTTGTGTATCATTCTGTGACTCCTTGAGCCTTCAAGGCCCACAAAGTGCTTAAGGAGAAGAAGCTTCCAGTGATGTGGAGGGCTAATGCGAAAGCCTGGGTAACGAGACTTTTGTTCACCCAGTGGGTAAATCTGTGTTTCGGCCCGACAGTGAAGAAATTCTTGGAAGAGAAGCGTCTCCCTCTGAAATGTCTGCTGGTGTTGGACAATGCCCCTGCTCACCCTCCTGGCCTCGAGGAAGATATCCTAGCGGAGTATTCGTTTATCAAGGTTCTTTATCTTCCACCTAACACCACCCCTCTCCTCCAGCCCATGGACCAACAAGTGATACGAACTTCAAGAAGCTGTATATGAAACATCTTTTCAAGAGATGTTTCGACATCACCGATACCACAAACCTCACCTTGCGTCAATTTTGGAAGGAGCATTTCGATGTTGTGATATGCATCAGACTCATCGACCAAGCTTGGCAGGAGGTTTCGAGGCGGACCTTGAATTCCTAGTGGAGGAAACTCTGGCCTGATGCCGTATCCACCCGAGACTTCGAGGGATTCGACGTGGGCGAAGCTGGTGCTGCAGATTCAGGAACAGTTGACGATCCTGAAACTGTTTCGCAACCAGATCTTGACGAGATCGTTGCACTCGGCAAGTCCATGGGGCTGGTTGTCAACGAGGACAACATCAATGACCTTCTCGAGGAGCAAAAAGAGGAGCTTACGACTGATGACCTGAAGGAGTTGGAGGCCATGCAACATAACATCGTTCAAGAAGAGTTCTCTAACAGCGGCAAGGAGGAGGACGACGACTCTATGACAACGGCAGAAATTAAGGATGCTCTAGCTGCTTTTCATAAGGTGTAATCATTCGTAGAAGAGACACCCCGAAAGGGCTTACACAGGTCGTTAGGTATTGAATGGTCCAAATTGTTGTAGTATTTCATTGTTTACAGGTCAATTTAGCTTTATTATGAAATTTACTGGGGTGTTTTTGGTGGGCTTGGAACGGATTAACCATTTTACATGTAATATGCGGTTCAAGATACGAAAAAGTCATGATACGTAGGCCGCCTCAGAAAGGATTAATTTCGTATCTCGAGGTACCACTGTATCTGACATTCTGTTAAGTAAAAGTTAACCAAGTAACTAACAAAGCAAAGATTCATAAGCTAAGCAAACAACAACCACAAGCAAACCCAATAATCATGAAAGTTACACCAAATTCTGAATACATCACCAAAAACAATGATGAAAGTGCAGGAACGAACGATGTAGGTTGAACGCTGGCAAAATAACGATTGAGCTCTTTGCCACATCACGCCGTTCCTCTCTTTACCCTCAAAATGGGCAGGGTCTAGTCACCTACACTAGGCAGTTGAATAGTTACAGCGAATGTTGGATTTTTAGGCTGCCATGGTTGGAAAAGCAAATAGCTATGTAGTAATTACTTGGTAAGTTACTTATATAAAACAATGGTTTACATTCAAATAAGAATAAACTTTTGCAATACTTGCAAAGTTACAGATAATAACTTACATGTACTAATGTTCATCAGAATTCAGAAACCCAAATTAATTAAGTACAGTTTATCTGGTAACAAAAAATATCATCTCCAATAATATTACCATCATCTTCTTGCTTCTCATTTTCCTCTATTTCTTCCTGTGTCAAAGGGATGTCATCTTCCTCTTCTTCCTCCTTTTCTTTCTTTGGTTCCTTTTTGTAAATGTCTTTCACAGGTATTAGGCCATCAGGATCAACACTGCATTCCCAAGAGCATACCATACCATCACGGCCTACCTGTTTGATGGTAAAAAAAAAAAATTATAAGTAAACAACAGTAAAATCTCATTCTTATTTTTTCTTTAAAGAGATGGCAATAATTTTTGTAATGCAACACTTTCAAAATTATTACAAAAAATTTCTTTGGTTGCTTGGGAACGGTGCAAAAATTGGTGAACCATTCTGTTATATCGAGAATGTAATGAGTCTGTGAAGAAATACAACTAAAAGAATACAGTGGACCCCCCTTATTCACGTTCTCTGGATTCGCGGACTCTAACACTCGCGGATTTCTCTCGGGAACATTTCCCCGCATTATTCGCGGAAAATTTGCACTTTCGCGGTATTTTTCTATGACAAATATCCACAAATTCCTGTTTTTTTTTTTTATTTCATCATAAAATGCACTTTTTGTGATAAAAATATTTAAAAACCTAGTATAAAAACTTTTAGTGGGGTTTTTTGAGTTTTAACTAACAAAATAGGATGTTTTCAGCATTTTCATAGGGGTTCCAACTATTTACGGGGGGTGTCTGGTGCGCATCCCCCGCGAATACGGTGGGACCACTGTATGGTTCCATTTGTTAGTGTAGCATCAAAGATCCTCAAAAAAAAAGGTTCAGATATTTCCTATAAAAAATTGGATATCTTTTCAAATTCTTATTGAGAAAATGAACCCTTCCTATGGAACAAGCCCACAGGGGCCATTGACTAGCAATTCAAGCTTTCAAAGCACAGGCAGTTCCCAGTTATCAGCGGCCTCGGTTATCAGTGATCCAGTTTTATGGCATTTGTTTAGCAACGATGAACTGGATTTTCGGCACAAATATGCACAGATCCCCAATTATCAGCACTAATCCCCATTTTACAGTGATGCGGATCCCCGGTTATCGGTGCCAATAACCAAGGATCGGTGCTGTTATTGCCAATGTTTGGTTATCAACAATCTGGCTTTAGGTGCTTGTCTAGCATAAAAAATTGGCGATGTTCGGTGCCCTAATGTGCCAATTTCTGGTTATCAGTGCCAATAATAGTACTGATGCCAATACTTACCTAACAGATGCGCCATTAACTGGTTATCGGTGCAAAAATCCGGTTATCTGCGCCATAAGTGACTGGTTTTTTACGAGTTTTGCTTATCAAACTGTTGGAACAGAACCACCACCAATAACTGGGGACAGCCTGTACATGGTGTTCATTAGAGATTAGTAAGAGAAAGTAAGGGGAAATACAAAAAGAAAACAATTAATAAAAAACCCAATAAATTTACAAATTACTTCTTTCCTTATGACTCTAATAAACAATTAAATCTGTGGGAAGTGGCACCGACTTGAGTGGTAGACATACAAATGTTTATACATTTTTTTTTCAAAGATGCGTAGCTCCAAAAAATGTTCAAGGTAGACTGCTCAACTTTGTTTTATTTCGCAACTGAATAATCTTTCTCTATCATGACATACAAAAAATCCCCCAAAAATAACTTTTATGCAGGTGGAATAATGAGTAGAATTGCAATACGAGAACATATTGCACTTTTCCCCAAAAATAATATTTGTGATCAATTTTTTTTTCCATAGAACACCCAGATAAATTAACCAGTAATGGCAATGCAACAAATTATAATTATTGTAAGGAAAATATAAAAAAAAAAATACAAATTTTTGAAAGTAAATTGTATTTTTCCTAACTATACAAACCTGAGGTCCTTTACATTAGGAATTACTTAAGACGTATCCTGGACACGGCCGCTGAGACGGTAGTTAACTCCTGGTCTGGTAGTTGGGAGTTCGTCCAGACCGGACACAAACATTCCAACTTGTTTTAGACCCAGGTAGCAGAGGGGTGGCATGAGGTGGGCAGTTAGTGTAAAGGACCTTATGTTTGTATAGTTAGGAAAAATACAATTTACTTTCAAATATTGTGATTTTTTCCTACACGATATACAAATCATTGGTCCTTTACTATAGGGATTGAGTGAGCCTCTACGAACCAACTGGGGTTCAGCACACCTGAGATTACCTTCCTGGTCGTAAGAACGAGGAAGAAAATCCAGCCACTGGCATCTGACCGGAGTTAGGAACTGCAGGATCAGAGCCAGTCTTCTAGGTTTACTCATAAGGGAGGAGTATGTGTCCTCCTTATGAGAAAGCAAAGAACCATAATGTCGGAGACAGTAAGGGAAATTCAAGTACTATTGGGTTTGTCTATGACTGGTTGCCATCCTAGGGTAAACAACCTTTCCGCCACTTTTTGGTGTAGGGACCACTTGGTCCCATCACCTGATTCTGGCGGCTGAGCTTCTCTGCCACTACATTTCTCTTGCCTGGAATGTACCCGGCTGACAGCCCTACTGTGTGGGCTTTTGTCCACTCATGCACCCGCATTGTCAACTGGTGCAGTGAGAGAGAAGCAAGAACCTCTTGCTTGTTGTCATATGCCACTACTGTGGTATTGTCGCTCATCAGTAACAAAGTGTCCCATCACTCGATCCTGAAACTCTTGGAGGGTCAGGAAGGCTACCTTGAGCTCCAGGATGTTAAAGTGAAGGTGCTTATCATGATGGTTCCACACTCCTGCAGTCAGCAACTCCTCCAGGTGTGGCCCACCCCTCAGTCGACGCATCTGAGAACAGAAGCATGTCCGGAGGGGTAGTGTGAAGATCCATTCCTGTTAAGAGGTTTCTGTTGTCCAGTCACCAATCCAAATCTTCTCTCACCTTCTGCAAGAGGGGGATGAGAGTTGAGGGTCACGGGACTGAAACCAATACCCCCAGTCTCCACTGGAGAGCCCAAAGGTGAAGCCGCCCATGAGGGACCAGTTTTTCCAATGACGACAGGTGACCACTCACGACTTGACATTGCAAAGCTGACTCCTCCTGACGAGACAGGAACAGCCGTGCCACCTTCCTGAATCTGCTGATACAAGAGTCTGAGGGGAAAACTCTTGCCATTGCCGTGTCTATCAGCATGCTCAGGTACTTTGTCCTCTGCTTGGACTCGAGATCAAACTTCTCAAGATTTATCACATTCCCCTAGATCACAACAAAACTTGAGGAGTCGATCCCTGTCCTGTAGCAACTGAGAGGGAGCTCGCCAGTACCAGCCAATCGTCGAGATACTTCAATAGAAGTATCCCGCGCGAATGTGGTCAAGTTGATACCAGGGAGAACACTCTTGTGAACACATGGGGAGCAGTCGAGAGCCCAAAACAGTGCCCTGAATTGGTGACCATCTCCCCAAGGATGAAGAGGAGGTACTTGCGGGACATCTGATGGATGGGTGTCTGGAAATATGCATCCTTCAAATCCACTGTAAGTATGAAGTCGTTCTCCCTGAAGGAGGTGAGCACAGTACATGGTGAACAAATCAGTTAAGGAGAGAGAGGTCTCCCCTTAACTGATTTGTTCTATGACCGGTCTCCAGCCCAGGAAATCTTACTCTGCAAAAGACTTGGCTGTAAAACCCTGGGGACCAGCCCAACACAACTTCTACAGCGCCCTTGCTCAGCAACTTCTGCATTTCTTGCAATAGTGCTTGGTACTTCAGTAATCCTATGAGGTATGACTGCAGATGGACCAGGTGGTTGATGACGGGTGACAGAGACTCGAAGGGAAGTAGTATCACTCCTGAAAGATGTCTACTACCCAGGTCTCTGCTCCATATCACTGCCATGTTGCCCAAAGGCTCGATAGGCAACCCTCCCCAACCAATGGGGGGAACGCTGCCCCTAGCGTTTCCCCATCTTCTTTCCCTTACCCTCCTTTCCCAAAGACAAGGAGGACTGAAAAGGATGTGACTGTGCCCCCTTCGATTGGAGAGAAGGAGGCTGGGTCACTCCATGGGCGCCCTTAGAAGAGGAAGACTTCTTAGAGACCAAGAAAGAGCTAGCTAGACTCAAAGATCTAACTGCAGTGGAGTGTGAACACCCAGAATGTCTTCACCACTGCCTGGTGGACAAGGAGGTCTTTATCACCATCCTGGCTCTTGTCTACTGCAGTATCTACCTGCTCTCTGTTGACAAGAGAGGTAGAAACCAGCAAAGGTCCGTTGTGAAGGACCAAGACTGACTTGGGACTGAGAGACCTGGATACCCAAAAGAGAACAGCCTCTCTTCTCTTGAGTATCGGGTTCACCCACAGGTTTGCCATCTGGTGGGCCAGGTAGGAAATAGCCCTACCTCCAGACTGGCAGAGTGAGACAGAAAGTCCTGGATACCTGAAAGAGAACAGCGCCTCTTTTCTTGAATACCTTGTTCACCCACAGGTTTGCCATCTAGTGGGTCAGGTAGGAAATAGCTCTACCTCTAGACTGACACAGTCTCCCGAAGGCTGAGTCAATCTCCTGGGACAAGAGCTCCAGAAGCAGCAACATTAGACACTGTGAACCACAGGTCTATCCAGGAGACTGCCTAGAGAGCTGCCATGGTGGTAGCCTCCAGGGTCGCTGGTTCTTGCTCAGAGAGGGATACACTCCCTGCAGTAAGATGGTGCAGCAACAGACAAGGACCAAGACAAACCACGTCAGGGTCAACCTGTTCAGTCGGCAAGGACCTCTCCGAGGGTGTATAGAAACGTCTCTGACAAGGTGGAGGAGGGGGGAAGCAGCTTGTCAGATTGATTGGACTGAAGAGAATTCTCTCCTGTCCTGAGACAAGATTGTTCACTTGGCCCAATACTCCATCTGCAAGCGCAGACCACGGCAGCCCCATCGATACCATGGGTTCCTTCTTAGGAACCCAGAAGGATTTGAGATGAGAAGGGCAGTCTCCTGAAGAAGAGGCCATGGTTGCTTCCCCAAGATCCTTGTACTGACAAATCACTGCTACGATCTCACCTAAGGTCCTCAGTATCTCAAGGGTGTCCGAATCTCTAGGCAAAGGGACCTCAAGCCCTTCGAGAGACCAGTCCTCCCGATCTACTCTCCCCATAGGGAGAACCTCACCAGACCCCCTTTTTGATCCTTCCTCAAAGACACAGGCGTACGTCCAGTGGGGCCCTAAAACCCCTCAAGGAACATAGGCCATCATTGATGAACCTTGCAGAGAGCACTCTGCAAGATTCCTCCAATCCACCTCGCCCCTCCCAGTGTATCCCGGGGAAGTAGAGAGAATAGGAGAGGAGGATCAGATGCTTTCCCAAGGAGAGTGCAGAGATTCTCGTTGCTTGGCTGAGAAGCCCAGCCTCGTCATACTCTGTTGCGCACATGAACATGGATGCGAGTCAGGCGAGGCCACGTGGCCAGCAGGTTGGCAAGAATATGCACTGTCCTCACGACGTACCCCAGTCCTCTTCGAGGCCAAAACCTCATGCGAAGAGAAAACCTCATGTGAAGAGAAAACCTCATGCAAAGAGGACAGCACACAGGACCTCCTCTTAGCTCCTCCCAATGCTTGCCCTGAAAGACAAGAGACATCTTCCTTGGCACCTAATGAAGAGCCAGGCTTGCTTGGCTTTCACATGTAGGGCCCTTTTCTCATCCTGCACTACTGTCACGACTGGCAGTGGCTGCTCTAGCCCCCTTGGAGGGCTGCAGGAGCACCTACAGATTCGCGGGCCCACCTGACCGCCGACCGAAATCGGCAGAAGAACACCAAAACCAATATGGCGGCGATACCAAAACAATAATAAAGAAAGTAGTTCCGAAAGTTTAAGCGAAACGGTAAAGGGGGACCCCAATGGGAAACCGGGGTTTTTGGGTGGGGGGAGTCAAATATGAGTGGCGATGACCACCAAAAACTTTATATAAACGGTAATGGGGGAGCCTGTTGGGAACAGGGGTTTTTGGGTGGGGGGAAGCAGAGACGGTGTGTGTGGGAGCAAAATAACACAAAATTTAACAGTAGGTTGACCCCTTACTCTGCAATCGCGATGCGGGTAATGCTAGCCTACTACTTACCCAAAGTTGGGACTTATTACCTATTTTAAATATGTTGACCCCTTACTCTACAATCGCAATGCGGGCTATGCTAGCCTACTGCTTACACAAATTTAGGACTTCTTACCTATTTTACTGTACAAACGGGAAACGGACCCAGGTAGCCTACTGTACCTACATCTGGTACTACTTACATTTAACATGTTAGCCTACAAACGAACGCACCAAACCCGATTGAACCTACCTAACCTGACTTAGGGAGCGCGGCCTTCCCTAGCCGGGGGCCCAGTATGGTAACAAAGGTTGTGACCTAACCAATAGAACCAACCTAACCACAGTGTGGTAACAAATGTTGTGATCAATGTAATGCGACCAATCTAACCGCGTGGCTGGCCAGTCTAACCATGGACAATCCACCATCTGTCCCGGTGGTAACAAAGGTTGTGACCTAACCAAAGAAACCAACCTAACCGCACTTAGGATGTAAACTAATGCGACCAACCTAATCGTGTGGCTGGCCGGTCTAACCATGGACAATCCACCATCTGTCCCAGTGATAACGAAGGTTGTGACCTAACCAAAGAAACCAACCTAACCGCACTTAGGATGTAAACTACCCTAAATACATTATTGCACTTACCTTAGACTTTAAAATCTTCCATGTCAGAGTCGGAAAATTCTGGTAGGGCGATTCTGGGCCTTTTGACTGGGGGTGGGACGTCTAGCATCGACATTTCGGTTTGAACACCATGGTCACAGGTTTGTTGAGGTTGTTGAGTACTGCGGGACAAAGGACTGATTTTCCTTGGCGTTGACTGCTTTCTTTAATGGGTATGTGCGTTTAATGAAGTCGAGGAATGTTTTGAACGGGCAACCGCTGTTATTAAAGTAACGTTTTTTTATGCAAACATAGAAAAATACGAAGGGTACAGAGATTTCACTGTACCACTCCGCGGCAAAACGTTTAGTTTTAAAACCCGCCATGTAGATTCGATAGTGTTGGTGTGTATTTTTTTGTCGGTTGGATCGATGAAGTGTAAAGACTGATATTTAAGTGTTCTTTAAAATGCTTACCTAGTGTTGTGTATGATTTCCAACAGTCTGAAATAATGATGGAATCTGGGTGAATATTTTCAATGAGGATGGGAAGCAGAGTTCCGGCCGATCGGTCCTGAACGATTTGGAAAAACGTGTCCTTTGTTTTGCGGTCTATTCCACCTAAAACTCAACAACCATCAACACGCCGACCTTTGTTGAATTTACGTTTGCCAAACTTTGACTCGTCAATTTCAACAATGTGGCCAGGTCCACCGATTTTGCGATTGTCCTGAACCAAAATGTCGATACAGACGTCCCGGCAGAAATTATACCAGTCCACCATGGTGTTAGGTGAACCGATCTGAAGAGCCATTTGCATAAAGGCCTGTGGTAGCTCGTGGATCCGACCATAAATTAATTGGAAGACTGTGCCAAAATCAAGCTGTGAGCGGGAGAAGAAAGAGCTGTTCCGTATCGCGATTCTTTTACAGCACATGCGTAAGGAGCACCGCCACACGAAACTGTCTTCCTCTTTCCACTCTACACTGCTCACAAGTTCCACTAAAATCGCCCAAAAGTCCGCTCTTGAATAGATATGTACGTAGTACATCAACGTCTTCACATAATTTATAAAGAACACCAAACGTAACCGGACTTGCAGCCAAAAAAGCAGCGAGGGACGGGTATGATGTGACCGGAGACGCCATGTTGACTGCTTTGAAAACTCGCGGGTTAAGGTCGAGCTAGGTGGAAGGGCATCCTGGGTCGAAGGGACTATTTACCGCAGCGAATGGATTTGGGTGTTGTGCGGCCCGGGAAATTGGAAATTGGCTCCCAAAACTGTAGGTAAATAATTACGGAATACGCCTACATCGTCACCCATGTGAATAAAGTGCGATATCGTAACAGGATTTGCAGAAGCAAAGGCAATGGGAGCTGGGTGAGGTGTTATAGGAGACTGTTTTGAATATTCGCGGCCCGGAGGAGACGCCATGTTGATTTGTTTTAATGTTCTCATCGTGCGGCCCGGGAAATTGGAAATTGGCCCCCAAAACTGTAGCTAAATAAGACCAGCATACGTCAACATCGCCACCCATGTTAATAAAGTGCGATATCGTAACGGGAATTGCAGAAGCAAAAGCAATGGGGGCTGGGTGAGGTGTTATAGGAGACATGTTGCCTTTTTTTAATGTTCGCGCCATGTTTCAAATATTCGCTGGGTGTGGGTCATAGGTGAAATGCCACCCAAGGTCGTAGGGACTACTTACTGTGGCGGATGGATTTGGGTGTCAGGGACAGAAGAACAAACCTCAAAATGAACTCGTGAGGCTCCCTAGACACTAAACCCTGGGGACAGTGTCATGCTTCCCACTCCCAAAGGAGCAGGCAAGCCAATGAGAGAGCCAACTGCTTCTTCGGATAGAGGATGCAGACCCTTACAAGCCTCTTGACAAGACTTCTTAGGGCCAGAGAAGCTACCTTCCTCTTTTTAGGCTGAAAAACCTTTGAAGAGTGAGGTGAGGAGGCAGTAGACAACGATGACGAAGAGGAAGACACAAACGAAGACGGCAACACCTTCTGAGACCTCTTCTTCCCCATCAACTTCTGCGGAGAGTTCTCAGGGTCCCCCAAGGGGCACCAGATGACTCGGCAGGTCCAAGAGCAGGAGCAGGAGCAGGTCCAGGAATAGCAACAGGAACGGCAGGCAGGGTCACACCTCTGACACCACCAGGGGTGACAGAGAAGGAGCAGGAACTACAGGAACAGGCATGGGTGCCACACCAAAACTAGGAGGTGGCACTGAAGTCACAGGCACTGGAAGATGGGAAGCTGGCACATGTGCACACATCCCCAACAAAGTGTGCCAGCGATGCATCCACAGAAGGAGGCCCCACCAGGGCCAGCGAAGCCCACACCTGATCCAATCCTGACACCTCACCTATGGAATACAAAGTCAGGGTACTGGGAGGGGAACACCCTTGCCCCAAAAGAAGTACCTTCGGAGTGAGAGGAGACCCCCAGAGGAGTGTTGCCCTGGTCCAAAGCCCCGCCCTTCTTCCTCCCCCGCAAGTCAGAAGAGGGGGACAAAGCACAGGAAGATTGCCGGGAGAGAGGGAAGAAGACGACAGATTATCTACCATGGGAGTGGTTGATGGCGTGTTACCCCTAACCACAGGTAAAGGCATCTTCCTATGATAACACTTCTCCTAGTAAACCTCAGCCCAATGATTGCATAGAAACACAGGACATGAGGATCAACATCCACATAAAAGTGGAAGCTACTGCACTTCCTACCCTGCACCCCAGGGCACTGTTAGCCGGGGGGCAGACTTTAGCAATTGTGATTCTTGGGTTTGCATTTTAATAAAGATATTACAATCAAACACACAAAGAACATAACCATGCACATATAATCAAAGAACAAGGAAAAATCCCACAACGCCTGAAAAGAAATCAGCTTGAAAATAGTCGGACAGAGATCGTAGAAACATGTCTTTCCCTGACAACGACTGAAAGCAAATTGGAATATTTATGCCCAGTCGGACTACCAGACTGGTAGTTGATTACCGAATCACATTGTTTAAAGATTTCAGGGGCCATGTCCAGGTTACACCTTTAAATAATTCCGATAGTAAAGGACTGAGGGTTTGTATATCATGTAGAAACAAATGACAAAGTAGCATCGTGTTTTCCATGCCATTCACACAACAAAATCTCTATACTTTTCTTTGTTCTACGACATGTAAAGTAGTGCCTCAGGTTACAAAATTAATCCGAAGCAGCCTCCGTAACCTGATTTTTTTGTATCTAGAACTGTTTTACTGTAAATTGCCTAATTCATTCCAACCCCTACAAAAACACCCCCAGTAAATTTTATAATAAAGGGATTTTGACGAAGGAAAAATCATTTCTGTGATTGGCTCGTGTCGCCCTATGAAAGTATCCTTAATATCATTCTTTCTAGGTAAAATTACCTAACATAACAGAGAAAAAAACAAAATTAAGAAAATGTCAGTAAAACTGACTCGCTCACTCTTAAAAAGAAGTGTCGGTATGATATAGGGGCGAGTGTGGAACACTACCACAGACAAACACCAATTAGAACTTCCCTATCAGAATCCCCCCAAGAGAGAGCTGATACCAACGGGCGATGCAGCCTCTACTACTACTAGTAGGACGCCACGGACAGCAGCGCCCCTAGGCGTCACTTAATTAAAACATAAATACATCTTGTCCTGCAAGGGGGGGGAAAACAAACCATAAAAAAACAAAAAAGGGATGGGTTTCATAGGGCGACACGAGCCAATCACCCAGAAATAGATTTTTCCTTCGTCAAAATCCCTCCCTGGGCTCAGCTCGTGTCGGCCTATGAAAGAGTACCAGAGAAACAGACAAGATGGAAAAGTAGATAATGAAAAACAGTATAAAATGATGGATATAATATAAGTAAATCAAATACAGCATACAAATTAAGCACTTAAACTAACTTATTACAAAATAAATAACAGAATGTTAGTAAACTTAAAGTACTTAAATGGTAGATAATTAAAAATTTACAGATATGCATGTAAGATAAGGAAAATTGGGATTTACTTAATTAGAATATAATACAAATATATACATACATGTGTCCTACCCTAGCATAAAAATAAGGATAGGTACACTCAAATCCATCATTAATACAATTAATTCAAATATATACAAACACATTGTGACCTGAAGCTCATCACAAACTCAATGGTGAATATACAAACATATTGTGTCCTACCCTAGCATAAAAAATAAGGGTAGGAACACTGAAGTACATATCAGTACAAGGGCGGTTGTCCCTAGCAAAAAAATAAGGGACAATCCACTATATGATACAACGGCTAAGGCTATGATGTTGAGTAGCCTGACGATAGGTTGAGGCATGTTGGTTGAAGTAGGTAGAAAGGAGACCTGGATCAATACTACAACTACTAAACAGTATCAGGGGAAACTATGTTTCCCGCTGCTACTGCTGAAAACTTTAAGATTCCAAGGACTTTAAATAATGCCGTTTAAAGACTGTCGGGGATTTCCATCCAGTATACTTCTTAAGATCCTCAAAGTTCATATGTTGGAAATAATTAATTGAGGTGGCTACTCCCCTGATATCATGTGCTTTTGGGAATGACTCAGGGTTGGCTTGTTTAATGAAGTAAAGGATTTGCTGTCTAATGCCTTTAACTGATAAAGTACCACCTTTTTCTCTCATAAAGAGAGCACCTGAGGATCTAGAAGAAGTACGAGAAAGAAAGGCTCTAAGAGTTGATACTGGGCAGAGAGAAGGATCCTGTGGAAGTGGGATAACCTTCCAAGGGGCCCACTTGCAAGAGGATCTTCATTTTTGGCTAAAAAGCTACGATCCGGGGCAAGTAGAACTTCTCCTGATGGGAGGAACTCCACATGACCCGCATCCCTGGATAGAGCCGACAGTTCTGAAATTCTAGCTCCTGAGGCTAAGCTTAGTAAGAATAATGTCTTCCTCAGGAGCATAATGAAACGTACAAGATGAGTTGTCAGTATCTGAAGCTAGTTTGAGGACATCATTTAAGAACCATGAAACTGTAGTAGGCCTCTGAGAAGGTCTAAGTCTAGCACAGGCTTTAGGGATAGATGTGAAATAAGATTCAGTCAAATCTATCTGAAACTACTTGAAAGATTTTCTTCAAAGCCGATTTGTGAGTGGTAATCGTGCTAGCTGCTAAACCTTTTTCAAACAAGGATCTAAAAAAAGGATATAGCCAAATTAACTGTCATGGTTGTGGTGTTCGATTCTCTCAGGAAAGATGCTAATTTTTTAACAGCTGAGTCATATTGTCTAATGGTTGACTCTCTCTTATCTGATTCTAGGAAGAGAATGTTCTGTGGATCAATGTCAGCATCTTTATTAGCCGCAAACTTCATGAAGTCCATAAAGTTAGGGCTGGAGAGTTCTTGAGGAAGCGAACACAGTCCTCATTTGTACTGATTGTGACAGTTTGGGATTGGGGATCCGTTGAGGTCGGAGACCCAATTCCAAAAGAAGAGGATACCAGTTGCTCTTGGGCCAATCCGGTGCAATCAGAGCTACTATCCCTTTGAAGGACCTTAGTTTGTCCAGGACCTTTCAAGAGCAGATTCACTGGAGGAAAAACATAAATTCTCCTCCACTGATTCCAATCCAACGACAGGGCGTCCGTGGCATAAGCCAGAGGGTCCAGGTTGGGGGCCACATAGCAAGGGAGCTTGTGGTTCGCTTGTGAGGCGAAGAGATCCACTTGGAGACCTGGGACTCTCCGGCTTACCCACTGGAATGACCCGACGTCCAGAGACCACTCTGATTCCAGAGGAACTGACCGGGACAGGGCGTCTGCTATCACATTTCTTACTCCTGCCAGGTGAGTGGCAGACAGATGCCATTTGTGTTTGTTTGCTAATGCAAAGATGGCTATCATGACATGGTTCACATGCTTGGATTTGGGGACCACCCTCCTCTGTTGATGCAGTGGAACTACTACTGCACTGCCTCCAAAACTAGCCTTAGATGAGACTTCTTCGGGGGAAGCAGTCTCTTCAGAGTAAGAAATACTGCCATTGCTTCCAACACGTTTATGTGGAGCTGGCGAAATTGAACTGACCAAGTCCCCTGAACCTGTTTGAACTGAGAGTATCCCCCCCACCGGACAGGGAAGCATCCGTGTGAATGGTTAACACTGGGAGGGGATATTGAAGGGGTACCTTCTTGGCTAAGTTCTTTTACTTTTGACCAAGGCCGTAGTTGGTTCGGAGGCATCTGAGGAATTACTGACAACCTTGTCTCGATATTTGGAGTTTTGCTCTTGACCGCCAAATTCGATTTATATCTTCAGCCTTGCTTCAGAAGGATATCTGTTACCGAAGCAAACTGAAGAGACCCTAGGATTCTCTCCTGGTTTCTTCTTGATGTCTGTTTGCATTTGAGGAATTGCCTGACAGATTTTGCTATTTCCTTCCGTTTGGCCACTGGAATTGATAGATTGTGGGAAGACAAATCCCATTGGATTCCTAGCCACTGAAAATGAGATTCCGGGGTAAGTCTGGATTTCGTTTTGTTTATCTGGAAACCCAGATGTTCCAGAAAGTGAACTACTTTTTGTAGCTCCGAGACATTCCTCGACTGTTGGTGCCCAGATCAACCAATCGTCGAGGTATGCCGCTACCATGATTCCCTGAGCTCTCAATTGTTGTACAACCACTTCTGCTATCTTTGTGAATACCCTGGGGGCTACATTCAGACCGAAGGGCATCACTTTGAATGAGAATGTCTGATTTCCTAGCCTGAATCCTAGGAATGGGCGGAAGTGCCTGGCTATAGGGATATGATAGTATGCGTCTGTAAGATCGATGGAGCATGTGACGGCTCCACGCGGAAGTAGGGTCCTTACTTGCGAGAGGGTAGCATCTTGAACTTGTCGCAGCGAATGAAAGAGTTTAGCTTTGGACAAGTCTAAGATTACCCTCTTTTTGTTGAGCCTTTCTTTGGCACGCTGAATAAGCGCCCTTGAAATTTTAGATTGTTTTGACCGTCTCGCAATAGCTCCTTTCTGAAGGAGTTCTTCCGCGTAATCTATCAATTCCTTTGACGGTACCTGATTGAAATGATTTGATTGGAGGAGGATCCTTGATCCAACTCCAGCCTAATCCTTTGGACACTATGCTCTGTGCCCAATTGCTGAACCCCCACCTGTGGCGGAAGAGGAACAGCCTCCCTCCCTACCTGGGGAGCCTCATTGCTGATGGGCGGGTGGCCACCACGCCCATCCTCTGAACTGCTTACTCCTTGTGCCCCTTCCTGCGCCACGATGACGAAAGTAACCTCTCGCCCTACCCCTCGGTTTTGAGAGTAGCCTTGAGCCTCATAAGCAGGGTTAAAGGCAGGCGAGATAGCGTAGGAAGTAGAAGGTTGCGATTGCTGGGGTCACCAGGAGGAAAGGCTGGGTCTGTTTAGATGTGGCAGGTTTGTCCCTGTTGGGTAACTGGGACTGCCTGCACAAAACTGCTGCTGATGCTGAAGTTTTTTATATGCTGGAACCTCTTACCAGCCTTCTTTGGTTTCTTGCCAGCAGTGGGAACGGATTCCTGTTTCCTCTTAGAGGAAATACCCCACCTAGCTCGTAAAAGGCTCTTGGTTGAGTCTAGCAGCTTCGTGGTGGACTTCGTTCACGGGCGGACTCTGGGAAGAGATCCGCTCCCACCACCCCCATGCTCGCAGCCAAGAGTCTATTAGGCTCGTGCCTGATAGTGCACTCTTGAAGGACATGCTTCCGGCAGTTCCTCCTGGCTTGGAAGAAGTCAAAAGCGTCTGACAGAACCGTCTGAAACTGTGATTTCGCCAGAATCTTGAACAGCGGTTCGTTAGCGTATGAAAGTGCAGACCATTCCGTAACGATAAGAGAGTTAAGGGACCTGCCAAACCTAGTTCGCGCATCGAACTCTGCCTGGATTAGGGAATCCGGCAGCCTAGGTAATTTCTCACCGAACTGGTCCATGTGCAGTCCGGCTGGAGTTTACCCAGCGTGAATGTAGCTGGCAGGTTTCCCATAACTCTCCAAAGGCGGGGAAGAGTGGAGAAGTAGACTCCGACTCCCTCAACTGTGGAATGGGCTCATCCTTGAGGACTGCCTGAAGAGCCTTCTCCACCAATTTCGTGGCCGAACGGAAGAGAGACCTCCTCTTCCGTCGCGAAAATAGTGAAGGGACTCTTGTAGGCCTGGAGTCTAGTGTTAGTACACTCCCAGTCCTCAAGGCAGTGAACCCATTCTCGTTGGGCGTGATCTCTACAGTAGAGAACTGACTCCTTCGAGATCTTGTCCTCTCTCGTAAGAGCTGTTGGCGTCAGCCTAGCATACCCGATGAAAGCTGCGACAGACCCGGGGGATAGAACTCGAAGTCCTCAATCCTTCGAGTACCACAAACTCCGGGATCGAAATCATCCCGTCCTTAAAAGGAGCGTAGGCCGCTACTCTCCATGGATTCTCCATAGAGAAAGCGATGGCAAGGAGTCGTAAGGCGGAAGTTGGAGAATCCCCGTGCTAGATGCAGGGGAGACTGGGGGAGGAGCCTGAGATAGCCCAGCTACTCGATCCTCATTCTCTCTCATCCTATTAGAGAGGTCCTGGATAGTCTGTCCAGTTCGAGACAGAACTGTTCGATAAATTGCGCGAAACATCTGCTCAAAACGTGTTTCCCCATGCCGAAATTTGGGAACCTACCATCACCCCTACCTGTTCCATCATTCCTGGTGAGACAGAAGAGGGAACGCAGGAGCTGGTGCTTGCTACCCCTGCCGGCATAGCCGGAGAGGGGGGCAGCGGAGGCGGGAGAAGGCAGCGACTCGGTGGTAGCGCGAGCCTTCTCCTTCGAAGCCTTGCTTCTGGAGCTCTTCGACTGGGAAGAGCTCGGCTTAGCCTTCACCGCATCGGCGTATGAAGTCGACGAACTTCCTGGCCGTGAAGTAAGACGAAGACGACTTCCTAGAAAGTCGTCTTAGACAAGGTCTTCGGTTCTCTCTTTCCCTTCTCCTTAGGATAGGTACAGAGAGAGCGGGAGGGCGGCTAGGGATCTCGGATCCCGGAAAGCCTTGGAAAGAGGCGGAAGAAGAAGGGACAGGAGAAGATCCAGGAGCGCCCAAGGAAAGACCTTGGGCGCCCGACAAACCCTACCTCAACCAACAAATCCTCACTAACTACCGCCATCGGCGCGAGGTTCAGGTCCAGGGCAGCGACGTCCGGAACTGACTCCTGGGAGGCTACGACCCAAACGATTGCTGGAGTTCTTGCTGGATGGAGGCTATCACTGGGGCGGCGGACAAGGGGTCGACGTAGCCCCGCCCGTCGACTTGCCCGCAGGGAAGATCTGGATGGCCAACTTTTTGTATCTAATATGTAGGGCTGGCCCTTGGCGGCGTTTTTCCCAAAGCCGCCCACCCACGCTTCAGGGTGGCGAGGGCGACTCCCTCACACCGCTAGCCTGAAAGAAAGGCGGGATTAGCTACCAATTGCGGACAGGGTTAACAAACTTACGAACTAGAAGTTGTTAGTAAAATCATAAGTACCTTATAATGGACATACCCCATCCCCCAGCTGAGCGACCAGGTCGTAGCATATAGCGCAGGCCTCGGGGTGCCAGACGATCGTCTCATCCTTGTACGACGTGGCACACGGGGCGTGAGACCTGCACTCGTCATGTCCACAGGGGTCATATAGCGTCGCATTACAGGCCGGGACCTGGCAGTTGGTAGCCTGTAAGTGAAAAAGTACATGAGTACAGAGTAAACACTTACAGCCTAACATATGCTCCGCTGGTGCCGGAGCGATAAAGTTAGATAAAACCAGAGCCCCGCTAAAATACGTGTACCCAGGTTGGAAGATAGGCTATGGCTCCGCCAATGGCGGAGGCACAAGAATCAACCAACTAGGAGTGGTGGTAATGGAAACCACGACGGACAATGGCGGGGATGGTTGATAAAATGAATATAATAACACACAATTCATTGTAAAATATCCTTATTCAATAGGGGGGTATATACCTTAAATTAAAAAAACAACATTAAAACAAAAACAACTCTCCACTCGTCTACTAGAAGAGCGCGTAGGTAAGGGTAAGCTCCCTTCCGGTAGGGGGAGAGATATAAGGATATAGTAGGCAAGCAATCGACCATACATAGCGCCCACCCTGCCCTCGCTAGCGGAGCCAATATCCTATAACCAAAGGGCCCCGTCTGCGACGGAAGGCTCCTTTCGTATCGTAAGGGAAGGGTGGCTGAGCAATGGGAGGGGTGGGGGGGAGGAAGGTCCCGGCGAAACACGGCGGAGCGAGGAAAGGGGGGAGGGATGGCCTACTCCTCCCCCGCCTCACCAACTACCCCGTATGGAGACCCGGTACCTCATAGTGGTCGCCCTATACCCCTGCTGGCGGAACCCCCAGTCACCTCCGAGAGTGTGAGAGAAGGCGATGAGGTTGTTATGACAACCAAGGGGTCCCCAGCTCCTCCCTACATCAGAGAGGGAGGGAAGGGGCAGGGAAAGGTGCTATAGGACACGTGACCGCAAGTGGCCTAGGCCGCGAGCAACACAACCGTGGTAGGGCCACGTGAACCAAGCTGTACCAACATGTGGAACAAGCACCTAGGCTAGCCTAACACCCTAAAATAATAACATACATCAAAAAGGGGGAAGAGACACTTTTAGTAAAAGAGAAAGAAGCCAGGAGGAGGCAGACTGTCCAGAAAACAGAAGCCTACTCGGAGCCAGCGATAGCCGATGTAGAGCAAGAGCCGGGATGCTGGGCCGAGAATAATAATAATAGCCCTAAATACCAAGCTAAGAGAATGGTAGGAGGGCTGAACTAGCTAAAACTCGATGTAAACAAAAAATGAATGTGAAAAAGTAAGCCCATAAGCATAAGAGTCCCAGTATGGAGGAACCGGGAATTCTTACGAGGCGGCATGGCCGCCACGAGACAACCGAGGAACGCCGTATATTGACTCCTAGAAAAAGGAAAATACTGGTACCCGGAAGACAAAAATAGAGTAAAATTTGCCTTATGAGTTTACTTAACTTAGCCGTGGCGATTGCAGAGCGTTCCATGATACAGATGCGGATAATTCGCAAGAAAAACACGAGCACAAGAAAAGACGACTTGTCGCTGGTGCTAAAAATTAAGGATGACCGCTAGGGGCGCTGCTGTCCGTGGCGTCCTCTAGTAGTAGTAGTAGAGGCTGCATCGCCCGTTGGTATCAGCTCTCTCTTGGGGGATTCTGATAGGGAAGTTCTAATTGGTGTTTGTCTCGTGGTAGTGTTTCCACACTCGCCCCTATATCATACCGACACTTCTTTTAAGAGTGAGCGAGTCAGTTTTACTGACATTTTCTTAATTTTGTTTTTCTCTGGTAATTTTAGGCTAATTTTACCTAGAAAGAATGATATTAAGGATACTTTCATAGGCCGACACGAGCTGAGCCCAGAAAAGCTAAATTGACCAATAAACAATGAAATACGACAATTTGGACCATTCAATACCTAACATAACCATGACTGTACCTGTAAATAAAGTGTATTGGTGTACATGGTACAAGAAATGCTGTATGTACATGTACGTACATATGTAGTAAAATGTGGAACCTTACCTTTCGAGTGAGGCGATGCCTGAAAGTAGTGACAGAGGAGGAGGACAAATGGCAGAAAACAAGAACACTTAACTTTATGAAACACATTAACAAATGGCAGAAAACATTAACACTTCTTGATTATCTCCATCTTCGTCGCCATAGAAAGCATCCTCTTCTTTCCATGAACTTCAGCAACATTCTTGGGACCCATGGCTAATAACGTAAGTAATTAAGTGCACACACAACACGATAAAGTAACTTACAGTACAACGAAAGCGAAATCACTAACATGGAGTTTACGTTCAACAAACGAAATATATGTGAACGAATGAATTCCAGGTGTTTACGAAACGCTGCCGCAAAAAATGACAATTTGTCCAAAATTGCATTTTTCCTAACTATACAAACCTGAGGTCCTTTTACAATAGGAAGGTACTAGCGGCAGCTGGATAGGTCGTAAGCTTTCGAACAAGGGGTTCGGTAGTTAACTGCTTGTCCGACAGGCGCGCGCGCGCGACTGGTAGGTAAACAAATCACTTTTGCTTTTGGCCCAAGCAAAAACTGCAGAGTGAGGGGTGGCAGAGGTGGGTGGGGCTATGTGTAAAAGGACTCAGGTTTGTATAGTTAGGAAAAATGCAATTTTGGACAAATTGTCATTTGTTCCGACACGGCATACAAACCTTCGCCGTTCCTTTTACAATAGGAAGACTCACTTCTTGGTGGGTGGAATCTGAGTCTTTTTGAACAGACTGGTGTTCGCCCAACCTTGGAAGCCTCCCTGGTCGTAAGAGCGAGGGAGGGATCCAAGCCTCTGCCGATTGATCGGGGTGTGCACCGCATGGAATCAATGGTCAGATCTATGGACCAAGTTACTAAGAGAGAGGCAAGCGTTAATCTTCGTTACGTACCAGCAAACAAGAACAAGTTCCTATTTGCAAGAGGCAACAACGTTATGGTTTGTCTCTTGTTGGCATCCACTTCCCCCCCCCTTGTAGGAGGAAGTGGTGGATATTCGCTCCCATCCCTAGTGAAAGGGATAGGATGGGGCTCTGGTCGAGTAGCTTCACCGGCATCTCGTCCTTATCCAGCAAGGTGATGACCGTATCCCTCTACCCACAGGTAGAGGGGTAGAAAAAGATAGGAAGAGAAGAAGCCAGTCACTCTCTATTCACTTATCTATTCTTACAGTCACACCAGGACTTCGATGCTGTCAGCCCCTGCTAGGGTCTGGTCTGGGTTAGCTTAGACAACGTGTTGAGCAGCCACCACGGGTCCTAAGGAAAACGATCCAAGGACCTGTGGGCAATATCCAAAAGGTAGAAGGAGGTGCCAGTGGTCTGGGTTGTACCAGACCCCCTGCCTTCAGTACCTGCGCCAAGGAGAAGTTCTTGTGTAACTCGAGGGAGTGTACTTCTAGGTCATCTTGGTGCTGACGAAGAGTCTTCAACACTCAGCCTGGGATGTCGAGTTTCACACGAAAGAGCGGTCGCGCTTTCACGGACAAAGCAGCATCTCCTTCGCATCGAAGGCGGTGAAGTCCATTAGGGAGGGGATTGTGAAGGACTCTAAACCGATCGTCAGGAACCGAAGGGTTTCAGAGTCTTCGCTACGAATTCGGTACGAAATCGAGCGTCACGAATCCCCATCCCCTGGATGCTTGACTTCGCAGTTAAAGTCATGCAATTACCTCAGAGGAAAAGAAGGGAATTGTCGTATGACCTATCCCTCTTCTCGACTTCGGTGGATGTCCTGTACCCATACTGGTCTATCCGTCTGCAGCGAAGTTGTTGTTCTCGGTAGTGGATAGGACACCGACACTCAATGGTGGGTGTCGATGGTATGGGTACTGTGACAAAGCCGTTAGGACGAAGAAAAAGATTGTTATGGAACAACCGAACTAAGTCCACAGCGAAGTTCGTAACAGACTTGGGCGCTCTGACAGCTGCCTACTGACTGCGTTCGGTAGGAGGCAAGTTGTCCAAGCATCCGAGCAAGTCACGTGACCTTCGCCTTAACAGGGTTATGCCAAGAGACTAAACAAATAATTTGTTCGTCACGATGCCAGAAGGCAAGGTGATGACTCTCTTAAGGCATGTGCCCAACAGGCGAAAGTCAATTGCCTTCTAGAGACCGAGGTCCTTGATGGCAAGATATCTCATAGTATAGTTGATTCTCGGGTAAGGAGAAACAACACTATTGTGACGTTGAAGACGAAGGTGTCAGAAAATGCAACCTACGTCTTCACAGCTGACCGAGAGAAGGATTCTCAAGATTCTGAACCTGTGCTACCAAGACTGAGAACGCTAACCGCTATTCATTGCTGTCCGGTGAGGATCGTAGTTGCAATAAAAGCGGAGCGCTTCGAGTAATGAAGACAGGGAACTACTGCCTGAAGAACTGCTTCTCATGGGCTGAACATTTGGAAGTAGAGCTGTCAGGTCGGAGAGTAGGCGATGTCTTCTGACATATCTGTTAATTCGGGGCGAGCAATGAAATTGCACACCTACGAATACAAGATATTTTGAAGACAAACTCAGATGTCTGCAAAAATTCATTCGCATTATCGCAGTGCGATGCAGCGGTTGACTAGTACAGACTTCTGTTACCGTGCGGTAAACAGAAAGATGAAAGAGTCTAAGAGATATCTCTGTTGAAAATTCTCGCAATGTCGCCGGCGATGAAATCGAGCGTCACAGCAGTAGATGGTCCTTCATTATTGCGAGAATCCCCGTTAATCAGAGACCTAAGTCCATGATTGTTGGGCAGAGATACGGTTCGGTAGTCAATCCAACCAGGGGAGAGAGAGACGTAACCGACCGTGTATCTCCGAGACCTAGCTGATACTGAGCCGCTATCAGGCAGTTCAATACGCAGTAGCTCTCGGTGACGCGTCATCCTGAGTTGCCAGGTAATCCATTATTCCACGAAGGAATGCGTTCGGCTAGAACCATCGAGCATAAAGAATACGCTCGAGCAATTATATTTAACCGAAACGGATTTCGGTAAATACAAAAGCTGAATTGGTGTTGTCATGACAATACCAAGTATCTAAAATCGAAACTGATAACTGCTGGGAGGTTGCAGGCAACCCCGAGTTGCAGTTCAATTAAGATACAATTCGTCTCGGTCACAAACCGTAGAGTTAACCTACGGTATGGCGCCTACCCCACGGACAATTCAACTGTTAAAGAATCATGTCGCGAGGGTAATATACGTAGTATATTTGTAGGTTCTGTACCACGACCTCCATCCTAAAATCTTTTCCCCTATAGGAATGAGAATAAGGATTGGAGATCGACCGCCTTCGTTCTCTAGTCAAGAGAGTGAAGGAGAAGTCTTTCCCGAAGGAAAGCTTCAATGGTGAACAGAATACCGGAAGACGATAGTTCAAGCCAAACTGGAAGTTCCCGTCGTTTCTTCTCTATTCCAGGTTAAGCGCCTACTGTGAGATACTCTTCTTTCAGCAGCAGTCTTCTTTCCAAATGCTAGAAATTACAGGAATTCGAGCATTAAAGCGAGGTTCCCGATTATCGTGTAACAATTATCGGGGATTCTCGCTCACTCTGGACCGTGGTCTCGCCTAAGTGTTTGGAGATCGTAAAAAACTCGAACACTCTGAGTGCGCTAGAAATTCCGTAGAATTCTAAGCACTCTGCGAAACCCCCCACCGAATTCGTCAGACGATATCGGCTGGTGGGTCCTCTCGATTCCCGTAGAAATCGAGAAAGGGGCAGGATCCCTCCTCAATGACCGGGGCTTACGTCAGGTAGGACCCGAAGGTCCCCCCGGTAGCGCAGCCCCTAACGTGGGATCTTACAGAGAAATCTCTGTAGGATCCCTCCCTTTCCCTCGTAGCCGTAAGGAGAGAGGGAATGGGGAGGAATTGGATACTGGCTCGCCTTCCCGCGGATCTAGCAGTTGGAGAAGAAAAGGAGCAGCCATCGCCTTACGGCGATGGCCTCTCAGAGCCTGGGAAAACGTATCGTCAGGAGAAAACGTTTTCCCGAGGAGGGTTACGAACTCATACTGTAGGTAAGTGTCTGCCGCCACTGTGAACGTCGTCTGGGTGGGGCTGATCGACACCTGACAGGAGAGAGCCGATACCGCTCCGACTCATTCCAGTCCTCGTCGAGGTCGAAACCTCAGGAGGACCGAAGGGGTATTTAAATACGGTGTCCGAAGACACGTAGAAACGCCTCTGTCGCAGTAGAGGAGGTGAAGTAGCTTGTTCGACCGTCCAGAACTGAGAGAGCCTTCTTGTCGGAGACGAGAGACTACCTGGTTCAACACAGTCGGCAAGCTCCGATCGCGGCAGACCCACCGTCGATTTGGGTTCCCTCTCGGGCACCAAAAACGACTCGAGCCGAGACGTGGCTCTGCTGGTGGGAGCGGCGATCCTTCGAGGTCACAGCATCTTGCAGAGTGGGACCGTTAAGCCCTTCGAACAAGAGCATATTCCGAGAACCTTCCTCCTAAGAAGGGGGAACAGCGACAGCCCTCTCGGTCTTCCCCATGCACTTGCGCATACGTCCTGGCCGGTCCAAGAACCGTGCCTGGCACGTAGGGCGTTGTGGTGGGATCATGAGGGGCGCACCCCTCACGATCACTCCTCAATACCTCGCTCCTCCCGGTGTAACCCGAGGAGGTTAAGAAGGTACGGGAGAAGGCAGACCTGACGCTCCCTCGTTGCTCGCTGGCAGAACCAGCAGGCTTGGAGGGCTGCAGCGATCGTCAACCCGCCGGTTGGCGATCGAGCTGCAGGCCTGGTCGAACCGTCTCGCTGTGGAGAACGGCTGGACTGAGCACAGCGGCCCCCGATCTCGAGTGTCAGAAGAGCTGGTGCTGGTTGCCATACCCGGTCGCTTTCTGTGAGGGGCGACGGTCAGGCGGGACCTGCAGGCTCCACTGTCACAGTGAGACCGGTGCTTGTCCTCACGGCACGTCACGTCGCTGGTTCCAGCCGTGGCTGGCACCGGCGCGGGGAACGGGAGGACCTCTTCCCAGCCTCAGTCTCCGTGGTCGGTCGTGGACCGTCACGTCCCCGGGTAGCCAGCTGTTCGCCGCGAGAGTGAGAGCTGGTCTGGTGAGAGTCGCCTGAGCGGCTGTCACCAGTCTTCCGCCCCCCTTTCCCCGTGCCGTGAACCTGACGCTGAGCGGACTCAGAGGTCTGGTTCCTGGCTGCACGGTCGCTGGTAGGCGACGTACACTCGGTACCTCCCGCGAACGAGTAGGCCGAGACGGACCCTGATGCAGTGGCAGAACCACTGACACCAGGCGAGGAAGTACCGGTGTTAGCCGGTACCCCTCTGGTCCCCGTAGTCTTCTTCCTTGCGGAAGAAGAGACGGGCCCCGCTCCCGAAGGAGCAGGAGGACCAGCGGAAGGAACCCTCCCGTCCCACCGAGGTGAGACGGGTCCCGAGAAGATCCCGAGGGAGACTTCTTAGGAGGGAGGAGGCAACCTTCTTCTTCCTCGGCTGTGAAGCCTTAGAAGTCGAAGGGGAAGAGGCGGCAGCCGACGACGATGAAGAAGATGAAGACGACGACGACGACACCTTCCTCCTCTTCTTCGTCAGCTTCCTCAGGACAGACGTAAGATCTGCTATCCAGGGCGGAGCCGGGGCTGCTGTAGCCGAAGCCACAGGGCCCGGACGCACCTGTACAGACAGACCAAAGTCTGGGGTAGTACCACCACGAACAGGGACGACATCAGCAGGTATGGGCATCTCAGGAACAGCAGGCACAGCCAGCACAGCATCGGTAGGGACAGCCAGCGCAGCAACGGCAGGGACAGCCAGCGCAGCAACGGCAGGGACAGCCAGCGCAGCAACTGCATGGACAGTCAGCCCAGAATCGGCAGGTACGGCAGGCAGCACCGGAAACACAGGAAGTGGAGCAGCAGTTAGCAACATCCTGGTACCGGCGGCAGGTCCAGGGGCGAGCTCTAGGGCAGCGGAAGTGTGGTCGCTGCAGCGCGGCAACCACGAGCGGCGGCGGCACGCCCCCCTCTCGGTACGGCGAACGGCACTTCACAGCGGCTGTAGGCAAGACTGTTACCACGTGAGGCGAGTACACCAGGTGAGGAGGGACGTCGTCACCTGGTTGCGTGGTCACCACTCCATGGGTGACCGCAGTAGGCCCAGACATAGAACCGCAGCCCCTGGACACTAGCACGCCCTGCAAATGGAAGGACGCCCATACCTCACCAAGGTCCACCCTCGTGGCAGTAGCACCTGCGGAAATAACAGTAGTAGCGATTAGTGGGGGGAAGTCCCCTCGCGCGGGTGGGGGGCGAGCCCTCTCCGAACGAGTGGAAGACCCCTAATACAATTGTACATCGGGCACCGAGCGCCCTCCCCCGCGCTCGACGGATCGGGCGAGGAGAAGAACGCCGATAACCTCCCCCCCCCCCCCCCCCACCCCCCCCCCCCCCCCCCCCCCAAGGGGAAGGGCCATCTGGGGGGACTGGGGGGGGGGGGGGGGTCTCGTTCCCCACCCCCGCACAGTACCCATGTACCCAACAACAATATAAGAGCCCGCCCGAGAGCAATCGTGCCATCGCCCGAATGCAAGGGCATAAAGGATCAATTCCCTGACTGAGCGGAACTTGAACCAAATAAATATTGATGCAATCAATAATAAGGAACAAAATGAAAATGGCATCTGCATACGATTCACTTCACAATGAATAAGGGCTCGGATCGAGCGCATTGCGCCTAGGTACCGAGCGCAAGGGTGAAAGGATCAATTCCTACCTTTATGGATCAAGGTTCCTGGAAACCTTGATCCATAATGAATTGATGCAATCAAAATTATATGAAAATGAAAAGACTACTGCGCTTGCGATTCAATTCATCACAAACAAAAAGGGGAAGGACTCAATCCCCCGGGAATCGCGGGAAAACATTGATCCCAGTAAACAATGCAATCTCAATAAAAAATGAAAATGAAAAAGAACTGCACTTGCGATTTCACTTCATTCAAAAATAAAAAGGGGGAAGGGTCAATTTCCGGGTAAGCTCGGAAACTGATCCAAAATGAGTATTGCTACAATTAAAATAATATATAAGAAAATGAAAAAGAATACTGTACTTGCGATTCCACTTCCATACTAATAAGTTTCCGTGCCGAGCGCATTCGTTCGGCAACGGGCATACAGGTTCAAAAAAAATATAAATGAAAAGAGCACTTACTTACGATTTTCATACACATTTCTAACCCAAGATACGCTCTGAGCAGTGCTCCGCCCTCGGCACCGAGCATACGCAATACGAGGATCATTCTGGGAAATGAGTTCCGCACTTACGCCCTTCAGTCCCAGCACTCGGGTAATCGGAGGCGTGGTGACACCAAGATCCTTTAATTCACAATTGAATTCAATGAAATGATTGTACTTACAATTCAGTTTCACTAGATAATTAGAAAAAGAAAAACACAATCATGCGAAAGCAACGACGATGAAGCGGGCAGAGAGCGATGATACACGTCCACACGCCAGCAGGCCGAAAGCAAAAGTGATTTGTTTACTACCAGTCTTTTTTTGCGCTGCGCGCGCCTGTCGGACAAGCAGTTAACTACCGAACCCCTTGTTCGAAAGCTTACGACCTATCCAGCTGCCGCTAGTACCTTCTATTGTAAAAGGACCGAAGGTTTGTATGCCGTGTCGGAACAAATGGTCAAGGAACGCCTTTACATAGAGGCATGATGGGACAGATGCTGACCAATAGGAGAGCAGGATCTTACGGCGGTGACTAGCACCAGGAACCAATGAGATAGCGGGAGGATGGTGGCGAGTCTACTGAGTTGGCAGAGCGAGAGTTTTAAAATTGTTCTCGGCGGCCTGGGCAAATCTCGGACTTTACCCTTTTGCAACCTGAATTATTTTCGTGCACAGAAGCAAAAAAATGTTCGTCTTTGCTTTCGTAACCTGGATTTTTCATTCGTAGGGACTTTCGTACGTAGAGGTTCCTCCGTACCTACAAAAATTTTCAAGTGAGACAGCTTAATTTGATTTCATGTGGTAGCTGAATGAGTCCTCTACATAAATATATAAAAATATCTCCAAAACAAGTTTATGTAGGTGAAACAGAGTATACTTTACAAGACATGGGAAATTTTGCACTTTTCCCCCTAAACAATGTGCCCAAAAAAATACTTACCGTATATTTCAACGTATAAGACGACCGTTAAATCCTAAAATTCCTCCCTAAATATTGGGGGTTGTCTTATACTGCAATACTAAAGATCAAACCTTGCATTCTAAGATACGTATCTGTAGGCTAGCCTCTGCCTCAGTGCTATAGCCTAACCACCAACATATATAAAGATTCACTTTATGAAATAAAGAGATAATAAAGGTAATAAAACCATTTTAACATATATATTATTGGCATATCTTCATTACAAATCGCCTATTTGAGGAATAATTTGAAATCAATGAAAGAAACTTTTATCTATGTGATCCCAGTTGAGAAAATGTAAACATCGATTTGGGGTTGCACTGACAGCAATCTTTATCTTTTGGTAACCTGTAAGAAATTTCAATAGTAGTGTAATTACAGTAGTAATATCATTTATGATAACATAATAGTCATTTTTCATTAAAGGTTTCTCATACATATCACAAGATTGATCACATGTACCGCCATCTTAGGGATTTCAGTCTGGTTCTGGCAAGTCGACTTCAGCTTTGTCCTCGATATACAAATCATCTTCGGTACCATTCATGGCATTTTTTAAATTATTTTATGACACTATATTTTCACGTTCCCTCCGCACTAAAAAGCATCAGCGACACATCTCAGAAATTATTTTGTCACTTTGACATAATTTTTACACCCTTTTATATTAGCCGTTACATAGAGTTTTATATATGGAAATGTGCACAGTTCCATGTAGAATACAACAAAATAAAACTCATGGTTGTAGTTTTTATCAGTTTTGAAATATTTTCATATAAATAACAATAAGTGCAAAAATCAAGTGTTATATATGAAAATGTGCACAATTTTATGTAGAATACAAGTAAAAACATCAAGTGAGGCAGAACACAAAACTGTTTATAATTTAAAATTTTAACTGTTTCAAACAATTCAGGCTTATGAACGATGATTGTGTACAGTTTTTATAATTTGTTATTGTAGTATTATTAGCGGTTGTTTGAGAATGGCGACGAAAGGTAAACAAAATGGTTTCCCTTTACCGCAACCTTCTGTTTGAAAAACATATAGACTTGGTTTTATTAAACCCAACTTCAATCATTTACGAGAGGAGTGTATGAATTTCTGAACTAAGTTCCATTCAGCAAATAAAGACAATAATAATATCGGTAAAATGCGATCAGCTGAGACTGTAAACAAACCTAGAATGCAAATGGCGGATCACCATTTTGTTCTTATAATGTAATACAATAATACATGTAAATATATATGATTACAGTAAAACATGTTTTATTTAAATTATCATTATTCTCAATACAACTATTATTTGACTTTTGCAAGTGGATAGGTATCGAGCGTTTATTAACCCTTTAACGCCAATTGGACATATTAAACGTTGACGAAAATTGTCTGTCGGGTGCCGAACTGACGTACAAAACGTCGACGAAATAAACTTTTTTTTTTTTTTAATTCGCGGAAAAATAGTTATAGACCTACTAGGTGAAAACTTTTGAATCACGCGCCTTGGGGGATGCTGGGAGTTAAAGGATCAAGCTGTTGTTTCGTTTACAATCGTTACCCAGGCGCGCAAGCGCGAATTTCTTTCTTCTCACACTAAAAAGCATCAGCGACACATCTCAGAAATTATTTTGTCACTTTGACATAATTTTACACCCTTTTATATTAGCCGTTACATTGAGTTTTATATATGGAAATGTGCGCAGTTCCATGTAGAATACAACAAAATAAAACTCATGGTTGTAGCTTTTATAAGTTTTGAAATATTTTCATATAAATAACAATAAATGCCAAAATTTCAACCTTCGGTCAAATTTGACTCTACTGAAATGGTCGAAAAACGCAATTGTAAGCTAAAACTCTTATATTCTAGTAATATTCAATCATTTATACCTTCATTTTACAACAAATTAGAACTCTCTAGCATAATATTTTGATTTATGGTGAATTTATGAAAAAAACTTTTTCCTTACGTCCGCGCGGTAACTCTTCCGAAAAAATCAGAAATTTTTTCGTCCAATTGTCGTAATGTTTGCACAGTTTTATATAAGTCGTTACATAAAGTTTTATACATGGAAATGTGCGCAATTTTATGTAGAATACAACTAAAAACAACCCATGGTTAAATCTTTTATCAGTTTTAGAATATTTTCATATAAATAACGATAAGTGCCAAAATTTCAACCTTCGGTCAACTTTGACCGCAATTGTAAGCTAAAATTCTTACACTCTAGTAATACTCAATCATTTACCTTCATTTTGCAACAAATTGGAAGTCTCTAGCACAATATTCCGATTTATGGTGAATTTTAGAAAAAAAACTTTTCCTACGTCCACGCGGTAACTGCCGAAAAAAATCAAATTTTTTCATCCGATTGTCGTAATGTTTGCACAGTTTTATATCAGCCGTTAAATCAAGTTTTATATATAAAAATGTGCACAATTTCATGTAGAATACAAGTAAAAACAACCCATGGTTGTAGGTTTCACCAGTTTTGAAATATTTTCATATAAATAACGATAAGTGCCAAAATATCAACCTTCAGTCAACTTTGACTCAACCAAAATGGTCAAAAAACGCAATTGTAAGCTAAAACTCTTACATTCTAGTAATATTCAATCATTTACCTTTATTTTGCAACAAATTAGAAGTCTCTAGCACAATATTTTGATTTATGGTGAATTTATGAAAAAAAAAAAAAAAAAAAAAAAAAAAAACAAAAAAAAAAAAAAAAAACATTTTCCTTACGTCCGCGCAGTAACTTCCGAAAAAAATTGGAAATTTTTTTGTCTGATTGTCGTAATGTTTGCACCATTTTAAATTAGCCGTTACATAAAGTTTTATATATGAAAATGTGTGCAATTTCATGTAAAATACAACAAACAACAACCCATGGTTGTAGCTTTTATCAGTTTTGAAATATTTCCATATAAATAACGATAAGTGCCAAAATTTCAACCTTCGGCCAACTTTGACTCGACCGATATGGTAAAAAAACTCAATTGTAAGCTAAAACTCTTACATTCTAGTAATATTCAACCATTTACCTTTATATTTTGCAACAAATTGGAAATCTCTAGCACAATATTTTGATTTATGGTGAATTTATGAAAAAATCTTTTTCCTTACGTCCACACGGTAACTCTTCCGAAAAAATCAGAAATTTTTTCGTCCGATTGTCGTAATGTTCGCACCATTTTAAATTAGCCGTTACATAAAGTTTTACATATGAAAATGTGCACAGTTTCATGTAGAATACAACAATAAACAACCCATGGTTGTAGCTTTCATCAATTTTGAAATATTTTCACACATATATATAATGATAAATAGAACAAATTTGACCTTCGGTCAATTTTACCTCGACCAAAATGGTCGAAAACTGCAATTGTAAGCTACAACACTTACAGTCTAATAATATTCAATCAATTACCTTCATTTTGCAACAAACAGGAAGTCTCTAGCACAATATTTTGATTTATGGTGAATTTTTGAAAACAGCTTTATTTTACCTCTGCGCATTACGAATTCATGCATCATATTGTGATAATATTTTCTCTGTGGTGCTTTGATCATTTTACAATTTGCTATATACCAAAATCATTGCAATTTAGTGTACAATACAAATAAAATACATTTTTGTTCATTTCTCATGTAGTGGAGATCTCAAAAAAGAATACTAGTAAATTAAAGCTGTAGGTTATGACCGAGGGTGAATAAAACGAATAACGGCCAAGCGGCAGTGATGTTTGGAACTGGATAAATCAAACCTACTCAATGCTTATACAATGAAGTAATATGTGCACATTTTCAACCAAACTTCGTTATGATAAAAGTTACCTCCGAATTATCTCTTCTAACAAATTATAGCAATGAAGATATCAACAATACTCAAATCGGCCAAGATTTTGAGACTGTAAACAATATCAAATGTAAATAATGTACAAGATGATTTTTATATTCTGCAATATAGTGACGATATGATAATAGTAATACTGTTATTGGATAAAATAAGCAAAACAACCTATATTAAAGTCATCATTATTATTAATATAGTTGTACTGTTTAATTTTTGCAAATAATCACTTTTCTCCAAAAATTATTTCAATTTGTAATTTAGAAGTCGTCCTATACTACAGATATGAGATAAATTCATGAAAATTTACCATGATTTTTGGCCTCATCTTATCTAAAGGTCGTCTTATACATGGAAATATACGGTATTTTGACTGTGTTAATTTGTTATCCATAGCACACCTAAATAAATTACTTATTTACTGCACTGCAAATACTGTAATTAATACCAAGGAAGCTACAAAAAAAACAATGACAAAGTAGCATCTTGTTTTCTGTAAAATATGTGGCACTCTCTCTCTCTCTCTCTCTGTATCTCTCTCAGAAAAAGATAAATTATGTAATTATATAATCATCAAAAATTATACAAAACATATAAATATACAAGCATAAAAAATATTTCATCCTCTCTCTCTCTCTCTCTCTCTCTCTCTCTCTCTCTCTCTCTCTCTCTCTCTCTCAGAAAAAAAGATAAAGGATACTGGAACAGATAATTATCGATGGGACTAAGACTGATAAAGAATTTATATTGGAATCAAGAGGCATCAGTGAAAGTAGAAAATGACGAATCAGAGACTCGGCACATCAAGAGAGGAGTAAAGACAGGGCTGTGTGTTATCACCTAATCTCTTCAATTTATATAGTGAAATAATAATGAGAGATCTCTTAGATATGGAGGGAATTAAGGTTGGAGGAGTCAATATTAATAATATCGGATATGCCGATGATACAGCACTTGTTGCAGACTCCCATGATAAACTTCAAGCTTTAATTGGTACTTTATGCCAATCAAGCAGAGAAAGAGGTCTATCAATAAATATTAAGAATACAGAAGTTATGGTTATCACCAAGGATGAAATACTCCCAAGAATAGATATAAGAATTGATGCTGAAACAGTTAAACAAACCAATAGTTTTAATTATTTAGGATGTACTGTCACAAGTGATGGAAAATGCGAAAAAGAGATCAAGAAGAGAATATCCATGGCAAAAGATGCATTTGGTAAGATCAAGAAATTAGCCACCAACTCGAAAATATCTATGAATCTAAGGAGGAGGTTTGTGAAATGTTTTGTTTGGTCTGTATTGTTGTATGGCTATGAAACTTGGACTTAGAGGAAGGCAAATGAGGAGAGATTACAGGCTGCAGTAATGTGGTTTTGGAGAAGGATGTTAAAAATATTATGGACAGAGAGGAAAACTAATGAGGAAGTATTAGAGAGAGTAGGCATTGAAAGAGCTTTTGGCCTCAGTGAGAGGTAGACAGATGCGGTTTGTGGGTCACATAGTGAGAAGACAAGAACTAGAGCATCTCTCTCTACTGGTAAAATCAATGGAAGGAGACTGAGATGAAGACCTAGACAAAAACATATGGATGGATTGGTAAGAGTGACTGGAGGAAGAATGTCTGCAGCTCAGTTGCTGCAGAGAGCTGGAAATAGAGAGGAATGGCGAGCCATGATTGCTGACATCCTTGGGGATATGGTACCTGGATGATGGGGATATGGTACCTAGATAATAGAATAAAAACCTAAAACTATACAAAACAAACATACATGTTACATATGTATAAAAAATAGGAACACTCACCAAAAATTATCCTCATCTTGTCTTGTAGTTTGTGCAATCTTTTTTTTTTATGTTTTTTACGTCATCAAAATACAAGACTTAAATTTAGATGACATCTATATCCATTGCCAGTAAGCAAATGGGTTAATAAATAGATAAAAATGTAAGTACATAAACTATTAAAATACTATATAAGAATTGTCGTAAGGTAGTAATGCATTGTATCATTGCGTGACCTTTTGAAGTTCCAGTTGCAATAAAAGCAATGGCCATTCTCAGAAAAGTTGCAGAGCTCAGTGAAAAGGAGTTACAGGAATGGATGAAGAGTAAAGTTCTGACGTTTACACTACTGATGGGCAAATGACAACTGAAAAACTCAAGAGGCCCAGGCATCACAGATGAGAAAACATTGTCCTACAAAACAAAAGACTTGGCAGTGGCAGTCTCAGCACAAAGAAATTATGATGAGTCAGAAGACTCTCCAGCTGTGGCACCAGACCAATAATATTCGTACATTCTCCTTTGTGTATAGAGGAACATTTAAACCACAGCCCAGTATGCATACACCAGACAGGAGTTGTGAGAGGAACCCTGTTCGTCCCTACCAGAGGGGCACTGTAAATGACGGTCCTGTGTCCAAGACTATAAATGAGCTACAGAACTCATTGTGCTTGGCTACACAGGTATGTCAAGACAAGATTATGTAAAATTGATCCATAAACATTAGCACAATCAAGAAGACAGAAATGAAGGACTGAGGGAAACAATTATTATCCTTATATACTGGTAAAAATGATAACATTTATTGAGTAAGCAAATAACCCCTAATACTGAATAATGGTAAAACTTATTCTACAAAGCTCTCATGTTAATCCAAAGCAAAATTTCAGCAGAGTAAGCAAATATTACATGCTGACTTGAAGGCACCATATACATAAATGATCACAGAAGACTTGGAGCAGATGGAGAAACATGTTTAAGCTCATAAAGGAATCAACTCATCTTTTAATGAAGGATGAACATGCAATCACATGAAATGCAGTCAAGAACAGTGTCTTAAATTAATTTTACCGTATGCAAATCCAGCGAATTTTCTTCAAAGAACACTCCAACAACTGTATCCTTATTGCTACCTATGGAATATTCTCGAAGATTCCTAAACTTCACTAAGCCGTAAACGCGTGTTATCATATCTCTTGATCCAACCACAATAACCCTGCAAAATTGAGAGAAATAAAGGGTGTATAATGTTTTGAATAAAATAAAAAGTTCAGGCAAAATTAAGAAAGGTAATACCCACTGCAGAGTCAAACATGTAAAATACATATTCTCACTTCAAGCACATGAAACACACTGTAGCTTCCTCATAAATAAAATTCAATACAACCAGTCTGCCGATATAACTAAATTCATAACTTTCTACTAAAATGTGTAAAAAAAGCACAGATTAACACAACACTTACCTAGAATCAAATGACCAATCCAAGCAAGTTGTATCATCGTATGATGCATGGAACACTTTTTCCATGACAAAAGGGTCAAATACACGTTTGCTAGACCCTGGTGCGGCATATACAAAAACTGAAACACAGAGACCACAGAAATTAATTTCATACAAAGTAAACTGAATTACAGAGACCACAGAAATTAATTCTAAAATGACAATTTTTTTTTTTTTTTAGTAAATTGTATTTTTCTAAACTATAGGCAGTCCCCGGGTATTGGCAATCCGGTTTTATGCCAGCTGTCTAGCGCCAAAAAATCAGCGATTAATGGCACCATGACAGGCGAAGTTCCGGTTTTCGGCACCATAAGGTGCCTCCTTAAGTCCCATGACACAACTAACAGAGGGACAATAATGGTGCTTATGGCACCAATAACCGGTTATTGGCGCCATAAGCGCCATTATGCTGCCATGCATCGCCAAGTTTCGGTTAATGGCAGTTTTCGCTTATCGGCACCCCCTCGGGAATGAAATTCCCTAACTGGGGACTGCCTCCATACAAACCTTTAGTCCTTTACATTAGGAATTACTTTCGGCAAACCTGGAAAATGGCCGCTAGACCTTAGAACAGGTAGTTAGGTAGTTAACTACCATTCAATTCACCTGAATATAAACATTCCACTTTGCTTTTGGCCCAGGTATCAGTTTCAGGGGTGGCATGATGAGGGCCCAATGTGTAAAGGACCTCAGGTTTGAATAGTTAGGAAAACTATAATTTACTTAAAAAAACTGTTATTTGTTCCTACACAATACACAAACCGTCAGTCCTTTACATTAGAAAGACTTATAACTGAAGGGAGAAATCTCAATGAGTCTCTAGAACTGACTGGAATTTGCACACCTTGATTTTCTTTCTGGTCAAAATAGAGAGGAAGAGAATTGTGCCTCTGATGAATTGATATGAATATAGGTACTGTGTGATCAATCATCAAACTTCTGAGCTTTTTAAAATGAAGGAGGGAATGTAACCGCATAAGAAAAACAAGCTGGGATGAATATGACAATTTGTCCAAAATTGCATTTTTCCTAACTATACAAACCTGAGGTCCTTTTACAATAGGAAGGTTACTAGCGGCAGCTGGATAGGTCGTAAGCTTTCGAACAAGGGGTTCGGTAGTTAACTACTTGTCCGACAGGCGCGCGCGCGCGACTGGGAGGTAAACAATCACTTTTGCTTTTGGCCCAAGCAAAAACTGCAGAGTGAGGGGTGGCATGAGGTGGGACTATGTGTAAAAGGACCTCAGGTTTGTATAGTTAGGAAAAATGCAATTTTGGACAAATTGTCATTTGTTCCGACACGGCATACAAACCTTCGGTCCTTTTACAATAGGAAGACTTACTTCTTGGTGGGAGTCTTTTGTGAACAGACTGGTGTTCGCCCAACCTTGGAATGCCTCCCTGGTCGTAAGAGCGAGGGAGGGATCCAAGCCTCTGTCCGATTGATCGGGGTGTGCACCGCAGGATCAATGGTCAGACCTCTGGACCAAGTACTAAGAGAGAGGCAAGCGTATCTCTTCGTACCAGCAAGCAAGAACAAGTTCCTATTGCAAGAGGCAACAAAAAGTTATGGTTTGTCTCTTGTTGGCATCCACTTCCCCCCCCTTGTAGGAGGAAGTGGTGGATATTCGCTCCCATCCCTAGTGAAAGGGATAGGATGGGGCTCTGTCGAGTAGCTCACCTGCATCTCGTCCTTATCCAGCAGGGTGATGACCGTATCCCTCTACCCACAGGTAGAGGGGGAGAAAAAGATAGGAAGAGAAGCCAGTCACTCTCTCATTCACTTATCTATCCTTACAGTCACACCAGGACTCGATGCTGTTCAGCCTGCTAGGGCCTGGGTTAGCTACACAACGTGTTGAGCAGCCACCACGGGTCCCAAGGAAAACGATCCAAGGACCTGTGGGCAATATCCAAAAGGTAGAAGGAGGTGCCAGTGGTCTGTACCAGACCCCTGCCTTCAGTACCTGCGCCACGGAGAAGTTCTTGCGGAACTCGAGGGAGTGTACTTCTAGGTCATCTTGGTGCTGACGAAGAGGCTTCAACACTCAGCCTGAGATGTCGAGTTTCTTCAGAAAGCGCCGTCGCGCTTTCACAGGACAAAGCAGCATCTCCTTCGCATCGAAGTCCATTAGGGAGGGGATTGTGAAGGATTCTAACCGATCGTCAGGGACCGAAGGGTTCTAAGTCTTCGCTACGAAGTTCGGTACGAAATCGAGCGTCACGGATCCCCATCCCCTGGATGCTTGACTTCGCAGGAAAAGTCATGCAATTACCTCAGAGGAAAAGAAGGGAATGGTAGCATGACCTATCCCTCTTCTCGACTTCGGTGATGTCCTGTACCCATACTGGTCTATCCGTCTGCAGCGAAGTGTCTCACATTCTCCTATCCCCATGCAGTGAAGTTCTTCTTCTCGGTAGTGGTATTAGGACACCTGACACTCAATGATGGGTGTCGATGGTATGGGTACTGGGACAAGCCGTTAGGACGAAGAAAAGACTGTTATGGAACAACCGAACTAAGTCCACAGCGAAGTTCGTAACTGACTTGGGCGCTCTGACAGCTGCCGACTGACTGCGTTCGGTAGGAGGCAAGTTGTCCAAGCACCCGAGCAAGTCACGTGACCTTCGCCTTAAAAGGGTTATGCCAAGAGACTAAACAAATAATTTGTTCGTCACCGATGCCAGACAGCGAGGTGATGATTCTCTTAAGGCATGTGCCCAACAGGCGAAAGTCAATTGCCTTCTAGAGACCGAGGTCCCTGATGGCAAGATATCTCATAGTATAGTTGACTCTCAGCTAAGGAGAAACAACACTATGTGTCGTTGAAGACGAAGGTGTACAGAAAATGCAACCTACGTCTTCATAGCTGAATCGAGAGAAGGATTCTCAAGATTCTGAACCTGTGCTACAAAGACTGAGAACGCTAACCGCTATTTCATTGCTGTCCGGTGAGGATCGTAGTTGCAATGAAAGCGGAGCGCTTTTCAGTAATGAAGACACAGGGAAATACTGCCTGAAGAACTGCTTCTCATGGGCTGAACATTTGGAAGTAGAGCTGTCAGGTCGGAGAGTAGGCGATGTCTTCTGACACATCTGTTAATTCGGGGCGAACAATGCACAATTGCACACCTGCGAATACGAGATATTTTGAAGACAAACTCAGATGTCTGCAAAAATCATTCGCATTATCGCGGTGCAATGCAGCGGGAGACTAGTACAGACTTCTGTTACCGTGCGGTAAACAGAAAGATGAAAGAGTCCAAGAGATATCTCTGTTGAAAATTCTCGCAATGTCGAAGGCGATGAAATCGGGCGTCACAGCAGTAGATGGTCCTTCATTATTGCGAGAATCCCCGTTAATCAGAGACCTAAGTCCATGATTGTTGGGCAGAGATACGGTTCGGTAGTCAATCAAACCAGGGGAGAGAGAGACGTAACAGACCGTGCATCTCGGAGACCTAGCTGATACTGAGCTGCCTATCAGGCAGTTCAATACGCAGTAGCTCTCAGTGACTCGTCATCCTGAGTTGCCAGGTAATCCCTTCCACGAAGGAATGCGTTCGGCTAGAACCATCGAGCATAAAGAATACGCTCGAACAATTATATTTAAACGAAACGGATTTCGGTAAATACAAAAGCTGATTTGGTGTTGTCGTGACAATACCAAGTATATAAAATCGAAACTGATAACTGCTGGGAGGTTGCAGGCAACCCCGAGTTGCAGTTCAATTAAGATACAATTTGTCTCGGTCACAAACCGTAGAGTCAACTACGGTATGCGCCTACCCACCGGACAATTCAACTGTTAATAGAATCATGTCGCGAGGGTAATATACGTAGTATATTTGTAGGTTCTGTACAACGACCTCCATCCTAAATTCTTTTCCCCTCGAGGAATGAGAATAAGGATTGGAGATCGACCGCCTCCGTTCTCTAGTCAAGAGAGTGAAGGAAAAGTCTTTCCCAAAGGAAAGCTTCAATGGTGAACAGAATACCGAAGACGATAGTTCAAGCCAAACTGGATGTTCCCGTCCGTTCTTCTCTATTCCAGGTTAGTTGCCTACTGTGAGATACTCTTCTTTCAGCAGCAGTCTCCTTCCAAATGCTAGAAACTACAGGAATTCGAGTATAGGCGAGGTTCCCGATTATCGTGTAACGATTATCAGGGATTCTTGCTCACTTTGGACCTTGGTCTCGCCTAAGTGTTTGGAGATCGTAAAAAACTCGAACACTCTGAGTGCGCTAGAAATTACATAGAATTCTAAGCACTCTGCGAAACCCCCACCGAATTCGTCAAATGAAATCGGCTGGTGGTCCTCTCGATTCCAGTAGAAATCAAGAAAGGGGCAGGATACCTCCTCAACGACCGGGGCTTACGTCAGGTAGGACCCGAAGGTCCCCCCCCGGTAGCGCAGTCCCTAACGTGGGATCTTACAGAGAAATCTCTGTAGGATCCCTCCCCTTTCCCTCGTAGCCGTAAGGAGAGAGGGAATGGGGGAGGAATTGGATACTCGCTCGCCTTCCCAGCGGAACTAGCAGTTGGAGAAGAAAAGGAGCAGCCACCGCCGAGCCTGGGAAAACGTATCGTCGGGAGAAAACGTTTTCCCGAGGAGGGTTACGAACTCATACTGTAGGTAAGGGTCTGCCGCCACTGTGAACGTCGTCTGGGTGGGGCTGATCGACACCTGACAGGAGAGAGCCGATACCGTCCTCCGACTCATTCCAGTCCTCGTCGAGGTCGAAACCTCACAGGAGGACCGAAGGGGTATTCAAATACGGTGTCCGCAGACACGTAGAAACGCCTCTGTCGCAGTAGAGGAGGTGGAAGTAGCTTGTTCGACCGGCCAGAACTGAGAGAGCCTTCTTGTCCGGAGAAGAGAGACTACCTGGTTCAACACTCGGTATCTTTCGCGGACGAGAGGCCGAGACGGAACCTGGTGTAGTGGCAGAGCCCCTGACACCAGGCGAGGAAGTACCGGTGTTAGCCGGTACCCCTCTGGTCCCCGTAGTCTTCTTCCTTGCGGAAGAAGAGACGGGCCCCGCTCCCAAAGGAGCAGGAGGACCAGCGGAAGGAACCCTCCCGTCCCACCGAGGTGAGACGGGTCCCGAGAAGCTCCCGAGGGAGATTTCTTAGGAGGGAGGAGGCAACCTTCTTCTTCCTCGGCTGTGAAGCCTTAGAAGTCGAAGGGGAAGAGGCGGCAGCCGACGACGATGAAGAAGATGAAGACGGCGACGACGACACCTTCCTCCTCTTCTTTGTCAGCTTCCTCAGGACAGACGTAATATCTGCCATCCAGGGCGGAGCCGGGGCTGCTGTAGCCGAAGCCACAGGGCCCGGACGCACCTGTACAGACAGACCAAAGTCTGGGGTAGTACCACCACGAACAGGGACGACGTCAGCAGGTATGGGCATCTCAGGAACAGCAGGCACAGCCAGCACAGCATCGGCAGGGACAGCTATCGCAGCAACGGCAGGGACAGCCAGCGCAGCCACGGCAGGGACAGCTAACACAGCAACTGCAGGGACAGTCAGCACAGAATTGGCAGGTACGGCAGGCAGCACCGGAAACACAGGAGGTGGAGCAGCAGCTAGCAACATCCTGGTACCGGCAGCAGGTCCAGGGGCGAGCTCTAGGGCAGCGGAAGTGTGGTCGCGGCAGCGCGGCAACCACGAGCGGCGGCGGCACGCCCCCCTCTCGGTACGGCGAACGGCACTTCACAGCGGCTGTAGGCAAGACTGTTACCACGTGAGGCGAGTACACCAGGTGAGGAGGGACGTCGTCACCTGGAGTCGATCTCGTTGTCGTGGTCACCGCTCCATGGTGACCGCAGCAGCCCAAGACATAGAACAGCAGCCCCTGGACACTAGGCACGCCCTGCAAATCGAAGGACGCCCATACCTACCAAGGTCCACCCTCGTGGCAGCAGCACCTGCGGAAATAACAGTAGTAGTGATTAGTGGGGGGGGAAGTCCCCTCGCGCGGGGGGGCGAGCCCCACACCGAACGAGCGGAAGACCCCTAATACAAATGTACATCGGGCACCGAGCGCCCTCCCCCGTGCTCGACGGATTGGGCGAGGAGAAGGACCCAGATAACCTCTCCCCCGAAGGGGAAGGGCCATCTGTGGGAGCTGAGCGGGGGGGTGGGGGATTCTCGTTCCCCACCCCCGCACAGCACCCATGTACCCAACAATAATAATAAGAGCCCGAGAGCAATCGTGCCCTCGGCACCGAATGCAAGGCATAAGGATCAATTCCCTGACTGATCGGAACTTGAACCAAAATAAATATTGATGTAATCAATAATAAAAGGAATAAAATGAAAAAGAATCTTGCATTACGATTTCACTTCACAATGAATAAGGACTCGGATCGAGCGCATTTGCGCCCTCGGTACCAAGCTCAAGGGGAAAAGGATCCATTCCCGATTATGAACGGAAACCTTGATCCATGATGAATTGATGCAAACAAAATATATATGAAAATTAAAAAGAATACTGCGCTTGCGATTTCACTTGATTCAAAATAAAAGGGGGAAGGATCAATTCCCGGGTAAGAGCGGAAACATTGATCCAAGTAAATAATGCAATCCCAATAAAATATGAAAATGAAAAAGAATACTGCACTTGCGATTCACTTTCATTCAAATAAAAAGGGGAAAGGATCAATTTCCGGGTAAGAGCGGAAACTGATCCAAAACGAGTATTGATACAATCAAATTAAATATATGAAAATGAAAAAGAATACTGTACTTGCGATTCCACTTCCATACAGAATAAGTTTTCGTGCTGAGCGCATTCGCTCGGCAACGAGCGCACAGGTCAAAAAAATATAAATGAAAGGGTACTTACTTACGATTTTCATCTACACATTTCCAACCAAAATATAAGGCTCGGAGCGAGCGCTCTCCCGCCCTCGGCACCGAGCATACACAATACGAGGATCATTTCTGGGAAATATGAATTCCCGCACTTACGCCCTTCAGTCCCGGCACTCGGGTAATCGGAGGGCGTGGTGAAACCAAGATCTTTAATTCACAATTGAATTCAATGGAAATAAAGATGAAATGATTGTACTTACAATTCAATTTCACTAGATAAATAGAAAAAGAAAAACACAACCATGCGAAAGCAACGACGATGAAGCGGGCAGAGAGGGATGATACACACGTCTACACACCAGCAGGCCGAAAGCAAAAGTGATTGTTTACCTACCAGTCGCGTGCGCGCGCCTGTCGGACAAGCAGTTAACTACCGAACCCCTTGTTCGAAAGCTTACGACCTATCCAGCTGCCGCTAGTAACCTTCCTATTGTAAAAGGACCGAAGGTTTGTATGCCGTGTCGGAACAACTGAAAGTTTAGGACAGTAGGGCAAATATAAACAGTAAGTTTGTCTTATTGTCAAGGACATCCCCCTCCTCCACTTGCAAGAGGAAGGGGCAGTTGCTTCTATGGTCTAAAAGATGAATAGAATGGTTGCTCAATTGCAAAACTTACCTGCATCGGAGCCAGTTCCAGTATGTTACAACCGAATCCACTTTCTGCCCAAAGGAAGAGAAGAAGAATGAAGGAACGGAGAAGAAGAGAGCCAAATCACTCATAAATTCATTCTCACATCCGCAACCGTACATTTAAGGTGAGATGCAACCTTGTCCTGTTAAAGGGGCCAAGTAAGCTACAAAACTTGTTGAGCAGCCATTACAGGTCCCAAGGCAAAAGTGTCCAAGGACTTGTGGGCAATGTCCCAAAGGTAGGAGGTGAAGGTGATCTGTCGAGACCACAACTACGCCTTCAGAACCTGATGGACTGACAGATTCTTCCGGAATACGAGGGTTGGACCAATGACCCTAATTTCATGAGCTCTCAGCCGGGGAGTACAGGCAGTCCCCGGTTATCGGCAGCCTTGGTAATCAGCAATTCAGTTTTATGAAACTTGCCTAGCACCAAAAATTGGTGATTTTCAGCAGCGAAATGCACTGGTTTCTGGTTATCAGTGCCGATAATAGAGTACTATCACCAATAAATACCAGAGGCACCATCAACCGGTTACCAGCACCATAAAGTACTATGTCAGTTATCAACGCCATAAAGGGACCACCAGGTTTTGAATCTTCGCAATGAAGTCCGGGACAAAATTGAGCGTAACCGATCCCCATCCCCTCAAGTGTTTCACATCAAAAGAGTCCATGGAGTTTGTCTACTCTCTTCGTCAATACCAGGGCACGCAGGAAAACAGTCTTGAGGGTCAAATCCTGGTCTGATGACTCTCATAAAGGCTTGTATGGTGTAAAAGTCAGGTTCCTCATCTACAAGATCAATAACAGCCCTGATCAAAAAGGCACAAAAGTATTCATAGAAATATTGGAAGGATATGATCCTTCAAACTGGAATAAATCATTAGAAAAAATCATGAAAATAATTGAAGGAGTTCAAAATAAAATTCAAGTGGTGAAGAGACTTATATAGAAAATTTACATCAATCAACATATTCCGACAAAGCAAAAGAATAAGGTGAACATTGTGAATATACTAATTGATGCAGTAGGAAAAAGAATCCTAAAAGCATGCAAACTGTGTAAGGTGTGGTATAGCATAGTCAATCCACAAAACCTGATCAATATTATTAAGAAAAAGTGTAGATACAGGCAAGATTTATGATGAGCACAAATTAGCATATATTACCCCTACTTTCAAAAGTGGATCAAGACTAGAGGCAAGTAATTATAGGCCTGTGAGTCTAACATCACATATTATGAAAGTATATGAAAGGGTAATGAAGAAAAATATTATGAAACATTTAATAAAAAATAATTTGTTTAATATAGGACAACATGGTTTTGTACCCAGAAAAAGTACACAAACCCAACTGTTGGTCCACCGTGAGAACATATACAAAAATATGAAAAACAGAAATGAAACAGATGTGGTTTATCTAGACTTTGCAAAAGCTTTTGACAAGGTATATCATAATATATTAGCAAAGAAAATTAGAAAACATAATATAGTGGACAAAGTAGAAAGATGGATAAAAGAATTTTTACACAACGGAAAACAGATAGTTATTGCAAACGATGAGAAATCGGATGAAGCTAAGGTAATTTCCGGTGTGTCACGAGGTCCGGTGTTAGCTGCATTACTGTTTGTTATTATGATTGCAGACATAGACAGTAATGTGAAGGGTAACTCAGTAATGAGTAGTTTTGCCGATGACACAAGAATAAATAGAGAAATTACTTGTGATGAAGATAGGAACGAGGTACAAAGAGACCTTAACAAAGTATATGATTGGGCAGAAGTAAATAGGATGGTATTTAACTCTGATAAATTTGAATCAATAAATTATGGAGACAGACAAGGAAAGCTATATGCATATGAGGGACCTAATAATGGGACAATCACAAATAAGGAAGCTGTTAAAGACCTTAGTGTGATGTTGAATAGGAACATGTTATGCAATGATCAAATAGCAATTCTTTTGGCAAAATGTAAAGCAAAAATGGGAATGTTGTTACGGCACTTCAAAACATGAAAAGCTGAACACGTCATTATGCTTTATAAAATGTATGTTCGTAGTCCACTTGAATATTGCAATATGATATGGTACCCACACTATCAAAAGGATATTGCACAAATAGAGAGTGTTCAACGGTCCTATACAACTAGAATAGAAGAAGTTAAGGATCTTGACTACTGGGAAAGACTACAATCTTTAAAATTATATAGTCTAGAAAGGAGAAGAGAACGCTACATGATAATTAAGGCATGGAAACAGATAGAAGGAATTGCCGAAAACATCATGGAGCTAAAAATAGAAAGAGCAAGCAGAGGTAGATTAATAGTGCTCAAAACTATACCAGGAAAAATAAGGAAAGCACACAGGACATTAATCCACTACACACCAGCATCGACAATGCAGCGTATATTCAATGCGTTGCCACCGCATCTGAGGAATATATCAGGAGTGAGCGTAGATGTGTTTAAGAATAAGCTCGATAAATATCTAAGCTGCATCCCAGACCATCCAAGATTGGAAGATGCAAAATGTACCGGAAGATGCACTAGCAACTCTCTGGTAGACATTCGAGGTGCCTCACACTCAGGGACCTGAGGCAACCCAAACAAGATGTAAGGTCTGTAAGTTAAGGTATGAGTCACATCCCACGTAAGGGGCCTGAGATTCCTGGGTGGGCAAGACCTTTCGAAGCTTCTCACCAAAAGAAAAATCTCCAGAGATGAGAAGATATCTACTCCTTTCAGCTGAAGGACTAAACCGAGGGCAGCTTGAGCCTTCACTGCTGAAATGGAGAGAAGCTTCTCTCGACGAAGGAAGACTAGAAAATCTGCGACCTGCTGAAGAGTAACTCCAATGAAAGAGATACCCCATCTACAACACCAACCACTGAAGACGACCCACTTTTCCTGATAAAACTGGTGCAGAGGACTGTCTGAGGTATCCAGCCATCTCTGTTGCTGTGCGGCCTGAAAAGCCTCTCACACGCAAGAGATGGCAGATAACTTCTAGCCATAATGACACAGGAACTGGACTGCCTGATGGTACCGCTCTACTTGTGGTTGACACAGCAGGCTGTGCATTGGAGGAATCTCTCTTGATACATCAGATAGCAGAGCTAGAAGGTCGGGATACCAAATGGCCGGGAGCCACCAGAATCATCCAGAGATTCAAGGTGATCAGTGCGACTGGACGCCCCCACAGGTCAAACAACCTCTCTGTGATGTCTGAGTGAAGAGGCCACTCTGTCCCTATCACTTGATTCTGGCGACTGAGCTTATCTGCCACTACATTCCTCTTGCCTGCAATATATCTGGCTGACAGCTCCACTGAGTAAGCTACCGCCCACTTGTGCACCTGCAATGTCAACTGGTGAAGCAGGGGGATACGAGACCCACTTGCTTGTTGACATAAGCCACTGACGTGGTGTTGTTGCTCACCAACAACATGGAGTGCCCCTATCACTCTGTCCCAAAACTCTTGGAGTCAAGAAGGATGCCTTGAGGTTCATGTCATCCAGCAACCAGTCTAAATCCTCTCTCACTTCCTCTGATTGGAGAATGAAAAAGGATTGACGATCTTGACACTGGTACCAATACTCCTTCATTCTCCACTGTAGCAAACGAAGGTGAAGATGCCCATGAGGGACCAGCTTCTCCAATGATGACAGGTGACCAACTACGACTTGGCATTGCTGTGCTGATTGCTCCCGTAGTGACAGGAACAACTGTGCTACCTTCCTAAACTTGCTGATACAAGAGTCCAAGGGAATGACTCTTGCTGCTACCATATCTATCAGCATGCCCAGGTACTTCATCCTCTGCTTGGGAATGAGATTGGACTTCTCAAAATTTACTTCAATCCCGCAGGTGTAGCAAAATTTGAGGAGTCAATCCTTGTCCTGAAGCAAAAGCAAGCAAGAGCTCACCCGAACAGCCAATCATCGACATACCTCAACAGATGTATCCCTTGCGAATGGACCCAAGCAGAAAGGAGGGTGAACACTCTTGTGAACACCTGAGGTGCGGTTGAGAACCCAAAACAGAGTGCCACGAACTGGTATAGTCTCCACCAAGGATAAAGCAAAAGTACAATGGAGTCCCTGCATTTGCAGGGGAAAGGGTACTACAAACCCACCCCACGAATGGCTAAAATCCGTACATACATAAAACCCTTCAAAAACGCTTACAACTACATATTTTGATAGTTGCAACAGAAAATAAAAACCTCTAAAAATGCTTACACCTTGGTATTTTATAGTTTTATCAAAAAAGGTGCATTTAGTCAATAAAATATAAAAATACAGTAATTTGTGAATATATTTCCAGTGAAAAGTACTGCAAATGGGTAAATACAGTCCACAGAAAAATCCACAAATACGCGAGTCTGTGAATCGTGAGTCCGCAAATAGCGGGGTTCAAGTGTATACTTGCAAGAGGATTGATGGACAGGTGTTTGAATATGTGCATCCTTCAGATTTACCGTTAGCATGCAGTTGCTCTCCCTGATCAGTTCAAGGGAGATAGATCTATGACCAGTCTCCATCCCCCTGAAGCTTTCTCTATAAGAAAGAGATAGCTGTAAAAGCCTGGAGACCAACACAACTTCGATGGCACCCTTCATCAGCATGGCTTGCCTTCTTCCTTGAGTGTGATGTCCTTTGGCAAAACGGCAACATAAGTCAGGAGACAGACCGGGCTGTTGGTGAGGGGAGGCCGAGACTTGAAGGGGAGTAAGTATCCCTCCCAAAGGACATTTACTACCCAGGCTTCTGCTCCATGTTGCTGCCACATTATGCACAATGGCTCAACAGGCATCCCCAACCAGCAGCTGGAGAGGAATGTTGCCCCAAGCGCTTCCCCTTCTTCTTCTTCACTTTGCCTCCCTTATTTGAGCAAAAAGAGGACTGAAAAGGCCACAACTGAGCAGAGGAAGAAGGCTGGTGAACAAGGCTTTCATTATCCTCGACAGAGCGCTTGTCCACTGCAGGATCCACCAACTCTCTAGGAAAGAGAGAGGAGGTACCCAACACCAGTCCATTCCTTAACATCATTGCCAATTCGGGACTTACAAACCGAGAAAGGAGGGTGTCAAGTCTTTGACGATTTCAGCTATTCACAGGGGGAGGGGGGGGGGGGGGGGGGTTGTGGCTCCCTATCCTCCCCCTCCTGAACACCAAGGGTTTACTGCAAATTTTCTTAACTATTATGCGTAGGATTCATAAAAAAAAGAAAAAAAAAGTCTGACAAAATATAAAAAGGGTCAGAGGGTGGCCATATGAAGACATATATCAATCAGTCATATATATATATATATATATATATATATATATATATATATATATATATATATATATATATATATATATATATATATATAATATATATATATATATATATATATATATATATCTAATAAAAGGAGCCCATACACCAAAATAGAGAAAAAGTACTATATTTCAGAGACTGCTGTCTCCCTCTTCAGGTAGATGAATGAGAAAAGTTTACAGAAAAGGTGGTATTTTATACCAAGAGGTCCATCCACAAACAAGCCATTTTAAGTCACCCCCGCTGATAATCTTCCTCTAATCTTCTTAAGGGTTGGTTGAATGAAGACGTTGTCGATCGTGTCCGAAATCCATCCTCCTTTTTGAGATGTTCATTACCTGCCTCTCTTTTATTAGGCCGATTCCATCATTTGACTCTTGTACCGGCAGTTTGCTGCTATAAATTACACGTGACAAATTCCAGTTTATTCTATGGTTAGTTCATTTATATGGTTGAAAATAGCCGAGTTCTGTTGTCCATACCTAACTGACCGTTTGTGTTGTAATTAATCTCTGGGGAAGGATTTACCTGTAAATCCGATGTAAGATTGGTCACAGTCCTGGCATGGGATTTCGTATACCCCAGAGTCCTTTGGAGATGTCTTTTGTTGGACGTTAATCAGGGATTTGGCTAAGTGTTTGGGTAAGTAAATACAAAAGGGTTCGATTTTCCGAGGGGGTTGGTTATTCTCTTAATCGTGTCCAGGTGGGGAATTATTATTTTATTGTTGGGTGTATCTCTGGTCTTGTCTTTAGGGGGTCGGTAGAAAATTACGTTAGCTTTGTGAATTGCTTTCTCAATTATATGGTCAGGATATTTTAAAGACGAAAGTTGCTTGCGAATTAGTTCAAATTCTTTTTCCAGGAATTCTGGGGAACAAATTCGTAAGGCTCTTAAGAACAAGTTACTACTAGCTACACCTATTTTGATAGAAATGTCATGATAGCTAAAGTAGTGATGTATGAAAAGTGAGAACGTTGGTTTTCTGTATATGGTAAACTTGTATTCTGTCGTACTCTGATTATTAAAACATCAAGAAAAGGAATTTTGTTGTCTGTTTCCCATTCAACTTTAAATTTGATGCTGGGCACTAATGTGTTTAATTTCGAGAGGAATTCATTGAAATTGCCCCACCTATTATCCCAAAATGTTAGGATATCATCCACGTATCTCATCCACAGCATGTTTTTGGGTTTTATTGCATTTATTACTGTAGTTTCAGAGATACGACAGAATACAAATTTACCATATACAGAAAACCAACGTTCACGACTTTCATACATTCACCTACTTTAGCTATCATGACATTTCTATCCAAAAATAGGTGTAGCTAGTATAACTTGTTTCGTTAAGAGCCTTACGAATTTGTTCCCCAGAATTCCTGGAAAAAGAATTTGAACTAATTCGCAAGCAACTTTCGTCTTTAATTGAGAAAGCAATTCACAAAGCAAACGTAATTTTCTACCAACCCCCTAAAGACAAGACCAGAGATACACCCAACAATAAAACTATAATTCCCCACCTGGACACGATTAAGAGAATAACCAACCCCCTCGGAAAATCGAACCCTTTTGTATTTACTTACCCAAACACCTTAGCCAAATCCCTGATTAACGTCCAACAAAAGACATCTCCAAGGATCTGGGGTTATACGAAATCCATGCCAGACTGTGACCAATCTTACATCGGATTTACAGGTAAATCCCTTCCCCAGAGATTAATACAACACAAACAGTCAGTTAGGTATGGACAACAGAACTCGGCTATTTTCAACCACCATATAAATGAACATAACCATAGAATAAACTGGAATTTGTCACGTGTAATTTTATAGCAGCACTGCCGGTACAAGAGTTCAAATGATGGAATCGGCCTTAATAAAAGAGAGGCAGGTAATGAACATCTCAAAAGGAGGATGGATTTCGGACCACATCGACAACGTCTTCATTCAAACCAACCCTTAAGAAGATTAGAGGAAGATTATCAGCGGGGGTGACTTAAAATGGCTTGTTTGTGGATGGACCTCTTGGTATAAATACCACCTTTTCTGTAAACTTTTCTCATTCATCTACCTGAAGAGGGAGACAGCAGTCTCTGAAATATAGTACTTTTTCTCTATTTTGGTGTTTTTATGGGCTCCTTTTATTAGATGGAACTCTGTTGTTACAGAACATTTTTACCAGTCATATATATATATATATATACTGTATATACTACTCTTTTCTTGTACTTAAGGAGCATAAAAAGTCTTTGCTATTAACAAATACCAGCATTCTCTTTGGTCAAGGCGAAATGTTTCCCGTCTGGACTGAAACGAATACTTTTGATGGGACGACTGAACGTTTACGATAAATGACATTCTTGAAATTCAGGTTGATAATGTGAACCTCGCCATCTGTTAACAGAGAATTAAACAAATCAATAGGTCACAAATGAGGCTAGGCATTTTAAGCCATAGCTGCAAAGTTGTTAAACATTAAAATATTGATCAACATCAGCATTTTGCAATCTTATATAGTATCAAACAGTATCAAAATCTACCTTTTATGCAACTGACAGTAAAAACCTCATGCACTACAAACACATTATTTTACTTAAATTCCAAATTCTGAAGTGTTCAGTAAGTCTGACTAGCAGAACAGAAAAGCAAAAATCCAACTTTTTAAAAATAATTGGCAATGTTTACAACAGTAGACAATAATACTTATTATTATAAACAAAAGCATACAAAGCCATTATCAATATCAAATTTAAATTACACAGATGATGGTATAAAAAATCACAACTATGATATTTTTATAATGAAATCCCAATTTTTAAAGGTGAATTGTATTTTTCCTAACTATACAAGCCACAGGTCCTTTACAACAGGAATTCTTAAGGCGAAGCCTGGACACGACTGCTAAAATCTTTCGAACAAGGCGGTTCAATAGTTAACTACCAGTCTGAGGATGTAAACAATCCAATTTGCTTTAGGTCCATGTAGCAGACTGAGGGGTGGCCTGAGGTGGGCAATTAGTGTAAAGGACCTAAGGTTTGTATATCTAGGAAAAAGATAATTTACTTTCAAAACTTGTGATTTGTTCCTATACAGTACACAAACCCTCGGTTCTTTACAATAGGAAGACTCACATATTGGTGGGAGGAATCTGAGTGAGCCTCTATGAACCGTCTGGATTTCATCACACCTGAGATTTTCTTCATGGTTGTAGAAACCCAGCCACTAACATCTGACCGACCAGAAATAAGAACTGTGAGATCTGAGACACTCTTCTGGGGGTTATCTCGTAAAAAAGGAGTATGGGTCCTCTTTATAAGGCAGCAAAGGCCCCTGATGTCAAGGACAATAAGACAATTGCAATCACTGAGTTTGTCTTATATCAGTGTCTCCTTCTCTGCCTTACAAGGGGAAGGAGAGGATATTTGCTTCTATTATCTAATCAAAGAAAATAGATTGGTCACTGTAAGGAGTGTCTTACCTGCATTGACCACCCGGTCCAGCAGGTAACAGTCAGTGTACTCTCTGCCCAGGGGAAAAGAGTAGGATGAAAGAGATGAAGGAAAGCCAGTCACCCCACAGACATACTCATTCATACCATACAACAAGGCGAGATACAACCTTCTCCTGATAGAGGAGCTGGATGAGCTACACAACTTGTTGAGCAGCCACCACTGGTCCCAAGGAAAAAAATTGTCCAAGGAACTGTGGGCAATATCCCGAAGGTAATGACAAATGAAGGTAGTCTGGCAAGCCCAGACCCCCACCTTCACACCTGTTAAACCAAAAGGTTCTTACAGAATGTGAGAGAAGGATCAATGCCCCTGACCTCATGAGCTCTCAGATGAAGGGTACTGGTGTCATCTATGCCAGCAGCAGTGCTCCTTCCTGATTGTCTCATGAAGCCAGAAAGAAATAGTGTTCTTGGACACTTCTTTCTTGGAACCTCTGGTGCTAACGAAGAGTTGTCGACATTCAGGCCAGAGGTGTTGGGTCTTCTTCAGATATCACATTAGCACTCTAATGGGAGAAAGCAGCATCTTGTCTGGATCACTGCCAACACAGTCACTAAGGGAGGGGATCGTAAAGGACTTGAGCCTAGTGTCTGGGACCAATGGTTTCTAAGTCTTCGCTACGAAGTCCAGGACGAAATCGAGCATAACCGATCCCCATCCCCTTGAGTGTTTTACATGGAAGGAAAGACCTTGAAGTTCACCAACTCTCTTTGATGATGCCAGGCTGAGCAAGAAAATGGTTTTGAGGGTCAGATCCCTGTCTGATGACACTCTAAGGGGCCCATACAGTGCACAAGTCAGGCTCTGCAACACGAGAGTCACATTCCACGCAGGAGGCCTGAAATCCCTGGGGAGGACAAGATATCTCCAAAGAGGAGGAAATATAAAAAAACCCTCAGCTTTAAGACCATCCCTAAAGTGGCCCTATAGCCTTTGCAGCTGAAACACAGAGGAGCTTCTCTCGGCTAAGGAAATGAGGAAGTCCACAACCTGCTGAAGAGTGGCTCTGACTGGAGAGAGATCCCATTTATGACACTAACCACAGAAGACAGCCCATTTTCTCTGGTATACCGCTGCAGAGGATTGTCTGAGGTATTTCCCCATCTCTGTTGCTGCTCAGCAACTAAAGCCTCTTGCTCGCAAGAAATGGTGGATAACCTCAAGCCGTGAAGACACAGGGAAGGCACTAGTCTGATAGTACAGTTCTACTTGTACTTGACACAGAAGGTTGTGCCAGAGAGGAATCTCTCTCGGTGCCTTAGAGAGCAGAGACAGAAGGTTGGAATACCAAATGGCAAATGGAAGCCACCAGAATCATCCGGAGAGTCGAGGTGGTCAACACTCGGTTGATCACCCAGTGAATCATGCAGAACGGGGGAAAGGCATATACCTCAAAAGTTGTCCCAAGGATGTTGGAATGCGTCCCTGCAGTGGCCCATGGGTTCAGTACAATGGAGCAGAAAGTCTCTAATTTCCTGCTGTACTGGGTGACTAAACAAGTCTATGACTGGACACCCCACAGGTTGAACAACCTTTCCACCACGTCTTGGTGTAGAGACCACTCGGTTCCTATCACTTGATTCTGGCAACTGAGCTTGTCTGCCAATACAATCATCTTGCCTGGAATGTACCTGGCTGATGGTAGCCCACTCATACACCTGCATTGTCAACTGTGAAGCGAGAGACGATACCCCCTTGATTGTTGACATATGCCACTACTGTGGTACTGTTGCTCATCAGTACCACAGTGTCCCATCACTCGATCCTGAAACTCTTGGCGAGCCAAGAAGGCTGCCTTAAGTTCCAGGATATTGATGTGGTGCTTGTCATGATGGTTTCACTTTCCTGAAGTCAGCAATTCCTCCAGGTGTGTGCCCCATCCCTCTGTTGATGCATTTGAGAACAGATGCAGGTCCGGAGGGGGGAGCGCAAAGATTCACTCCTATTAAGAGGTTCCTGTTGTCGAGCCACCAGTCCAAATCCTCTCCCACCTCCCGCAATAGGGGTACGAGAGCAGATTGAGGGTTGCTGGACTATGATCAAAACTCCCTCAGTCTCCACTGAAGAAACCGAAGGTGAAGCTGCCCATGAGGGACTAGCTTCTCCAGAGTTGGCAGGTGATCTATCACAACTTGACATTGCCAATCTGACTGTTCCTGTCGAGACAGGAACTGTTACGCTGCCTTCCTGAACCTGCCGATATGAAGGTCTGAGGGGAAGACTCTTGCTGCTACCGTGTCTATCAGCATGCCCAGGTACTTAACCCTCTGCTTGAGCTCAAGGTCAGACTTCTCAATATTTATCAAAATCCCCAGATCATGAGCGAGAGCTTGCCAGGACAAGCCAATCGTCGAGATACCTCAACAGATGTATCCCCATGCGAGTGTGCCCAAGTTGATGCAAGGGTGAACACTTGTGAATACCTGGGGAGCGGTCAAGAGCCCAAAGCAGAGTCCCCTGAACTGGTACGTACACTGTCTCTCCAAGGACAAAGCAAAGGTACTTGTGAGAGGACTGGTGGATGGGTATTTGAAAATAAGTGTCCTTCATGTCCACCATAAGCATAAAGTCGTTCTCCCTGATGGAGGCGAGCACTGTTCGTGTTATTTCCATCTTGACTAAGTTTGGCGAACGAATCGGTTCAAGGGAATGAGGTCTATGACTGGGATCCAGCCCCCCAAAGTCTGATCTACAAGAAAGAACCAGCTGTAAAACCATGGAGACTGGACCAACACAACTTCCACAGCATCCTTGCTCAGCATCTTCTGCATTTCTTGTGATAGTGCCAGATACTTCTGAGAACCTCTTGAGATACGACTTCAAAAAGACCGGATGGTTGGTGAGGGGTAGTGGACTCTCAAAGGGTAGGAGATATCCTTCCCAAAGAACATCTACTACCCAGGTCTCTGCTCCATATCACTGCCATGTTGCCCAATGGCTTGACAGGCAACCCACCACCAGTGGCAGCAGCTGGAGGGGAATGCCACCCCTAGTGTTTCCCCTTCTTCTTTCCCTTAACCCCCTTTACTGACGGGAAGGAGGGCTGAAAGGGGTGTGACTGTGCCCCCTTCGAAGGAAAAGAAAAAGGTTGGGTGTGCCCTTTGAAGAACTAGACTTCTTAGGGGCCAAGGAAGGGCTAACTAGAATTGAAGGTCTAGCCGCAGTGGAATACGAAGGCCCAGAGGTCTTTGCCACTGCCTAGTGAACAAGACAGTCTTTGTCCACTGTAGCATCTACCTGTTCTCTAGAGAAGAGAGAGGCAGAACACAGCAAAGGTTGGTTGTGTAGGGTCAAAACTGACTCAAGACCTACAGACCTGGCAATCCAAGAGAGGACAGCGTATCTCCTTTTCAACACCAGGTTTGCCCACAGGTTTTCCATCTGGTGGGCCAGGTAGGAAATTGCCCTACCTCCAGGCTGGAAAGTCTTCCAAAGGCTGAGTCTTCTACAGGAACAATAGCTCCAGAAGAGGTAGCAACATTAGATACTGTGAATGACCACAGATCTAGCCAGGAGACTGCCTGGAAAGCTGCCATAGCGATAGCCTCCAGGGTCACTGCTTCTTGCTGCAAGAGAGAGAGACACTCTCTGCGGTAAGGTACTGCAGTGACAGACCAGGACGTAGTTGGACTAGGTCAGGGTCAACCTGTTTTGTTGGAAGTAGAGGAGGAGGAAGCATCTTGTCTGAACGATTGGACCAAAGTGAATTCGCCTGTCCTGAGATATGAAAATTATCTACTTGGCCCAATACACCATCAGCAAGACCAGACCACAGCAGCCCCATCAAAACTTTGGGTTCCTTCGTAAGACCCCAGAAAGATTTGAGACGAGAGGGGCAGTCTCCCAAAGAAGAGGCTGTGGTTGCTTCCCCAAAACATTGTAGTACTGACAAATCAGCGCTATGATCTCAACAAAGGTCCTCTGTATCTCGGGGGTGTCCACATCTCTAGGCAAAGGGCCCTTAAGCCCTTCTAGGGTGCAGTCCTCCCAATCTACTCTCCCCACAGGAGGAAACACAGCTCCAGTTCCAAAGGCAGAGCCCTTAGAGCCAGAGAGGCAAAAGAACCGGAGTCCGAACTCCTGGGCCTCTGGGGTCAGTGTTGTGGTTCCCACTTCCAAAGGAGCAGGCAAGCCAATGAGAAAACCAACTGCTTCCTCGATGGGAGGAGGCACACCCTTAGTAGCCTCATGATGAGGTTTCTTAAGGGGCAGAGAAGCTACCTTCCTCTTCTTAGGCCATGGACCCTTCAAAAAGGAAATGGAGGAGGTGGCAGACGATGACAAAAAAGACGACACCTTGTGAGACCTCTTCTTCTTCGACTTCTTCGGCAACTTCCGTAGGAGAGCTGTCAGATCCCCTGAGGGGCACCAGATGGCAAGACAGGGCACTGGAGCAGGTCTGGAACTAGCAGCAGCAGCAGGAACAACCAAAGGCACAACCTCAGTCACCACCAGAGATGAAAGAGGCATGACAGGAGCAGGCAAAGGTGCCACCCTGAATCCAGGGGAGTGGCACTGACGTAACAGGCGCTGGCAGATAGGGATGTGTGCCCATCACCACCGAAGGAGTGGGTGGGGTGATGGGTGAAGACCATTGTGGGAACTGAAGCAAACCTGTGCTGAGTTACAGTACAGGTAGTGGTAGTAACCACAGAGGAAGTTACTGCAGAGCTGGCACAATTCAGGTTTGATAGCAATGCACTCACATACAGAGTGACAGGTACCCATTTGCTTCAAAGGGCAGCATACCCCTTAAGAGCAAGGAGAGACCCCCAGAGGAGTGTTGGCCTGGTCCCCAGGTCCCGGGGAACCCCTCTCTTCCTCCCGCAACAACTTGGAAGAGGAAGACAAAGCAGAGGCTTCGCCCAAAGGGGAAGCAGCAAGCACGGGATGATTGTCAGGAGAGAGATACAAAGACGAAGAATTGGGAACCAAAGGCGTGGTTGGGTCGTGCTACCCCCAACTGAAACCTTGGGTGTCTTCCTCTATCTCCTTTTCCTGACAAACTTCCCCTACTGCTCTGGATACCAGTCACAATACTCGGTACAAGTTATCACTAATACACTCACACCCTCCGCAAAAGGAGCCAAGGGCGCGAGGATCAACTTCAAAGCCAGAGTGGAAGTTGCCGCATCTTTTACCTTGCACCCTGGGGCCCGAATTCTTTGGCAATTGTAATTTGTAGGTTTGCATGATCATAATATATCAAACACAATATAAACACCAATTACAGGCAGTTTCCCCCAGTTTCGACAGAGTTTCTGTTTTTTTGAGATGAGACAAAAGCCGAAAATCATCATAAAGCAGAACATTGTTGAGAATCATCATAAATCCTAAGAAAACCTTACTTTTAATGCTTTGGGTGTATACTGAAAACTATGTAAACTGCATTTCATTGATATTTTCATTGAAAACACCATCAAATATTGATTAGTTGCCTTCTTAAAGTAATATTTCTTTCATCATGGGCGCCATAACCCTGGAATATGAGCCGTAAAGCCAGAAATAATTTCTGATGAATATAATTGAAAAGTATCGTAAACTTGGAATGCCGTAACCCGCAAGCGTCGTAAACCGGGGACTGCCTGTATACACAATTACATAACAGATGAACAACACTATATAAAAAATCCCGCATCTCTAACTGTCCAACGACAGCGTTGCCAACTAGCGGACAGAATAGGATGGTAACAGGGTTGCCAATGTGGTAAACTTTTGGTGCGGTTTTTGGGGATTTAGGGCTAGATAAATTATATTAATGGTAATGGTTTACTAATAAGGGTTCCATTACCACCAGGTTATCGGCAGATCAAGGCCAATCCAAGTCACCCACTGGGGCTGGCACTGTGGTTTGGGTCAAAGGTTGGTTTTGCTCAGTACCAAGTAAAGGCAGCACTGGGCGGCCATGCAGCACACAGGAGTCCTGTAATTGTGTTGGACCTGAGCTGCACCCGGCAATGTCACAAGCAGCATCTAGAATAGACTCCACAGGATTAGGTCTGCCACACCACAAGTCCTAGTGGGGGAGTTCTAACGCCCAACCACAATAATAAAGGTCTTTCCACTGCCTAAGAAGTACCAAGCAACAAGCCTGATTCATCCTCTATGAGTATACATCCTGACTGGTATCTGTCACTAGTGTGAAATGTACCCTGAAATCCAGAAATTTCAGGACTAGGATCCATTAACGCATCTTCAACTTTCTGAAAAGCTAATTGTTGCAACTCCCCCCAGAAAACTACATCATCCCTTAAGACGTCTGTTAAAGAAGCTGCCAAAAATATAAAAACCCTTCACAAAACTAAAGAAGAAACCCAGCCATGCCCGAATAATTGACCCGACTTGTCTTTGCTCAGGCAGGAAAAATCTGTAATTGCTTTTTGACTTTAATCATCATTTACTTTACTCGAACTTCCCTTAAGATATGACCTGACCTAAATATGCAATCTGCTTCTTTAAGAAATCCCATTTGGCTGACTTAATTTTCAAACCAGCTAACCTAGGTCTTCTAAGAACTCCATTAAGAACTTCTAAATGTTCCTCTATGTTCCTCTATGAAGTGTGTGGCAATCAGTGTATCATCCATGTATACAAACACGGACTTCCCAAATAACCTGTGCAAAACTGTATTTACTAACCTTGTAAAATTTAGGACTATCTGACAAACCAAAAGGCATCTGTGTAAACTCATACTGCCCTTTTGGTATTGAAAGTGCAGTGAATTCAAGGCTCTCTTCATTGAGGCACCTGCAAAAACCCTTGTATTATGGGGGAATTTATAAATTTGTTGCATTTGACAACATTCTTAAGGGTTGCTTGTGAGAGAGAGAGAGAGAGAGAGAGAGAGAGAGAGAGAGAGAGAGAGAGAGAGAGAGAGAGAGAGAGAGAGAGAGAGAGAATGATGAATGGGTGGTTGACAAGTGAACTGCTTGTTTGGCAGGTGTGTTGGCTCGTTGAGAAGCAGTCAGTCAGTGTAGGCATTCGGAGTGAGGAGCAGTCAGTCAAAGAAGTCATTCGGAGTGAGAGGTATTCAGTCTGTAGAGTCGTCTGTGTGTTTTTCACATGAGCTGGGTATTCAGTAACTGACTTCTCTTCTGTCAAGCTTGTGTCTGTCTGTGGTTGTCGAGTTGGTGAGCGATTTGTTGTATCTGATGTTTGTGAGCTGGTGTGTAGTCTTGGTGCTTGTTTCGTTTTTTGTGTTGGATGAGCGGTTTGTTAGTGACAGTGTTGGTGTTTGCAATTTTTGGGTTGCTCCTGGAGTTTTTTTTTTTTTTTTTTTGACGGCCATACCATATTGAAAGCACAGCTTCTCGCCCTGATTGTGTCAAGTTTCCAGGTGAGTAAATGTGTTAGAGATTGTGTTTTTTGCCTTGCTAAACCAGGTGTCCTGTTGGTAATTGAGTAACTTCAAGGGGAAAGTGTGGCTGGAGGAAATGCCTTCTCATCAGATCACTCATTATCTTCACCTCAAGACAACCACACGCAGGCCTCAACAACTAGGCTAATGTACACATGACCACCACACACAGCCAAAACATTTGGTTTCCACAAACTCTTTCCAATACAGCCTAATGCTTTCATCTCTACTTGAAACAAGCACAATACTGTACAGGATAAAATCAGCAATAAATAGCGAACCCAAGCATTGTGTTTTATTTTCAACGGCGATCGCACCTAATGGGGAGAAGATATAATCTAACTTTTAACAGTAGGCAGGATTCATTACAAATAATTAAAAATGAAAATACTTTAATTTATAAAAAAGGCTTACCTTCAACAGCAGCAATAAGTATAAGACCATTTGGAGATAGGGCTAATGTAGTATAATTGAATCTGGCCTCAACTGGTAAGGTATGCGATCTATTGTTGCGCAGATCAAAAACGGAAATCTTATTACCAACTGGGCATAAAACTGAATTCCCATCTGAAGAGAATATTAAACTACCCTTCCTGTACACTGTACCGATAAGGTTGGAAAACTGAAAATAGAAAGTAAAGCAGAACATTTATATACTACATAGCAGGCATAAGTAAAATAAATTGATGAAAAAAAAATTCCACTTTGGAAAATATGCTATTTTCATGATAAAATTAAGTTTCATATAAACTACTTACCAAGTAATTACATAACTATGGTTTCCACTCACATAGCAGCCTAAGTTAAAAAATCATAGTAGCACTTCTATTGTTTCTGTAGGTGGCTAACTCTGCCCAGTATCGGGGTGCAATAGGTACAACAATGCAAAAGAGCTCAATTCATTTATAACCTTAAGTCCATGAAAGGGAAGGAGGGAGGGCTCCTGTTTGTTTTGTCCTTTAGGGACCCTATTGTCAAGTGTCTGGAAAGCACTGTTAGTTCCCGTGCCATAACTCAACCACCTACAAACATTTTTGTGCCACCCCTACGCACTGTTGAGATTGCCGACTGAAAACCTGTACTGCATACGCACCTGTGTGTGATGCCCCCTGAAAGCTTTTGTGGCTAATTTGAAGTTTTGTTGAACCTACCTACTAGGGATATGCCCAAGTATCGTTATCGGTGGTACATATAAGCTAGTTTTTGTGGCATCAGTATCGGTGAATTCCTGGCCGATACCAGCCAATACTTGGTCATTAGACTCAGCATTTCTTAATTACAATTTGAAGTTACTAAACCCTGATTACAAAAAATTATAAATGCAGGGTGCTTTTCTTTTTCTCATATACAATTTGCAAAGTAGCTGCCTAGCTGGCATATCAATTTTCTGTCCCACTTTTCATTTCAAGGATAATTATGTTGAATATTATTTTTAATAAAATGATAATTCTAACTTAGTTCAGATAGTTCAAGTCCAGTATGAGTTGGAACTTGCAAAGGGATTTGTGCTTTTTTCTTGGGATTTATACTTAATAGAACCAATTTATGTATTGTAATGAGGCAAAGGATTAACCCTTCCATTACCAGGACCTTTCATAATCTAAATAAATGAGTCTGTTAACTGTTTCTAGCCAATATATACATTAAACCTCAGAATAAAAGTACAGGCAGTCCCCGGGTTACGACGTGGGGGTTCCGTTCTTGAGACGCGTCGTAAGCCGAAATCGTCGTAAGACGGACGACACTGGAAATATGTCTTAAAACATAATAAAAAGTTATAAAAACCCTTACTTGTAATCCTTTGGTTACACTACATGTTGTTTCCTGTAGTTTTATGTACAACCTGGAGTTATTTTCATAAAGAATCATGGTTCTTGAATGGTAAAAAAAAAAAAACAAAAAACTATTGTATCCTCTGGTGACACTACATTCTTTGAAGTTTTATGTACAACCGGATTTTTATAGGAAAAGAATGCATGTTCTTGGAAAAGTAAAAACTATTGTAATCCTCTGGGACACTACATTCTTGAAGTTTTATGACAACCTGAGTGATTTTGCAAAATCTTGAGGGCTACAAGAACACTGATTACTTTACGTATCATATAGACTAATTAAAGTAAATGTATCTTTAAATAGGCTTATATATTAGTATCAACAAAACATTTCCTGCCATGAGTCAGAGGCCGTTTAATGAAACGAACACTTCTCTGTCCTATCTGTTCAGAAAATAAACGTTACGTCAATCCCCGAGACCATTGTTGCCAAAGCGTCTCTCTCTCTCCTCTCTCTCTCTCTCTCTCTCTGATCAAATTACATTGAAACTTGACATACGATTGCCCTAATATACGAATGTTTTGAGATATAACAGAAAATTTGCGAAAATACAGCTTTGATATACAAACGAAATATTTGAGATACGATTTTGCGATGAGTGTTTAGTTGTATAGGCGACGATAAATGGCGTTCAGTCTGTTTGTTTTGTTGGTGCTGCATGTTAACACGTCGTTGTTTAGTTCGTTGTATTTGCGCCTATTTTTCGTGTTATTTTGTCTATTTCATTATTAACCATGGGTCTCAAAGCTAAAGACAAAGCAGGTGATAAGAAAAAACCCAAGAAAATGATTTCGATGGAAGCAAAACATGAAATTATAGCAAAGCATGAATGTGGCGTTCGTATCGTCGATTTGGCAAACGAGTACTGTATGGTCGAAATCCTTCTACAATATCCCACGATCATCAAGCAGAAGGAAGCTATAAAAACCCCCGAGACCATTGTTGCCAAAGCGTCTCTCTCTCTCTCTCTCTCTCTCTCTCTCTCTCTCTCTCTCTCTCTCTCTGATCAAATTACGTACTGGATAATGTCTCTCTTTGGATACTTCGATTTTGCCTAATATTGAGGGCTACAAGAACAGTTGATTACTATTTACGTATCATATAGACTAATTAAAGTAAACGTATCTTTAAATAGGCTTGACTATTATTAGTTATCAACCAAAACATTTACTGGCATGAGTCAGAGGCCGTTTAACGAAACGAACACTTCTCTGTCCTTAACTCGGAGCGAACAAGAACGCCTCTCTCTCTCTCTCTCTAACTCTCTCTCTCTCTTATCTCTCTCTCTCTCTCTCTCTCTCTCTCTCTCTCTGATCAAATTACTGGATAATGTCTCTCTTTGGATACTTGGAATTTGCGTTGTAATCTAACCAAAAAATTAGTTTTGTTATTATTACTGGAAACAAGCAATGATTTTTTCATTATTTGCGCTTTTGGACTGTTATATGTAAACTTGTATGTATTCATTCGCTCGGAAACTAGTTCCGCATATGAGGCGTCACTAAAAAACATAGAAAAATACAACATAAAAAAGTTGTCGAAAATCATCATAATCTCAAACCGTTTAACGAAACGAACACTTCTCTGTCCTTAACTCGGAGCGTCGGAAGACGCCTCTCTCTCTCTCTCTCTCTCTCTCTCTCTCTCTCTCTCTCTCTCTCTCTCTCTCTCTCTCTCTCTGATCAAATTACTGGATAATGTCTCTCTTTGGATACTTGGAATTTGCGTTGTAATCTAACCAGAAACTTCGTTTTGTTATTAATTACTGGAAACAAGCAATGATTTTTCATTATTTGCGCTTTTGGACTGTTATATGTAAACTAGTATGATTCATTCGCTCGGAAACTAGTTCCGCATATGAGGCGTCACTAAAAAACATAGAAAAATACAACATAAAAAGTGTCGAAAATCATCATAATCTCAAAATTTTTGTTGTAATCTAACCAGAAACTTATTTTTATTAATACTGTGCTAAACTATAAAGAATTTTTATCATAGTATGCGTTTTTTAAAAGCGTCGTTAACTCGGAGCGTCGGAAGCGTCAGCGTCGTAACCTCGGAACAAGCGTCGTAACCCAGGACGGATTTTTCCATTGAATATTTAAGGAAAAGCGTCGTAACCTCGGAACGTCGTAAGCCGGAACCGTCGTAACCCGGGGACCGCCTGTACTAGTATATATTAGTGATTTCATATTGCACCTGAATTGTTAAAAGTCTTCCAATGGTAGCCATAATATAAGCCAAACTGTATCCAAGTAATAAAGTGATTAAATAAAATTTATGGCTTTGAAATTGGTTATATAACCCCATTATGTAATAAACCTCTCAACTTATGAACCTTCAAAATACAATAACCAGAGAACAAGAATGATTTTAGTAACAATATATATTCTCCTAAATAACAGTAATATGGAGGTAACAGGTATCGGTATCGGCCAAAAATTTGGTAGGTATTGGTGGATTCCTACTATCTACGTCCTGCGAGACCCACTTCCTGAGTGTTCGCGAACGCTGTTATGTTGCTGTTCGAACACCTGCTTGTGCACTTTGAGAGTACCGCTGTGTTCTGGGAACACACTGCATCTTGCGAGACAAACCTTTACTGTGGCTCCCAGTTTTTACACGTTTCACTTTTACGCATTTCATTTTGTTGCAGATTTTTTCATAGAGCAGTACAGTCTAACCCTGCTATTTGTGGACTCCCCTATTCATGGATTTTTCTATTGACCATATACAGACAGTCCCCCGGTTACGACGGGGGTTCCGTCCTAGAGACGCGTTGTAAGCCGAAAATCGTTATAAGCCGGAACATCGTCAAAAATCATATGAAAACCTTACTTTAAATGCTTTGGGTGCATTGAAAACTAGGTAAACTGCATTGTTATTGCATTTTTCCTTAAAAAAAACCCATCAAATAATGATTATTTTGCATTTTTGGTGTCATATTTCTTGTGCCAGATCAGCATTGTAGGCGTCGTAACCCTGGAAATAATTTCTGATGAATATAATTGAAAAGCGCCTTAACCTCAGAACGTCGTAAGCCGAACCAGTCGTAACCCGGGGACAGACCGGGCAGTCCCCGGGTTACGACGGGGTTCCGTTCTTGAGAGGCGTTGTAACCCGAAAATCGTCGTAAGCCGGAACATCACCAAAAATCCTAAGAAAACCTTACTTTTAATGCTTTGGGTGCATTAAAAACTATGTAAACTGCATTCTTATTGCATTTTGCATCAAATAAACCTTCAAATATTAATTATTTTGCATTTTTAATGTCATATTTCTTGTGCCAGATGAGCGTTGTAGGCATCGTAACCCTGGAACATGCGTTGTAACCCTGGAAATAATTTCTGATGAATATAATTGAAAAGCGCCCTAACCTCAGAACATCGTAAGCCGAACCCGTCGTAACCCGGGGACTGCCTGTACTTCCAGAGAGGGACGGAAGCACGTGAGAAGCTAGATAAACTGATATCTAACCACATAGACACTGAGCGATGTACAATGATACATGGGAGAATCATTACATAGGGAACCAAATAGAAACTTTACAGTCAAACCAACACAACTGGGTTTGTTACCACTCCCAATTCTCTCTTGCCAAGGAGCGGAGCATATGCTACCAAATGGAGGGTTGGATATTTGTATACCAAGCAACCACACTATCAACTGTATCAGACCAGTCCAGCGAATGACGTGCTTAATTCCATAACCCGCCCGAAGGAAGGAAAGGTACAAGAGAAAGAAAGAGACCAGCAAAATCACTCATTCTCTCATCCACACAATTATCTTAGATAAGATACAAAAGTGCCCTATTAAGGGCAATGATGAGTTACAAAACCTGTTGGACAGCCACCACAGGACCCAGGGAATACGTGTCCATAGATCTGTGGGCAACGTCCTTAAGATAGAAAGAAGTGAATGTGGACTGATGCAAACAAGTACCAGCTCTCAGCACTCTATGTACAGCCAAGTTCTTTTTGAAAGCCAGAGAGAGACCAATACCTCTAATGTCATGCACTCTAGCCTGCACAGACATGGTGGTGGAATCATCAAGAGTCAAGTATGCCTGTCTGATGGCCTCCCGTATCCAAAAATGACAAATTTTCTAAGACAACTTGTATTTTTCATAGCTACAAACCTGAGGTCTTAACAATAGGATAATTTCTAGCGACTAACTGGATCCGGTTAAAAAGCAGATGAAAGCAAGGAATCTTGTGATATCTGGCAACGCATGCATAGCTCGGGGGAAGCGTGGTCCAGTCTTTCCCAACTCAGGATGTCTTAAAATAGATGGGCAGCTAGAAGTGGGCAGTTTAACATTAACACCTCAGGTTTGTAGCTATGAAAAATACAAATTGTCTTAGAAAATTTGTCATGTGTTCATACGCGAACAAACCTTCGGTCTTAACAATAGGATAGACTTATACTTGGAGGGAGGTACAAGACATCCTAGACTGGCTGGGGGCCTACCCACCAGTCCAGCTTCCAGAAGAAATGATTTCTGGAGAGAGAATGATGCCCGTTGAGAAACTAGATAAATTGATATCTAACCACTCAGACCCTGAGTGACGTACAATGATAAATTGGAGAACAATTGTACAGGTAACCAAAGAGAAACTTTGACTGTCCAATAGCAAACCAATACACCAGGGTTTGCATTACTCCCAACCCCTCCTTGCCAAGGAGTGCAGCATATGCTACTGAATAGAGGGTAGGATATTTGTATATTACACAACCACACTATCAGTATGACTACCTTACTCATCTGTATCAGACCAGTCCAGCAAATGACGTGTCTATTCCTTAACCCGCCCGAAGGAAGAAGGAAAGGTACAAGAGAAAGAAGGAGACCAGCCAACTCCCTCATTCTCGCATCCACACAATCATCTTAGGTAAGATCAACCTGTTGGGCAGCCACCACAGGACCCAGGGAAAACTTGTCCATAGATCTGTGGGCAACATCCTTAAGATAGAAAGAGGTGAACATGGACTGGCGTAACCAAGTACCAGTGCTCAGCACTCTATGTACAGCCAAGTTCTTTTTGAAAGCCAGAGAGGGATCAATACCCTTAACGTCATGCGCTCTAGCCTGCACAGACGTGGTGATGGAATCATCAAGAGTCAAGTATGCCTGTCTGATGGCTTCCTGTATCCAAAAAGAGATAGCATTCTTAGACACCTCTTTCTTTGTACGGCCTGTGCTAACAAAAAGTCTGCAGCAGCCTGGTATAAGGTGCCGAGTCCTTTTAAGATAGCAACGCAGGGCCCGGACAGGCCACAACAAAAGCTCTTGAGCATCACCACCCACAAAGTCAGTCAGTGATGGAATGGAAAACGAAGTGAACCTGTCATCATGCACAGAGGGATTTTGGGTCTTGGCCACGAATTGTCTGCGACCACATTCCGTTTGCCTGGGATATACCTGGCTGAGAGCTCTACCAAATTGCTGACTGCCCACTGGTGGAACCTTGACAGTCAAGGTGTGAAGTTGACGAGAAACCAGGCCTCCCTGTTTGTTCACGTAGGCTACCACCGTGGTGTTGTCCAACATGAGAACAACAGAATGACCTTCTCCCTTCTCCCAAAACTCCTTCAGACCCAGGAAGGCTGCCTTCAACTCCAAGACGTTGATATGTTGCTGCTTGTCCTCCAAACTCCAAACGCCTGAAGCGATGAGGCCGCCTAAATGAGCCCCCCAACCTGCGAGGGAGGCGTCCAAGAATAGAAGGAAGTCCGGTGGAAGAGAACGCAGAGGGACACCCTCCAACAGATTCTGGTCGTCCAACCACCAACGAAGGTCTTCTCTCACTTCCAAAAACAGAGGAACCATTAACAGGGGTGAGTCCCCCGCCAGAGACCAGAAGTCTCCCAGTCTCTATTGCAGAGACCAAAGATAAAGATGCCCATGAGGGACCAGCTTCTCCAGGGAAGACAACACTCCCAGAAGAACCTGCCACTGATGAGCTGACTGATGTGATTCTGACAGGAAGTTGCGCGCCACCACCCGCAACTTCTCCAATCTCTGATCCGTTGGGAAAACTTTTGCCATTGTCGTATCGATGACCATGCCCAGGTAGAGAATCCTTTGACTGGGTACGAGGTTCGACTTTTCCTGGTTGACTAATATGCCCAGATCCAGACAGAACCGAAGTAGACGATCCCTGTCCCTCAGCAGCTTTTCCCTGGAAACTGCCAAGACTAACCAATCGTCAAGGTACCTCAGCAAACGGATCCCCTGAGCATGGGCCCAACTTGACACGAGAGAGAAAACCCTTGTGAACACTTGGGGGCTGTCGTCAGCCCAAAGCACAAGACTTTGAACTCGCAGACCTTGTCTCTGAGAGAGAAGTGAAGGAACTTCCTGGATGTCGGATGAACAGGGATATGGAAGTATGGGTCCCTGAAATCTATCGACAGCATGAAGTCGCCTTTCCTCACGGCTGCCAACGCTGAGAGCGAGGTTTCCATCTTGAACCGTGTTTTCCTAATGAAGTGATTCAAGGTGGATAAGTTGATCTCAGGCCTCCATCCTCCCGACGCCTTGGGCACCAAGATGTGATTGTAAAGCCTGGGGACGGACACACCACTTCCTCTTTCGCATCCTTGTCCAGCATTTTCTCCACTTCCTCCTGAAGAGCCAAGAACTTCAGAGAATCTGGAGGATCTTCCTGAGCTGCGGCTTGTCCGACAGAGGAGGAGAGAAGTCGAAAGGCAGTAGGTACCCCACCTGAAGGACATCTACAACCCACTTCTTTGCCCCATAACTCTGCCACTTAGCCCAATGGCCAGCCAGGCATCCCCACAACCCATGGTGCAGGAGAGGGAGAGGCGCTTAACCTACCAATGGGCCCCTTTACCTCTGCCCCTTGGGCCCCTTCTTGGCTTAAAGGAAAGAGAGCGAAAGGGGAGTTGATCCTCTGACCTAGGCCGAGTCAAACGGGAAAGCCCTGCTGAACTCGAAGTCCTTGACAGCCTACCAGGCGACGATCTCCTTGACTGCTGCTGAACAGGGGGAGGAGGAGCCGGACGTCTCCGAGGACAAGACTCCGACTTGGACACGGCCTGTTGCACCAGTCTGTCTTTGGTGTCAGCCCGGCACCAGTCTATCGCATTCTCGAGCTCTGTCCGAGGAAACAAATATTGGGACTCCAACAGATCTCTGTTCCTCAATGCCAGCAAGGACTCCGTGTCAAGTGATCTCTCCATCCTAGGCAAAGCCGCATCTCATCTAATCAGAAGGTTACCCCATAAATTAGCATTGAGTTGAGCCATATATGAAAACGCCTTGCCCCCCGGATTGCAACAGACTGGCAAGCGAGGATGCACTCACCAACCCTTGTGGAGACCTGTCAGAAGCTATCTTAGCAATAAACACAGACCAGCACTGGTTTCTTATGCGATCTCTTCGCAGGAGGCGGGGACGAAGCAACACGTTTCCTACCAGTCCTCCCAACTGATAAGGCAGCGAACTTGACATCCAAAACAAAGTCCAACTTCTGAAGCACTGCCTGGCATATAACCTCAGACTGATGCGCCAGAGAAGGCTCCGATGACATGGAAGGGAGATGTAGCGAACTGTGCGGCAGGGATGACGTAACGGCCGAGAGAGGCAGAGCAGAGGAGATGACTGGGAGACGTCATCGATGGGAGTGACGTCACAAGTGGTGGTGACATCAAGGCTTCCCCTCGGTGCGAGGGGGGAAGCAGACACCACTGGCGGAGAATATACACAGAGACGGATCCTGTGACATTATCAACAGGGCTGACGTCACAGTGTCTCTCCGACTTGAAGAAGCGGCAGCAGTCACTGGCGGAGCAATACAAGATGGCCAACCTGGGCTACCCACGAAGACGAGGCCAGGAGGAGGGGGGATGGCCTGGCCAGCCCGGGAAGGGGGGTGTGAACCTCCATAAAATGCGCTAGCAACCCCTGGAAGAGAAGAGAACAATGAAAAAGCCTCCCCCTACCTGGGAATCAAATTAACTCCCAAAGGAAGAAGGGCCAACATTACAAACATCAGCCTGGTGGCCTCCCGATACTTCCAGCGATGAATCAATGGAAGAAAAGGAAGGCGACATCGGAACAACGCTACTATGGGGGTTGAATAATGCAGGAGACGAAGCACCGGGAAGAGGCAAAAAGCCCTCCCATGTAGGAAGAGTCGAAACCCTCCGATGTTCTCTCTTGCTATAAAACGACTTCCACCGCTCTTTAGGCCATGCCTAGCATACCATGCAAGGATTCGTTATGGTACAAAAATTAGAACGACACCTACTGTGGGGGGTCCGTCCCTGCCGAAGCCAAAAAACGAGAACAAAGAAAACCTGGAATTCCGGGGCACACACATCGACAAGGCCAAGAAGGAGCAGAAGCCATAAAATCAGCCAAACACACACACACACACACTAAGCACAAGCGAAACAAGCAATGAACTGGGAAAAGGCCAAGAGAGGTTAACATGACTCTCGCCCAGGCGGTCAAAGAAAAGACCGACGTATTGGTAGTTGCAGGGTCTTTGACCACGTTTCACCTGAGCTACACATGCGTTGCCAGATATCACAAGATTCCTTGCTTTCATCTGCTTTTTAACCAGATCCAGCTAGGCACTAGAAATTATCCTATTGTTAAGACCGAAGGTTTGTTCACGTATGAACAAAGATATAGTACTCTTCGACACCTCTTTCCTCGTACGTTAACCTTATGCAAGACCGACTGGACGTGCCCGGACAAGGGAAGTTGAAACGAGGACTTGGGATCCTGCATAGCTCCCAGCAAGGCTTCAAAGCAGGAAGGAGTGTAAGATGCCCAAGTCCTACTCTCCAAATTGTTGAATCCACGAATGAGGTCGACAACTTCTGTATAGGAAGACAAAAACTCTTGCGTGTCTCCCTCCCCTTGCTCCGGCAACGGAGACCGACGACGAGAAGGTGTGCAAGCTTACCTAAAGCGCCTTCCTTGTTTAAATTAATGGAAGAACCAGCAGCCAAACAGCCCAAAACACCAACTAACCTGACTGGGCTGAATCCAAGCACCAACTCCCATGACAAACCATCCACAACTCTAGGGACATCACTACGCACTCTCTCAACAGATGACTCTCTAACATGGCCACAAATGGGCACGTACGAATGTATGCTGGTGAGGAATCCCAAACACTCAGGATGGAATGAGAACCCCTCAGAGTTGAACTCCTGGAAGTACCAGGGAGAGGGGCAGGCAAACACTCTTGCTGCACCAACTCAACGCTCACAACCTTCGACCTCTTGACATTCTTACGGCGACGAATAGGCCCTGGAGAAGAAGTGGAAGCACCTGGAACAAGTTGCTGTTCCTGGTTCCTAAGCGCACGCACCACAAACACAGTTACAAACAGCAGACGACGAAACTGCAAAGTTTTATTCCCTAAATTGTTTACTTTACTTGTTATTTAGTTCAACCTTACTTTGTTATTTAAAAATTTTAATTTAATTCATGTATATTATCCCTTTTTTGCAACCAAATTACCCCTAAAAATTACAGATATTTCTAAAGTAGATACAATCAAATGTTTCTAACATTTTTGTACATCTGGCTGCCGAAAACCATAGAGGAACGACTACGGATAAGTGGATTATATAAATTTTTTTTTTTGCTTTTTTGTTTTTGCTAGCACTTTTCATTGATTTCAGTCTATATTAGTATTTTGAATTTCTTTAATAACCGTATACCAGAAATAAATGTAACCTTTAATGTTTGCATGCTAAGAATGGCAAAATCATCATGCCGACATTGAGTGTGGGATGGGCTTCACACATACGCCCATTCATTATTATAAACTGTTTCCATGAATTCTAGTTGTCATAGTAATGCAATAATGATAAAATTGCTTTAATATTTATGTATATATACTTCCAATACATAGCCTAATTTCACCAATTTCAACGTTTTGTGTGTAGTCTTATACCCAGTTTGGAGGGTGAACACATACCGAATGGCAACAGAGAGAGAGAGAGAGAGAGAAAGGAAGGCAAAGGAAGAAGGACAGGGGTGGCGGTGGAGGAGGGGGGAGAGGGTAGGTGGAGCTTTTTATGCGTGTTCGTATCCATTTCTGGATACTAGAGTTTTTGTCTCTTGGTACAAGGACAAGTGTCGTTATTCTTTACGATTAGTGATTCACGATACCCTTATAAATTATGGCACTGGGTGTAATGTACTATAGTAAAATCTCGTTCTGATACGAGTGTTCGTTACAGAAATAGGTATTGCCCAAAAACGTGCTTGCTCTGTCGCTGAAACCCAAAGTAGGTATGCTGCTTAGTTGTCAATCAAGTTTTTTGTAATCAAGTATTTTTTACAAGCTAGCTATTGAATATATTTGTACTTTTCTCAATCAAAACATATGCCCCTCAATGCTAACTTTCCTCTTTTAACGACTTTCTGGTCATTGCAAATTCGGCCCCATAATTTCTTATGGTGCGAAAACAGAGGCCCAGGGACCGAAAACGATTGCGTCACACTACGGCGATAATCCGGCAGTAAAACATTTTCAAATATCAAAAAAGTAAATAATAAAGATATATATGCGCATTACGATTATAACAATTACATGAAGAGCTGATAATCTGCATGAATAACTGGTAAACTGTTCTGCAAGAAAGTTGAGTAAAGCAATTATTTACAATAGGTACGAAAGTCAAGATGTTGTGACGTCATAATACAGGACTTAAAAGAACATTCTAATTCCAAAAAATAATTACTTAAATTTGAGTCAGAATCGAGTTACTTTTTCAATAACGAATATTTTCAAATTACTCATCATAAATATGTAAAACATTGATGTTTTACTATTTATTTAAAAAATTATCCAAGTGCACACTTCACCATCTTCTTCTACCAAAACAGTTGCTTACAAACAAACAAGCCGGTGAGGGACCGTTTTCTGATTGTTGTGATGAAAGTGCCCCAGCATCTGTGGGTACAAGTGGTGTGCGGATTTATCACAGGAAATGGTTAGTTTATTAACACAAGCGACTCCGTAGACATCGAGATGGCGTCAATCTTCTAAATATTTCGAGTTAAAAATGTTGAACGCGTTTTGGTGAGATTAGGACTGCCTTGTATTCCCATTTCACTACCCTCTGTTTAAATCTTAAAATTTGGCCTTAATTTCTAACTTTGGAGAAAATATACTTACTTCGAAAGGAGAGTAGAAGTCTTTAGCTTCATTTCTCACCAACAACAAGTCGCGACTGATGCCCATCTCCGATGTCAGGACGTGTTATAATGTACTTTTTTGGGGGTTGTTCACGTTGATCGTACATGGTCCACTCTGGACCCTACGGTTTTTTACCCTACTTCAGAAAAACGGAGTTGGAACTGTTGTAAAAATTTGCCGAGAACGGACATCATGTTACTAGCCTATGATGGCCACCGTGAAATGGTTCTGTGCATACAAAAGGCATAGGTAAGGGAGCCAAAAGGTAGTAGGCTAGTTATGTTCAAGAGCGGATTGGATATGGAAACGTAGCTCGGTAGCCTAGCTAGTACCTAAGTCTACGTATATTTACCAAGAATGTTCCTTCATGACTAGTATATGTCTGTGTTTATATAAACCTAGGTTAATCTGAGCTCGTTACCTTATATGAGAATTTCATTTTGTTGTCACCACTAGATCGTCAGAAGAAACTACAGGTTCCTGGACTCCCAAGAAGGTTTGTTTAGTTTACATCGAGAGCCTGGTTGGAAAACGTGCGTTTAGCAGTAGTAGTAGGCAGGATTTCTCTTTAAAACGGCTCCCTTGCACGTCTTATTCCTCCTTTGTTGGTATTCAAGTTTTTTGTTCCTGTAATGTCTTAATTCGTTCATAAATTCCTTCCTATTATCAATTTCCCCATTCAGCAGATCTGTAAATAAAAGTATATTAGCTATGAATTCCTCCTTATTAACCTGAAACGGCTGCTGCACGCAACTATACTTCTAAAACCATTGTATGCTGCGTAGTAGAGTAAGAAATATTCTAAGCTTTCTTTCTCTTTCTCACACAGCAAAAACCCTTTGCATCTTTCCCTTATAGGCTATTCCTATCATTTAATTCTAGTGTGCCTAGTCTAGCCATACTGGTCAGCGTTGTTTTTTCAGTGTTATCAAACCAGATTTCTTCTCTTCTGTTTACAGATGTGTTAGAGCTGGATATGAACTTTGTGCCTTTTTAGATGGGATTACATTTTTTATTTGTGATTAATCTATAAAAATCAGTTCGCTATAAAAAGTCAATTTATTTGCAATAATTTTTCTCTCTCATGAAGAGAGAGAGAGGAGAGAGAGAGAGAGAGAGAGAGAGAGAGAGAGAGAGAGAGAGAGCTTACAGACCTTACATCTTGTTCGGGTTGCCCCAGGTCCCCCAGTGTGAGGTACCTCTAATGTCTACCAGAGAATTGCTAATGCATCTTCCGGTATATTTTGCATCTTCCAATCTTCAATGGTCTGGGATGCCGCTTAGATATTTGTCGAGCTTATTCTTAAACATCTTAGCTCACACCTGATATATTCCTCAGATGAGCTGGCAACGCATTGAATAGACGCTGCATTGTCGATGCTGGTGCGTTGTGGATTAATGTCCTGTGTGCTTTCCTTAGTTTCCTGGTATAGTTTTGGGCACTATTAATCTACCTCTGCTTGCTCTTTCTGATATTTTTAGCTCCATGATGTTTTCGGTAATTCCTTCTATCTGTTTCCATGCCTGAATTATCATGTAGCGTTCTCTTCTCCTTTCTAGACTATATAGTTTTAGGGATTGTAGTCTTTCCCAGTGGTCAAGATCCTCAACTTCTTCTATTCTAGCTGTAAAGGACCTTTGTACACTCTCTATTTGTGCAATATCCTTTTGGTAGTGTGGGTACCATATCATATTGCAAATGCAGGTGGACTACGAACATAGGTTTTATAAAGAATAATCATGTGTTCAGCTGTTCTTGTTTTGAAGTGCCGTAATAACTTTCCCATTTTTGCTTTACATTTTGCCAATGGAATTGCTATTTGATCATTGCATAACATGTTCCTATTCAACATCACACCAAGGTCTTTAACTGCTTCCTTATTAGTGATTGTCTCGTTATTATGTCCCCTATAATATGCATATAGCTTTCCTTCTCTATCGCCATAATTTATTGATTCAAATATATCAGAGTTAAATGCTATCCTATTTACCTCTGCCCGTTCATATACTTTGTCAATGTCTCTTTGTAGCGCGTTCCTATCTTCATCACAATTAATTTCTCTACTTATTCTTGTGTCATCGGCGAAACATTACTGTCTATGTCTTCAATCATAATAACAAACAGCAGTGCAGCAAGACCGTACCTTGTGGCACACCGGATATTACCTTAGCTTCATCCGATTTCTCATCATTTGCAATAACTATCTGTTTCCTGTTGTGTAAAAATTCTTTTATCCATCTTCCTACTTTGTCCACTATATTATGTTTCCTAATTTTCTTTGCTAATATATTATGGTCTACCTTGTCAAAAGCTTTTGCAAAGTCGAGATAAACCACATCTGTTTCTTTTCCGTTTTTCATATTTTAATATATGTTCTCATGGTGGACTAACAGTTGGGTTTGTGTACTTTTTCCGGGTACAAAACCATGTTGTCCTATATTAAACAAATTATTTTTTATTAAATGTTTCATATTTTTTCTTCATTACCCTTTCATACACTTTCATAATGTGTGATGTTAGACTCACAGGCCTATAATTACTTGCCTCTAGTCTTGATTCACTTTTGAAAGAAGGGGTAATATATGCTAATTTGTGCTCATCATAAATCTTGCCTGTATCTACATTTTGCCTTGATAATATTGCAAGGGGCTTTGCGATAGAATGAATTACTTTCTTTAACAAAATAGCAGGGACACCATCAGGCCCAGCTGATGCTCCATTTTCAATTTCATTAATAGCCTGCACAATTTCGTCTTCATTAATATCTATGTCTGATAAATATTCACTATTTTCATCCCATTTATTTCTGTATGATTATCTTCATTATCAATTCTAGGGGTAAATTCTCTCTTATATCTTTCTGCCAATATGTTGTATATTTCCTTTTTTTCATTCGTTAATCTCCCTTCATTTCTTGAGGGCCTATCTCCATTCCTCTTTTATTCATCTTTTTTGCATATGAGTACAATAGTTTAGGGTTTTGCTTGATATTTAGTACTGAGTTTTTTTCTTCCAAGTCCCGTCTTTAATTTTCTTTTGATTTTATAATCTTTTGTTCTACATTTTCTATTTTACTTTTCAGTTCCATCACTTTCCATGCATTCTTTTCTTTCACAAGACCTTTTTTCCACTTTCTGATTTTCTGGAACAAGATCCTTCTGTCTCTTGGTATGCATGACTGATGTTTACTTTTCTTCTTCGGTAGATATTTATCCACAATTTTCTCTAATATTTTATAATATAATATATCCGTATTTACCTGTATATCATCAATTACGAATATGTTATCCCAATCTTTGTTTATTTCTTCATTTATTTCTGACCATTTTATATTTTTACTGCAGAAATTGTATTTTCCATATCCTTCCCACTTTTTCATCCCTTGCTTATCTCTGTTTTCACTTGTTCTGGAATGGACTGTTAATTCTATGAAATTATGGTCTGAAATACTCGCATTATACACTATTATTTCTTTAACATAATTCTCCTCGTTCACAAATACTATGTCTAAAGTAGTTTCCTTTCTTGTTGGCAGGTAATTTATTTGTTGAATGTTGTATTCTAGTAGCATATCTAATAGCTTTTCAAATTGGCTCTTATCTTCTGCACTACTATTACTCTCTTTTTTATATGTATAAATACAACCACAATCTCCTATTAGTTCTTTCCAATCTATGAAAGGAAAGTTAAAGTCTCCGGATAGGAGAATAGTCCAGTCTTTGTGATTTCTACATATATCATCCAATTTTTCTATTATTGTGTCAAACTCTTTAGAATTAGGGGGTCTATATATTATTATGTTCATTAATTTTTCAGATTCAAATTCTACCGCTATTAGTTCACATTCTGAGTTACTATATTTCTCATACATTTTTCCTTGTTTATGTCTTTCCCATATATTGCGGTTCCCCCTTGATTCCTATTTTTTCTATCTGATCTATAATTTGGAACTCCTTATTTGATCATCATTTACAGTCGCTCGGGAAATCCAGGTTGCGCTCATATTCATTATATCTATTTTCTTTTCCAGAATTTGGGTTAGTTCTTTCTAAGAACTCTATTTTTCTTTTTGAGTTACGTGTTAACTAAACCCTGCACATTCATCACTGATGAATTGGTTGCATGTTATCTCCCTTCATTTAATATGGGTAATAATATGGATTTTTTCCCTATTGCCTCTTTTCCTGTTCTGGTATAGTTTGTTCTTTTTTCTTCATTTCCAGAAATTCCGAACATTAAAAATCCAACTTTTCCAATATATTTGATCTTACTTCATCATAATTATTAATTTTGTGTATGAATCTGCAAATTTCTCCGTATCTGCACTATCCCCTTGCATCTTATGCACAGTTCTTGTCTCTTGTACTGTATCTTGGAGCTGATGCTTGCATTTTCATTGCTGACATACCATAGCGTGCAGTGATGGCTTGCTTTTTCCTTCACCTCATGTTCTTTGTTCCTTTCCTTATTTGTTTCTTTTTTATTTTGTATTTCATTGTTTAGTTTATTTTGATTCATGGCTACAGGGTGCATATATTTACATTTTTTGTTGAACTTACATCCTTTTCCTTCTTTTAGAATTTTTGCATATTTTTGGATGTGGACCTCTGCATTCTTCCTCATAGCCATCTAGGTATGCACATTTACCATAGATCTCATAATGTGACATACCTTGGGATGTTTGTAGTAACATCTTTCACCAAAATCTGCAATTCCCTCTTTTCAAAAGGGTGCAGACTTTGCCTTTCTTTTCTATTTTTTCTTGCTCTTTCCCATCAGTATGCAGATCTGGGTAAAGCCTCTTTGGGATTTTATTTTGTGTTGTCATGTCGCAATTTATTTCTTCTTGGGTATGCTGCTTGATTGCCTATATGTAGTATCTATGAGTATCTTTGCATCCATACTCTTGTCCTGCTAATTGTTTTCATTATTTTTTCTGTCATTTCAGTTTTGTTTTCTTCTTTTCCGTTTTCCTATTATTCCTCTTCCTCATCTTCTTCATCCTCTACTATTTGCACATTAAGTCTTGATTTAATAACATCTATCCATGAGAGACATGTTGAGCAAAATATTTTTGTATCCTTACTTGTATTTTGCTGGACTTCAGCACATTGGGGATGCGTGGGTATGTTGCATGCATAACATTTCCTGATCAGGTTTTGTGGATTTACTATGCTATACCACACCTTACACAGTTTGCATGCTTTAGGCATTCTTTTTCCTATTGCATCAATTAGTATATTCACAATGTTCACCTTATTCATTTTCTTCGTCAGAATGTGTTGATTGATGTAAATTTTCTTTATAAGCCTCTTGACCACTTGAATTTCATTTGGAACTCCTTCAATTATTTTCATGATATTTTCTGCTGATTTGTTCCAGTTTGAAGGATCATATCCTTCCAATATGTCTATGAATACTTTTGTATCTTTTTCTCATAGATGAGAAATACCAGCTCCCTTCCTGCTAACTCATCATATTGCATATCTGCAAGGCAAGCAAGATTTCACCATTTCTTGCCACAGTTGGATCTTGCTGCCATCCTGATCGAATTTACAATACTTCACTCGATAAACTAACTTAGTAGACGCTTTATCCTACTATTCTCACACTAATCTTATCACCGACAATTCATGAACACTTCTAGATATAATTTGTTTTCTAGTTGTATGTTAAACGCGTGATATCGGTTGATTAATCAGACTGTGCACAGGTGTGTCTCACCAAGCAAAATGGGACTACTGAGAGAGAGAGAGAGAGAGAGAAGGGGGGGGGACAGTGTTTGGATAAACTTGAACATACTCTTCACTATGTACGCTTATCCATAGAACTGTGAGAGTGAGAGTTGCAACATAACTGCTGCATTCCCAGCTAACAAATGGATGTTGCTGGAATTTGGAGCAACGTTGCATTTTTGTTGCAGAATTGTGGTCTGATCGTTGCAGCAACGTCAATTTGTTGGTTTCCAGGAACGTTGCCGCAACATTGCAATTTTAGCGTTCAGGCAACATTGCAAAAGTGCAACGTTCACGAGATATTCATGCAACATTCATGTAAAGGTACAAGATTATAAATTAGATCCAAAAAAACCCATGGGATTTCAGTTCATTTACTTTCATACATAATTAATATTCAAAATTCATTATCTGACAGGTGTACTGCATTATCCAACAGGCTTACTGCAACCAGATCATCTCTGGTCTTTTTTTTTCTTTTGCTTGAAAATATATACAAAAGAGAAAATCAGGAGAATTTAACCAAATCATTTCAATATATTACTGAGAGTGATACAATAATGCATATATTGCACATTGTGAATATTAACTTGTAATCCAAGCTGTCTTGATTTTGCAATTACTTATAACTGGGTCCCCTATAAAGTTCTGACTTGTGAATTTTTCTTGATCCTTTTGAGGAAGACATACAAAGTTCACATAGAAATATGGATAATGTAGCCTGTACATTAAGTTAGTTTTAACTGTACTGCATTGTTGTGGCGGAATCACAAGCAAAAAGCATAAGCGCCCCAGTATTGTGATCGGTATCATCTTGACCTACCACCTCGGTGGCCGCAAGTTCGATTCTCGGGCATTCCATTGAGGTGTGAGAGATGTGTAATTCTGGTGATAGGGGTTCAGACTTGATGTGTTTCGGAAGTTACGTAAAGCCATTGGTCCCGTTGCTGAATAACTACTGCCATACAACTTAAAAACACCACACAAACAAACAAGCAAGCAAAAAACGTATGCAAGCAACAAGATCTCCCCATTGACATTAATCGTTCCGACTGACAAATTTTCCCACAGCCACACTTTCCCCATTACATTACTAATACATGCAAGACAATTGGCTTAATGACACAGAACACAAACACATGTACTCACCCTAGACTCAAGATACTCAGGGCGAAACGCTGTGCCATACGCTGGATACAGTCGTCGAGACACAATGACTGCTGAACTTGATACACAAAGACAGACAAGAACCAAAACCATACAAGAATTCCAAAAAACAACATAACTCACTACGAAACAAATACCAACAACTCAAAAACAACACAACAAATCATACAACAACTCAGAAACACAACTCACTGCACAAACAACACCAACAACATCAAAGACAGCTCAACAAATCAATACACAAACAACCGCCAACACAGTCTCCAACAAACAACTCACAAACATCAAAACACAAAATCAAACTCACACTCTCTCAGTTCAGTGGATAAGCGTACATAATGAAGAATGCTTTCAAGTTTATCCAAACTCCAAACACCCCCCCGCTCTCTCTCTCTCTCTCTCTCTCTCTCTCTCTCTCTCATGAGAGAGAGAAATGATTGCAAATAAATAGACTTTTTATACCAAACTGATTTTTATTGATTAATTACAAATAAAAAATGTAAATTCCATCTAAAAAGGCAAAAAGTTCATATCCAGCTCTAACACAGATCTGTAAACAGAAGAGAAGAAATCTGGTATGATAACACTAAAAAAAACAACACTGGTATGTATGGCTAGACTAGGCACACTAGAATTAAATGATAGGAATAGCCTAAAAGAGAAAGATGCAAAGGGTTTTTGCTGTGAGAGAGAGAGAGAGAGAGAGAGGTTGTGCCTTCCAGTCAGGGTCCGTGCAGAGTGCCATCAGGGAGGCCTTGAGGGAATGGTAAGTCCTTTCCACCATGCTGTTTGCTACGGGTTTGTAGGCTGTGGAGGTGTGGTGCTTCGTCCCCATCAGGCGTGCCAGGGCGGTCCAGAGTTCCGTGGTGAAGACGGTTCCTTGGTCCGTCGTGATATCATCTGGCACTCTGAAACAGCTGATCCAACTGGAGAGGAGGACTTTGGCGCAGGCGTCAGCAGTAGCTTCTGGCCACCTGGTGGACTGGTCGACCACTGTCAGGAGGTATCTGGCGCCGTCGGATGGGGGAAGTGGGCTGACGACGTCTATGTGTATGTGCCTGAATCTCCACCTGGGTTGGGGGAAGGTGCCTACTCCAGATTTGGTGTGCCTTCCTGTCTTGCTGCTCTGGCACGTGATACAGCTCTTGGCCCACTCCTGGGAGCCCTTCTTGATGCCGTGCCACACGAATTTCTCCGTCAGGAGCCTGGTTGTCATGCGGGGCGATGGATGCGAGAGGCAGTTTATCACGCTTGAATACCAGGTTCCGTCAGGAGGCTGGGACCAAGGGGCACGGGCAGAGGAGCGTAGGTTTGAAAGGACCACAGGGGATGTCTTCCCACCGGAGAGAGGTGATGGCGGTGCTGTAGGCTGGTACTTCGGGATCGGAGGTTTGCTCCCATGCTAAGTCCTTGTAGTCCATGCCGAGGTGCAGGGAATTTATTTCGATTCTTGAGAGGGCATCGGCCACAGGGTTCCTTCCACCAGAGATGTACTCGATGGAGCACCTGAACTCGGATACGGCCGTGAGGTGTCGCTGCTATCTTGTGGACCAAGCGTCTCCTGCCTTGACAAAGGCATGGACCAGCAGCTGGTGGTCTGTCCTTATGGTGAACGGATGCCTTCCAGGAGGTACTTGAAGCGGCAGACAGCTTGGTTAACAGCGAGGAGCTCTCAGTCAAAGGTGCTGTAGCGGGTTTTGATGGGTTTCAGCTTCCTGCTGAAGAGGGCCAGTGGTGTAGGGACTCCGTTGGTTAGTTGTTCCAGGACAGTGCCACAGGCGATGTTGCTGGCATCAATTGTGAGAGTTAGGGGCGTGTTAGGATCCTGGTGAGCCAAGGATGTGGCTCTGCTGAGGGCTGCCTTAGTGCAATTGAAGGCACACTGCTGGGCCTCCTCCCATACCAGCCTCTTTGGCTTGCCCTTCAGAACTTCAGTCAAAGGGCACATGGTGCGGGCGACATTTGGGATAAACCTCCTGTAGTACTCCACCATCCTTATGAACTCCTGTAGGGTCTTGACCGTCGTTGGTGTTTGAAACTTCTCCACTGCGGCTACCTTCAATGCCATGGGGCGTACTCTTACTGGGGTGATTTCGTGGCCCAGGAAATCCTCCTCCTCCGCACTGAAGGTACACTTATCAAACCGGACAACAAGCCTGTTCTGCAGGCACTTGAGGATGGCCCGGATGTGGTTCAGGTGTTCCTCCAGTGATCTGGAAAATATGAGGATGTCGTCTACGTAGCAGACGCAGAATGGTAAATCGCCGAGGATGCTGTCCATTAGGCACTGGAAGGTAGCTCCAGCGTTCTGCAGGTCGAAGGGGGAGAAAGTAAAGACGAAGGACTCGAAGGGTGTGATGATTGCTGTCTTTGGGATATCATCGGGATGGACGGGGACTTGGAAGTAGGACTTTAGGAGGTCCACCTTTGAAAATGTCTTCGCCCATGGAAGGTCCTGCATGTTCGGCAGGGGGTGGCGCTCAGGAGTGGTGACGAGTTGAGGGGATGATAGGCCCTGCAGGTCCTCTAGGTGCCGTTTGCTTCCTCACCATGTGGAGGGGGGATGCCAAGGGACTCGCAGCCATCTGTTGCATCCCCACGAACGCGTTCTTGGCTTCCTGGAGGAAATTTGGAGGGAGGTGGTGGAACTTTGCGTGAGTTGGGGACCCCTTGGTTTCGATGTGATGGTACACACCGTGCCCCTACCACCTGGCGGAGCTCGGGTCAGGAGACGTTCAGGGATTCCTGTAGGAGGGAGCCATACTTGTGGGGAAGGATGAAGCAGATGGTGGGAGCCCTGGGGCCCGTGGTGATAGGGCGAGAGAGGCAGGTTTCCGTGTCCAGGAGGCGTTGGCAGGCTACGTCCACTAGGAGCCCATGGTGGCCCATGAAGTCTGCTTCGAGGAGGGGGGTTCTGACGTCTGCGATGACTAAGGGCCAGGTGTAGGTCTGACCCAGGAATGCGATGGTCTGGGTCTTGGTGCCATAGGAGTGAAAGAGGGTCCCATTGGCGGGTACGAGGGTGGCTGGGGTGTCAAGGGCGCAGTTGCGGTCCTCTGCTGACGGTAGGAATACCAATTGCATGGACCCAGTATCGACAAGCATCCTGTGGCCGGAGATCATGTCTTTGACATAGAACTCTCTGGGGTGGGACCTGGCAATGTTACCGCAAAGGAGGTTGGTTTTGGGTGCTACCTTCCTCGTTTTTGGAGGCATGAAGGAGAAGGGGCACAAGCACTACCTTGCAAAGGCAAAGGCAAATTTGCAAAGGCAAATTTTATTTTATCGACCCCTTTCTTCCAGCTGACATTCTGGCGGGGCTGCAGGGGTCCCCTCCTCTGGAGAGCTGCATGGGTCCCCTCCTCTGGAGGGCTGCGTCAATCTCCACCCCCTCGGGATCATCCTGCTGCAGGCTATTAGCCGATGGAGGGGAAGTGAGTTTTATGGCATGGGTGGTGTTTTAGAGCTTGTGAGCTCATTCCACCAGGCTCTCCATCTCCATGTCGCTGGCGTCCTCGATCTGGCCGTGTATTTGAGAGGTAAGTTGGTGGAGGAAGAGCTGCCTCCTTCCTGCGCACTTGGGAGTCTCACTCCGGCAGCAATACCAGGGTCTGTAGCTTGTGCCAGGCTAACCTTGGGTCCTCGGTGATCATGGGGTTGACCACCAGGTCGAAAATTTGGGTGGCTCTCTCGGGAACCGGGAGGGAAAGTAATGAGACCAGCTTCATCTTGAGGTCGTTGTGGGGGATCTCTCTGGATAGGGTGGAAATCCATGGGGCGAGATAGTCAAATATGTTCTCCAGGAGAGCTGAGGCGACCAGATCTGACTTGGTGCCCTCTGTGGTGATCCCGTGGAGCCGAAACTGGATATCTGCGCGTTGGAGCCACGCTGCAACGTTCTGCCGGGAGAAGGGTGGCAGTTTGACGGATTGGGGCTCAGGTGGCGCAGCAGCGGCTTGCAAGGGCGTGGATCGGGGCGCAGTTTGGGGCATCGAGGAACTGCGTGGGGGCCACTGGTGAGCTCCCATTCTCGACTCAAGTTCTCTAAGTTTGCCATCTCAATTTGCTGCAATTGACGGATGTCATTATTGGTGGGCGAAACCATAAGACAAAAGGCCAAAACATTTCCATAGGGGATGTGCCGTTCTGAGTCTGCTAATGGCGTTCCGGTTGACAGCATAAAGAAGCATTCAGAGACTTAAACTAAGGCGACGTAATAATAAAGGTCTCTGAAGGTGAGCGGTGAGTAATTGGTCCTTTAATGGCTGAGCCAAGACCACTGATTTGCTGTCCTAAATCCGGGAGGTCACCAGTTGTGAGGAATGGACTGAGACAAGGAGAAATGCTTACTGATTTATTCATAAGAAACAGATATTTATAAAGAGGCAGTGCAGACGGAGTTGTAGGGCCTGTCTCGCATACTGTGAACAAAGGGAGCAGATCCCCGCTGTGGTTGTGCTTTCTAGCACCTACAAGTATACATATAATTAGGCGTACAGGATATGTAAATTTATGATGCATATGTCGGTGGAAAAGCCGCAAACTGCTCTACATTTCGGTATATGTGAAAAAGAGGTAGTATATACATTGGAAGGACGGACATTTCGGTGATGTCGTCCTTACACCCTCATGTGAAAGTTGTTTGAAACTATTGGATTCTAAACCTTTATGGAAAACAAAATAATATTTATTTCATTTAAATATTTATTGTTGTCTTGGAATGTTTTTTCTCTCTCTTATGGTAAGTGAAATTAAGTTGACAGGCTGAAAAACAAAACATAAGCAACTTTGAGAATATATTCTTCACATTTTAAGAAATTAATACAGCACTACACGAGAATACATATATAATGTAATAAGCAAGAAAGAAACCTTACCCTGCCATACATGTACAGTGTTGCCAAAACACTTGACAGTTAAATTAGGTGAATGCGTAGTCTGCAATTGTTCGCTTTTGCCCCCTAACTTACCGCACATGCGCCAGATACACTTCATTTGTTTACAAACATAATCTCTCCTTGTGCATAATTGTCTTTCAGCCAAGAGCCTGTTTTGTTGAAAAATGTCTGGCATGAAGTGTTTTTGCCATCAGAGGTTTGGCTTAGTTGATTTTCAGTGGAAATGTAGCCTGATGATTAAGAAGTAAGTCATATGAAATTGTAACTTTTTGAGGTAGATGTCAAGAGAATTTCAAGGGTTTTTGTAAGATTTTTGTCATTGCTTTTGTGTGCATTGCTGGACCTCATGATCCATTATTTCAATTTATTTCATTTGTAAGTTGCCAGTTGGTATGAGACCACCTTTCAGTTCATGTGTCTGTTAAATTTAAATAGTTTAGTTTTATAATAAAAGTGTAAAAACCCACCCTGATCTTGTTGGACCTTCGCTTAGATGTTTGTTGATTATGCTGTCATGCAAAAATAAGGGCACAATTTTTTCTTGACCCGAGTCTGCCTTTGGCGCCAAATCATTGTTCCATGTAAGTCATTTGGCGGCAAAAATGCCAATGTTTTCTCCATTGTTACATAACTTGCTATGATTTTTATTGAATCGACACCACTGAGTCATTGAGAGTATATCTACTCATTTTGTACGAGGAAAATAATTACTCACTAAAAGTCGTAAATTATAGTTAAATGGCCAACCGGCCAGCCAGCTAGCTCCGAGAAACAAGCACCATGGCCTTCCTGGTAGAGATACGAGACCAGATGGACATATGTGCTTTTGTTCTTGTATTTCTGCGTCAAAAATACGGCCTCCACCATGACTTAGTTGTGAGCTGGTTTTAACTTTTCTATATTCAGCTAGGGTTTAGTTATCAATTAATTAAGAATGATTTTACTCTCAGTGACGGCAAGAGACATGATTGTTTTCGGTTCAATGACCATTTCATTGTGATTACTTAGTGACCATGTGGTCATGTATAAGTAGCGAACGTGTATCTGGGCAGGGAACCTTTAAGGGTAAGTTATTGTTAACTAGTATGTCGCCATGAGATAGGTTTCTATTTTTCTAACAAAATTGTAAGAAACTAAAGTGCCTCATTCTGCTGTCCTTGTGTCTGGGCCGATAATGTCCACCACAACCAATGTAAGTAGTCATTGAGTAATTCACGATATTTGTTTTGGTCCTTCGAACCGGATAGACATAAGCGATCAGGCTCAGAGCAATGACAGTCGAATTATGGTCTTTAGAGTGCAGCTACCCTCATGCCTCCCAGAATGAGGGGAGGAGATCGAAATCTGTCGTAGGCTAGGCGGGTTGTAACAAGCATAGTTCATTTTGTTGTTCACATTGAGGGCTGCTATGAAGCAAGAGTCCATGCCAATACGTACAAGGATGGCTTAATCTACTGACGCCCACGTGAGAGGTGTATTCCTTAACTGTGTAAGTGTAATGAAACTAATCTGTGGTGAGCGGGCACAGCAGAACAGCCAGGAGAACTAATTCTAGCCTAGCCTTGCTGAAATTCCCTTGAAACATAACGTAGTAAGTGGTGTCATTTCCTTCATCCCCTGTGTGCTTTGTGAATTGGAACCAGTCTTTCCAGTAAAGTAGCATAATCAAATTGTATTCTCCCACGCCTACAAAATGGTGACCACTCTTGAAAACCAAACAGACTCTTACATATTCCTCCTGACCGCCACTCTGATGCTCACCCAAGGGAATCTCATAGACGTCCATAATGTAAACATGTATCAGAATTTGCTGGATGGAATCCAGGTTGACAAGCAGCAACTTAATTTATTATATTTGTCGAGACCGGTCAAGTTTGAAAGCAAGATCATAAAAACGTTAGATGATGCTAGTCAAACTGTGCTCCTTCTCATCAACCAAATTGGTGTTTTGACTAGTGTAATGCAGCCAAAAATGCATCTACCATGCTTAAAGGAGCTACCATTACCAGTGTTTAAAGGCGAAAAGAGCGAGTTCACTAACTTCAAGGAGCTATTTGATGTTCATGTGCATAGGTGCACGGACCTGGACGATGTGACCAAATTCACATATCTTCTCGGGTCTCTAGCAGAGGAGCCACTCATGGTAGTTCAGGCCTTGAGCATAACCATGGCCAACTATGATGTGGCTCTTGATTTGCTAAATAAGTGCTATGGAAACCAGCATCAGACACTGGTCATATTACACTGGCAATTAGCCAATATTTTTGTCCCCAAGTGTAACTATATCGAGTTGAAAAATTTTCGCATTGAGCTAACTGTTCTTATTGAACAAATCAAGCATCTGAGCAGATCAACGTTGGATCAAGAAATGCTGTTTAGTTTAATTAATCATAAATTATCACAAGGTCAGGTATATCAATGGGTTGTAGGCTTTCCGCAAAAGTTTGATTACAATTTGTCCGAACTGCTTGAAGCATTAGATTTTCTCATCTGTAGCATGGAAGATAATATGTTGCAGAGAGGAGAAGACTTGCACAGCTATCGCAATCATAGGCATTGGAAACCAACACCCCCTGTGCAGTATCGTGTCTGTTCTGCAATAGAAATCATTCAGCATTTAACTGTTCAAAGCATACGAATGCAGCAGCAAAAAAGTGCCAATTAGTTTTGTCTAAAAAATGCTTCAGTTGCAGTGCAACAGCAAACACAACTGCAAGCTGTGCTATGGAAGGCATCACAGTCTCATATGTGAAAATGGCGGCAACGACGAGTCAATGTCAGGTTAGTTCCCTGCACCGAACTCCATTTTCCAGACTCATGATCAATCGCCTACTTATGTCACAACGTAGCCTGTTAGGAATCTGAATAAAACCCGTTCCCTGGTTAAGTCAAATGTAAATCAAAATGTAAATCATAGGAAGCAATTTAAAGGGGAGAATAAAAAAAGCTTGTGTAAGTCAACGAAATGCAAAGAACAAGCCTTCTGCTGAATTACCTGCCACCTTACTCCCCACCACGATGGCCATTTTCTATATGCACGGCCAACCACTTCAAACTCAAATGTTCCTCGATACAGGAAGAAAATGTAGCTTCACATCTACTTGGTTAGCATGTAAACTTGAGTTACAAGTTGTACAGAAGGTATCACTCAATATCGCACCTTTTGGCTCGCCAACAGTAAATGGGGAATTTGATATCATAGCCTGTAAGATTTATATGAGTAAAAGAATTGCAAGAGCTAGACTAGTCATTCATGATGATGTTCATGTGCCTAATTGCAATGTGGGTTTGAATAATGTAAGTCAGTTTTTAAGAGATAAGGGGTACCAGATGGCAGATTCAGAAAAAAAAGATGTATTACGACATGTTAATTTGCTAATGGGGCTGATTATTTTAACTTTTTTGTTGTTGGCATAGAGAAATTCGAGGGAATTAGTCTATTCACTACTCATAATGGGGTTGTGCCTTATGGGAGGGTACCTCTGTGGGCTTTATAGGGGATAGACACGTTGACTGTCCAAACACTGCGTTTGTCAGATAGTAGAATCCGCTACAGACATAGATGCCGTTAATGTTGCCTTACCTGAACGATTCACAGGACCAGAATGTGAGTTAGGGGAGAGGATGAAGCACAATGTAACCGAAATGGACAAAGGTGCCAAGTGGTTGCGATGCTGCAGGTCCTGCAGCCATCTAGATCTCCTGTGGGCTCGGTAACGATGGGTGTTGTGCTACGCTGCGGGACGTCACGGCTAATTTGATTTTCATTGGCTGCTGGAGTACCCCGTTCGGGGGCATTGTCTTCCGCAGAGTTGTCGTGATCAGTGGTGTCATTGTTGGTGGCAGGTCTTCTCATACTCGTAGGGAGGAGAAATTCTTCCTGCGTCATATTCATGTAGGTTTCATTTGCTGGATGAGAAGCGCCTCCAGCAGGCGTAACCTACGGGCATTAGGGGCCTTCTCGATGATCCTCGTGTTCTGTATGATGACATCCTGGGAGATGGCCTCTTGATGTTTGGTGCGGGTGTGATTCTTGATAGTCCCCTCTTGGGCGTGGCATGAAAGTCTCTTCGACAGGCGCCACTGCGTTCGCGGACTGGGCATGTATACTGGTACACTACGTGCGTCTACTTCAGGGGGTCTAGTACCTGTGGAGAGGGGTTATTTTTCATAATAAGGTCGCGGATCCTCCGATTCTGGTAGTATATGATTAAGTCTATATTCTTGGTGTCGTCGGTCGGGGATACATTTTCAGAAATAATTTTCTTAATGGAGTCCTCTTCTTCACGGTAATGGGAACTCATGGAGGCTTTGTAATACAGCTTGATATTATCCTGAGGGCGGGGCTGCGGGCTCTTACTACCGTACCATTTCTCCAGGGCTGTGCGGGGTTGGTCGAGTTCCTGGTGAGCGTCCTGCCAGGTCGAGCAGTGGGAGAGGGCTCTCCTGATGAAGGCCCTGACGGTGGTGCTTTTAAATCTGGCAGGGCACTCGCTGACATCGTTCAGGCAAAGTCCTAGATTAGTTTCCTTTGTGTAGACGGAAGTATGGAGACCATCTTCTGTCTTGCTTACAAAGACGTCGGAGCTGTATTCAGCTGTGTGATTCAGCATACTGCACTGCTGAAATGCTTGACGGAGGGCTTCTACCTCATCCTGGGCGTCGACTTGCACAAAGATGTCATCAATATAACATCCATATCTGCGGGGTTACTGCATCCTGGCGAAGACCCGTTCCTCTACGGTGACCATATAAAAGTTAACGAAGAGGACCCCCAGTGGAGAGGCCATGGCCACGCCGTCCTTCTGGCAGAACTTCTGGCCACGGTGGGTGGAGAATGGGGCCTTCTTCGTGCAGATCTCCAGCAGCGTACGGAGCGAGGCTTCAGGTATGTTGAGGGGCACTGTCGACTGATTCCTGTAGACATGCTCAAGAACGATATCTATGGTTTCGTCGACAGGCACATTGGTAAATAGGGACTCCACATCCAGCGAGGCGATAATCCCGGTGTCAGGGGCGTCCTTGGTGGCTTCAAAGAATTCTGCCAAAGACTGCAGGCTGTACCGAATTGGGACGTAAGGGGTCAAAATTTGATTAAGGCGTCTAGCACATGATCGGCCGGAGAAGGTTTCCTTGTTTGTGGTTTTTTACATTGCCATATAAATAACACAGGCTGTAGTCTCCTTGTATGGGCGGGAGGTGCACAGCGATTGTTGCCCTGGGAAATCAGGGTATAAAAAGAATGAATGTCAGTGGATGTTAGAAGTGTGCTTCAGGTGTGGGCAAATGTGCCATTTAGTGAGTGAGTGTAAGAAACATAGGGATATTAAATGTTACAGGTGTGAACAGGTTTGCGGCAACTGTGGAAAGAATGGGCATTATGCTAGGATGTGTAAAGAACAGCAGGCGAAGTGTGTTGAATGTGGAATGGAAGGTCATGTAGTGAGTGTGTGTAGGCAAAAGAGGATGAATCAGGCTGGGAATTCGGGAAACTAGGTCTTAAGGAGATTCAGTTGGGTGGGCCCTCTAGTGTGCGGCCACAGTATGTTCGGGAGGATGCGATGAGATAGTGGTTGAAATTAAATAAATGTGGGCTGAGCATCAGTGAGCAAATGGCTTTGGGGGATTGACGTGCTAGCAGTATGAATGAATATCTTCAGGAGTTTGGCAGGAATATAAATGAGGTGAGTGATTTGGTAGTAGAGTTATGAGAGACATTTGGGCAAGAGTTAGAAGGGGTAGATGAGAGATTGAATGGGATTTTGGAGGACAGTAGCAAGGGAGATAATATGAATCTGGATGAAAGTGGTTTAGAAGAAGTGAATAGAGATGCAACTGAGAGAATGTATGAGGGGCCTTGAGCAAGATCCAGTGGGCCACTATCTGAACATCCCTGGGTGTTGCGTAAGGCAGTTTAGTGTGGATGTTGTGAGTGTGTGAGGAGACATTGTCAAATGTAGCAGGGGAGGAAATATGGAGTAGAGATCTGGTTGTTGCATTTGACAACGTCTTTGAGGGTTCCGTGAGAGAGTGAGAAAGTGAGCATCGTTGGGTTGTTTGTAGTTTTTGGGAATAATGGAGTTTAAATGTTTTCGTATGTTTGATATGTCATGTTCGTGTTTGGTGTTGCTGTATGGTAGTTTGTAAGTGCATATGTGTTTTTCTGAAGAGTGTGAGTGAGCGAGCTTACTCGAGGAGAGAGAAGAGACAGAGAGAGAGACACAGAGAGGAGAGAGAGAGAGAGAGAGAGACAGAGAGTAAGTGGTGGATGGATAGTAATCAAGTAAATGGTTTGCTTGTTAGGTGATCATCTGGGTTGTCTGCTGGCGCGGTTGCCAGGTCATTCAGTCAGTCTGTGATGAGGAATTGTAGAGGACAGAGATATGGCAGAGTATATTGATGGTCAGTTGTTGCTGTGAGATTTGATTGATTTTGATATTGCATAGTTGTTGTGGGTGTGTCTGTCTGGTTGTTGTTGCTGCGAATCACATTTATATGGGTACCCCGACATCCACTAGCTACATGCCCTACCTGTCCACACCCACTGCCATTTATTCTTTATATGCCCTGATTTCCCACATCTATAACACTTCTGCTCTCGCTCACAGCTAACTGACCCTAACCTTCTGACACTTACACTTCTATCTATCTTAGGTTTCACCACACCTGCATTACTTGCTCTAACGCTCCTATCAACCACTCGCTCTGTCATTCGCCTCAGCCCTTCTGAAATTGCCTCCCTATAGCTCTTAAACTCGGGCAGCTGGTGGGGTTGCTAGAAGTCATTTCTCATAGTGCTGAGGATGGAGACAAGATGAATTCGTCATTAGTCAAATTGCTTGTGCCTAGAACGGAGGATGGAAGGCAGCTCGTGGGGTTGCTGGAAGTTCTTTGTCCTAGTGCTGAGGATGGAGACAAGATGGATTCCTCATTGGTCAAATTCTCCTCGCCTAGAACGAAGGATGGAAGGCAGATAGTGGGGCTGTTGGAAGTCCTTTGTCCTAATGCTAAGGATTAAGATGAGATGAGCTTGTCATTGGTCAAATTTCTTGCTCCTAGAACGAAGGATAGAAGGCAGCTGGTGGTACTGCTTGAAGTCCTTTCTCCTAGTGCTGAGGATGGAGACAAGGTGAATTCGTCATTAGTCCAATTGCTCGGGCTTAGAACAAAGGATGGAAGGCAGTTGGTCGGGCTGCTGTAAGTCCTTTGTCCTAGTGCTGAGGATCGCAAGACGATGAGGTCATTGTTGGTAAAATTGCTCGTGCCTAGAACGAAGGATGGAAGGCAGATGGTGAGGCTGATGGAAGTCCTTTGTCCTAGTACTGAGGATGGAGACGAAATGAGCTCGTCATTGGTCAAATTGCTCGTGCTTAGAACGAAGGATGAAAGGCAGCTGTTGGAATCTAGAGCTAAGGATGGAGAAGAGATGAGTCCGTCATTGGTCAAATTCCTCGTGCTTAGAACGCAGGATGGAAATAAGCTGGTGGGGCTGCTGGAAGTCCTATGTCCTAGTACTGAGAACCCATCTAAAAAAGGAACCTTGCTGGAATGTTGCAGCCCCGTTGCATTTGTATTGCAGTAACGTTGGTTTGTACGTTACAGCAACGCCAATTTGTTGAAAGTATAATGTTCATGCAACACTGCAAAAGTGCAACGTTCATGAGCTATTTATGCTGCATTCATGTAAGGGTGCAAGATTATAACTTGGATATAAAGAGAACCTCATCAGATTTGAGTATATTTACTTTCATACATAACATTTAAAATTTATTATCTGACAGGTCTACTTTATTATCCGACAAAGTTTACTGCATCCAGATAATCTCAGTTTTTTTTTTTTTTTTTGCCTGAAAATATATGAAAAAAAGGAAATCAGTAAAATTTTTCCAAAACATTTCAATATATTGCCGAGATTAATATATACATATATATATATCTTATATCTATATATATATATATATATAATATATATATATATATATATATATATATATATGTATGTGTGTGTGTACTAAAACTGTATGCATAGTGTTTAGTTAATGTTATGTTCAAACGTTTAGGGTTTAGTGATAGTGTGTGAGTGTGTTTAGGGTTTAGTGAAGTTTTAGCGCATGTTGGTGTTTAGTGAATGTTTTGTGTGTAACTATTCTGTGAATGTTTTGTAAATGTTAGTGTTTAGTAAATGTTTAGTGTGTAAGCATTCAGTGAAAGTTTGGTGAGTTTTTACGGGTTAGTGAATGTTACTGTTTAGTGAATGGTTAGTGTGTAGGTATTCAGTGAATGTTTTGTCGCGAAAAAATTAGTGCATGGTTTTTCGCGATAAAGAACTCCACCTTGAGGCCATAACTTTCCCTCCTATTTTCCCCCAGTGGCGGCAGAAATGCGATGGTTTTAAGTTTCGCAAATGTTTTTGAATCGATTTATTAATGCACTTAATTTTTCTGCATCACAAACAATTATTTGATGTTTTTGTGCCTTTTTATGTAGTAGTTTATCGAGTTAGTCACTTGGTGGAAAAGCTGAAATCGAACTATAGAAAATGACTGGTTGGCAGTGCTACAAAAGCATGAACACGAGTTCGATCTCTCTTTCTCCACCAAAGACCTTAGCTAAAGATAAGACTTGAGAGTGAGTAAGTCGGGGTCTGAATGTTAGTTTCCACCAAGCAAACGTAACTATGAGTACTTATAGAGAAGTATTCAATACTTAGCTAGGGCATTTGTTCAACATGTTATTTAATTATCACTGATCTCTGTAGCGTATTATTGTCAATGATAAACTAGATTTCAAGCGATAAATTTCGTGTTACCTGTGGGACCATGAGGTCACCCTTTTTCTTTCAGTCCTGATAACATACATACTGGCTGGAGCTGCCTGAATTATGCAAATATTTATATATAAGTGTGGTAATGAGAGTAGATACATTTTTCTAATAAAATATGTAGATTAACTTCATGGTTCTTTCGTCCTTGTGTACGGACTGGTGACTTTCCTTCTTGGTAAATCTATTGCCCCTTAACATCAGGCCAGACAACCCGTCCTTAACAGTCGCCGAATAAACTTCGCGACATGTTTAGTGAGTGTTTAGGTCTAGTTAATGTTTTGTGAATGTTTGTGTTGTGGGTGTTTAGTGAAAGTCTTGTGAATGTTAGTATTTAGTGAATGTCTTGTGGTGAATGTTTAGTGTGTAAGTGTTTATTGAGTGTTTAATGAGTGATGAGTGGATGGCCATTAACTGTTTAGTGTTTAATGAGTGTTTAGGGGTTTAATGAGCATTTAGGGTTTAGTGAGTATTCAGTGTTTAATGAGTGTTTAGGGTTTAGTGAGTGTTTAGTGTATAGTGAGTGCTTAGTGAATGCTTAGTGGATCTTTAATGTTTAATTAATGTTTAGAGTTAAGTGAGTGTTTAGTAAATTTTTACTGATTGAGGTATAGTGAGTGTTTTGACTTTTATGAGTGTTTAGTGAGCATTTTGTGTATATTGAGTGTTGGGTGTTCAGTGACTGTTTACTGTTATTGAGTCTGAGTGTATGTTAAATATGTGTGTTTAGTGACTGTATGTAAGTGTGAGTGTTTGGTGAGTGTAAGTGCATTGTGAATGGTAGTGTTTTGGGATTGTACATTATTGTTTAGTTAGTGCTTAGTGACTGTATGTGTAATGGGGGATTCCCCCCCCCCCCCCCCCCCCCACCCCCCACCCCCCCCCCAACCCCCCCCCCCCCCCCCCCCCCCCCCCCCCCCCCCCCCACCCCCCCCCCCCCCCCCCACCCCCCCCCCCCCCCCCCCCCCCCCCCCCCCCCCCCCCCCCCCCACCCCCCCCCCCCCCCCCCCCCCCCCCCCATTATTCATTAGGTAAGCGTGTAGCACGAAACAGAAGGCAAACCCACACACAGCCTCTCTCTCTCGGCAATCCCTCTCTCTCTCTCTCTCTCTCTCCAAGGAATCTCTCTCTCTCTCTCTCTAGCACCGACACCTCTCTCTCTCTCCACCTCTTTCTCTCCATTCTAACAGGTAATGAAAATGAGAGAGTCGCATCATAACATTAACGTTTATTAACAATGAATAAATAATGGATAATCAAGTCTTACAGACTAACTCAAAAAACCCCGAAATAGTAAAATGTCTAGTCACCAAAAGTCTACACCCCTCTGGGAACTCTTTGTCCCTCTCCTGCCAGAATCGTCTGTTTCAAAGACACAGAACACATCCCGGTAAGTACACACACAAGATTGACAATCAATGACTAAATATTGGATATTATCATAAAAAATGTCAAACAGATAATAAGCCAGTCTTTGGCTAAAACACTTCAACACTCACCCAAGCAACCGGAACACTTAAACACAGTTAATAAAAACTCCCCGGCAAACACCACGGCATCTTGCCTTTCACTTGAAGACCCTCTGTCAAAATCCACCCATAGACTTGGGTATGAAACTATTAAAGGGAAGAGGCACACACGCACATACGAACACACAGTTCTTTAGCGCCTCGCAACACTAGTTGCATCCAGTTTCACAAAGGCACTTTGAGAAGAGTTAATAAACTCAGTACATTGACTTGTCTAACTCGGCATTTTTATCTCACGCCATCCCCAGAATACTCATTCATCAGCTACTCTCAGGTCGTTGCTTCTCACTGTTCTCCACATTCCATAGGTCAAAGGGAACACACAGACAATATATTATTAATCAAAAACCCTAGGCCTTACATATGCAAAGAAAGTGTAAGGACAACACTTTATCCACAATCTTATTGTACATATTCCTACAATCGCGTTGTTCTTACTCTCATCCTAGAGAGCGTTCAGCGGGCTTCCCGCCAATGTATATATCATGTAAGATCATATTTTGTATGCTTTTATATTCGTAATTATATGCCTCCTAAAAAACACAAATTGGCTGTTGCCAACCCATTTTTACTCTCGCAGGTCGGGTACCACATTCCGACCGCGCGCTGTATATATGAATTTCCTTTACCTGTAATAAAGTCAGTACACTTCTACCTGCCTCTTTGTTCACTCCCTCACAAAAGTCCTGTAATATACAAGAAGCATTTATGCTTGACACTGCTAAGATCCAAGAGCAGCTGCTTAGGCCTTAACCACAGTGGTTGGAGTGCTTAGGCCAACCTGTTTTTGTAAGGTAATTATTCTCTGTGAAACTGGGACCAGTAATATAATAATAATAATATCAGCAACACTAATAATAATAACAATCGTAAAAATAATAATATTAATAGCAATAATAATAAGACAATAATAGTAAAAAAGATAAAGATATTAATAATAGAAATAATAATAATAGTAACAAAGTATAGTACTATGAGCTGGACCGAGACCTTTAAATATGGCTGCCCGAAGACACACTCTCAGCGGGAGATTGTTCCAGTGATTGACGCTCTATGGTCTGGAACGGTAACAAACAGTGCGATTTCAACTTAGTAGTAATAGTAGGCGTGATTTGCCTTTAAAACGGCTCCATTGCTCATTTTATTCCTTCTTTATTTATTTGTGTTTGTTTAATTTTTTTAAATACCATAAATATTTTATAAATTCTTTCCTATTTGCAATTTCTCCTTCAGCAGATCTGCAACTAAGCACTTAGTTAGCCTACATTTACACACACACACTCGATCACAGAAAACCTTAACTTCGAGTCGTTATTGATAAGATGAAAACCAATTTGTTATTTCAGTTCACCAATTATCAAGGTATTGCCATTATTCTAAAATAAAGGATTTTTATTGTTACAGTGAGTGCTAAATGTGGCTGGTGGATGCTTGACATTCAGGAAAATTTCTCTTGCTTAGAACGAGGGCTGGAAGACAGCTGGTGGGGCTGCTCGAAGTCCATTGTCCTAGTGCTGAGGATGGAGATGAGATGAGCTCATCATTGGTTAAATTGCTTGTTCATAGAATGAAGGATGGAAAGCAGCTGGTGGGGATGCTGGAAGTCCTTTGTCATAGTGCTGAGGATGGAGAGGAGATGAGCTCATAATTGGTTAAAGTGCTTGTTCATAGAATGAAGGATAGAAGGCATATCAATCCATGGAGTCTCTAGGGTTTCATGGAAACTATCCAACATCTCTTGTGATTAAAAGGCTTTTCTCTCCACACAACAATGATGTCTGGATATTTGGAAATCCTCTGCTGCCATCTACCAAGGCAAATGGCCCATTGTCTGTGGTTGGTGTAGTCAATGGCATCCCTCCCTGATCAGAACCACTGTTCAGCAGGTAGGGGACCAGCACAATGTCTCCCACATGGAGTGCAGTTGGTGTACCTTCTTGGTTATCGTGTCACTCCTGGAGCGACGCAGGTAACCATTTCTCCAGTAGTGCTTGAAACGTTCGAGGGTTTCTGTCAGTCAGAAATACTGATGTCGTAGTTCCCTAGTGGTCAGGTTCTGATGCATGTCCTCATGTGGGACCACTGACAACAGCAGACAGATCACATTGCCTCATACGAGGTGTGAGGGTGTAAAGACTTCATCCTCCCTCGTATCTCTGCCGTACATAAGAGGAAGGTTGTTAACTACTGCTTCAGTCTCCTTAACGAGGGTACAGAGTTGCTCCTCAGGGAATAGATTTCGTTGAAGGATGGTGACCAGTGTTTGTTTAGCCACCCCTATCTATCTCTCAAAATACCCTCCTTTCCAAGGTGACCTGGGCTTCTGGAACACCCACTTGATCCCCGTCTTTTGTATGAACAGCTGGGTCACGTCTTCCTCATAGACTTCTCTCAGGAAACTACTTGCAGTACGGAAGGTCATGCTATTGTTGCTGTAGTTTGTGGATGGCGCTCCGTGGGTGGCAGTGAACCTCCTTAACAACAACATGAATGTGTCAGCAGCCAATCCATTGTAAAGATCCAAATATACACGGTTGGTGAAACAAGTGATGATTAGGAGGTATCCTACTCCCTCCTCAATCCTGATGGGACTCGTGTGGTCCACTCCGACCTTATCGAATGGGCATGTTATGAGTGTTCTGTCAGTCGGGAGGGGAGGAGATGGCAGTCGTCACAGAAGAGGCCTGAAGGTTACAAAATACAGGCTCAGCATCTCCCCACCACTCACTTGGCAATGGCCCTCAATCTTGGGCTCCAACATTCCTACTGAAATAGAGTGATTAGAAGATTTACGCCACAATGCATGTGGGTGGTGTGGAGGTGTTTAAATGTCCTTTTGAAGTCACCAATATCATCTCATTTTTGGTATTAGTACTCAAATTAGGTAATTTACTCCTAGTATAGACAATTTTCTTTCTTATTACTAAACTCAGCAGAAGGATAAGCACAACAATCACAATTCCTTTCAACAAAACAAAATCTACATTACTACCCCTTAGATTCAGAGTTCCTTCTTCATGCATCTCTCTCAGGGCAGCAACAACCAAGGTTCATTGTTGGATGGATGATTCATCCTTGCTCTCAGGCAGTTCAGCTGGGTGCTTTTGATGTTGCAAGGTACGTCCTACGGGTTGCGAGTCAAAAGCATTGCAGTGATTTGGAACAAACTGCAGCTTTGCATCACACTCCTGTTGAAGTAAAATCTCCCCCAACTCAACGTGTCTATCCCCTGTAAAGCCCACAGAGGTACCCTCCCATAAGGCACAACCCCATTATGAGTAGTGAATAGACTAATTCCCTCGAATTTCTCTATGCCAGCAACAAAAAAGTTAAAATAATCAGCCCCATTAGCAAATTAATGTGTCATAATACATCTCCCTTTATTTCTGAATCTGCCATCTGGTACCCCTTATCTCTTAAAAACTGACTTACATTATTCAAACCCACATTGCAAATAGGCGCATCTACATCATCATCAATGACTAGTTTAGCTCTTACAATTCTTTCACCCATATAAATCCTACAGGCTACAACATCAAATTCACCATTTACTGTTGGCGAGCCAAAAAGTGCGATATTGAGTGATACCTTCTGTACAACTTGTAACTCAAGTTTACGGGCCAACCAAGTAGATATGAAGCTACACTGGCTTCCTGTATCGAGGAACACGAGTCTGAAGTGGTTGGCCGTGCATATAGAAAATGGCCGGGGTGGGGAGTAAGGTGGCAGGTAATTCAGTAGAAGGTTTGTTCTTTGCATTGATTTGTTCGATAAGAACAGTCAGCTCAATGCGAAAATTTTCCAACTTGATATAGTTACACTTGGGGACGAAAATATTGGCTAATCGCCAGTGCAATATTACCAGTGTCTGATGCTGGTTTCCATAGCACTTGTTTAGCAAGTTGAGAGCCACATCATAGTTGGCCATGGTTATGCTCAAGGCCTGAACTACCTTGAGTGGCTCCTCTGCTAGAGATGTGAGGAGATATGAGAATTTGGTCACATCGTCCAGGTCCATGCACCTATGCACATGAACATCAAATAGCTCCTTGAAGTTAGCGAACTCGCTCTTTTTGCCTTTAAACACTGGTAATGGTAGCTCCTTTAAGCGTGGTAGATGCTTGGGTGCGCATCTGAGTGGCGGTCAGGAGGAATATGAGAAAATCTACTTGGTTTTCAAGGGCGGTCGCCATTTTGTAAGCGTGGGAGGATACAATTTGATTATGCTACTCTACTGGAAAGACTGGTTCCAATTCATAAAGCACACAAGGGATGAAGGAAATAACACAACTTTCTACATTATGTTTCAAGGGAGTTTCAGCATGGCTAGGCTAGAATTAGTTCTCCTGGCTGTTCTGCCATGCCCGCTCACCACAGATTAGTCTCATTACACAGTTAAGGAATACACCTCACACATGGACATCGGTAGATTAAGCCAGCCTTGTACTGGCATGGGCTCTTACTTCATAGCAGACCTCAACGTAGACAACAAAATGAACTATGCTCAATACAACCCGCCTGGCCTACGACAGATCTCAATCCCATCCACTTATTCTGGGAGGCATGAGGGTAGTTGTGAGTGGCCTAGTAGCCAGTTTACTCTGGTTGTGCTGGACATTGTTGGCAAGATAGACCTACCTTAGGGGTCAGCATCCAACCCAGACACAAGGACAGCAGAATGAGGCACTTTAGTTTTTTACAATTTTATTAAAAAGATAGAAACCTATCTCATGGCTACATACTAGTTAACAATAATTTACCCTTACAGGTTTCCCACCCAGATACACATTCGCTATGTATATTGGCAGCCCTGGTTGTAGATAAACACACTGTGAAATGGTCTGGGTATTTTCATAAAATTTCAAGAGAACTAGATCGAGTGCTGCTGACGTGATTATGCTAAAAGACGCGTTAATGTGTGGTGCTTATGTACGAGGCCAGAAGTGAATTCAGTGTATGTTGGACTCAGTTTTATTAAGATAAATAAAGGCTGAACGGTGGAGAATCACCCTTTCAAGTTCACTTCCATTTTTGTGCATGCGTACAGCGTCCATAACAACGAAGGACAACGAAAACATCTTGGTGACAGCTGTCAAATACACCGATAACGCCCACATCCACATGGCCTGTAACATGAGGACTTTAAATGGTCTTAAGAAAGTACAGCGTTCGCAGCTGAAAGGCATTAATAAAGATAATCTGATAGAAGCTATTTTAACTTCTACTGCTGCTGATGGAGATATCCATGAGAAATTAACAACAATCGTGAATGATTTAGCGGAAGTGAAATTGTCTCTTGTCTCTTCTGATGCAAACGTGAGTTCCAAGATTACCGAGATGCAACAGAAAATAGATAAGCAGTCAGAAATAATTATAGCACAGTAATTATTTTTGGAGAAATTGGATTGTAGGGAGAAGGATAAGAATTTAGTCCTTCTTGGCGTTCCAGATGAACGGATAGCTCTGGAGGGGTTGAATGATGAAAATTCTAAGATCCAGAAAATATTTGACATTCTTCAGGTGACTACTCCGATTCTATCTCATAGGAAGTTGGGAACTCGCAATGAGGATAATACTCATTCCCGACCTATCCTTGTCACATTGGGCTCGAGAGCAGAAAGGGATGCCATAGTTGAAAAAGGGAAAGCTTTAAAACAATGCTAAGACCCATTCAAGAAGATTTTTGTTAAAAAGGATACCAACCCAGCTGTCAGGATGGAATCGAAAAAGACTGCATGAAGCCGAAAAGAGAGAGAAAGAGAAGCCAGAAAATCAGGGACGTGCAATTAGGATGGACTACAGGGAGAGAAAGCTCTATAAAGATGATGAGGTGATTGATTCATGGAATCCTCACTCTTTTTAGGTGGCCGTCGGAAACATCTTAAAATAATCTCGTGGAACGTTAATGGTGTTAGGACCAAGATTGAGAAAACTTGTAGAGAATTTATTATTGGATTATGATATAATTTGCCTTAATGAAGTAAAAACCTCGTCACCAATTAATTTCCCTGGTTATGTATCTTGTATTAGTCGTAATAGGAATGCAGAACACCGCGGAGGTACTACATCTGTTTTGATCCGTAGGTGTCTTTTTTTTCTTATGTGTGATTGAAGATATAAGTATTAGTGATCAGGTGTGGCTCATAATTAGTTGTGTGCCGAATGTGTTATTTGGTGTTTCTTATGTCCCCCCATCTGATTCACCTTATTTTGACATGTCATTACTTAGTAAAATACAGGCGAAAGTTAAGTCTTATGTAGGTGGTTGTGTGGTGATGGGTGATTTAAACGCAGGACTTGACCGGGGCCCTCCATGGGGCGAAAATCTTCACAAAAATGGACCTCTTGAAATCTTATTTTCAGGTTCCGGTACATCCTGAGGACGTTCCCAAGATTGCCATCATTACGCCATTCGGCTCCTCCGTCTTTCATTACTCCACCTTCAGCCTGAGAAATGCTGGGGCCACTTCCCAGCGCCTGATGGACAGCATCCTGGGGGACCTGCCCTTCTGCATCTACTACGTCAACGATATTTTTATTTTTTCCAGGTCCCTGAAGGAGCATCTACATCACGTCCGAGTGGCCCTGAAACCTGCAGGAAAACAGGTTGGTTGTCCAATTTGACAAGTGCACCTTCGGCGCTGAGAGGGTGGGCTTCCTCAGACAAAAGATCTCCCCAGCAGGCATGCGGCCCATGGTCTCGAAGGTGGATGCAGTACAGAAGTTCCCGACCCCAACAACAGTCAAGGCCCTTCAAGAATTTATCGGAATGGTGAATTACTACCGCCGGTTTGTCCCTGACATCGCCTGAACCATGTCTCCCCTAACACAAGTCCTAAAGGGCAAACCGAAGAACCTGACGTGGGAAGCAGAGCAGCAGCAGGCCTTCTGCAACACGAAGACGTCCCTCGCCAAAGCCATCACCTTGTCCCACCAGGATCTCACCGCACCCCTACACCTCACCACTGATGCCAGCAACATCGCTTGCGGAGCCGTCCTTGAGCAAATGGTCCAAGGTGCCCCCCAGCCGCTCGCCTTCTTCAGTAGAAAACTGTCGCCCGCTGAGACGAGATACAGCACGTTTGACTGCAAGCTCTAGGCAGTGTACCAAGCAGTGCGTCACTTCTGTTACCTACTCAAGGGCGCCCCTTTCACCATCAGGACAGACGACCAGGCCTTGATTCACGCCTTCACCAAGGCGGGCAACGCCTGGTCAGCAAGACAACAGAAACACCTGGCAGCCATTGCTGAATTTGGCTGCACCATCCACTATGTCCCCGGCGAGAAGAACCCCGTGGCTGACGCCCTTTTGAGGATAGAGATCAACGCCGTCCAATCCACCTCGGGATCGGCTATGAAGACCTCGCCCGCACAGCCCTTACCTCCCTCAAGTGGGAGGACGTGCCCTTCGGAACCTAAGGCATGATGCTCCTCTGCGACACCAGCACTGGCTGCCCCCGCCTGCTGATCCCGACCTCCCGCAGGAGGGCTGTGTCTGACGTTATACACGGGCTCTCACACCCCTCGGGCAGGACGACGATGCGCCTCCTGATGGGAGTTCGTCTAGCACAGAATTTGGAAGGACTCTTGAGAGTAGGCCAGGAACTGCATCCCTTGCCAGTCAAGCAAGATAAGCTGGCACAGAATCGGGCGTGGGGGAGTCCCCTCAGCTGAAACGAAGATTCAGCCACATTCACGTGGACGTCATAGGTCCCCTGCCTCTGTCTGAAGGCGCCAGATACCTCCTGATGATAATCGACCGTTCCACCAGGTGGCCTGAGGCAACACCAGTGTCAGAAGCAACCACCAAAGCATGCACGGGAGCCCTTCTCTCCAGCTGGATCAGCAGATTCGGAGTGCCAGACGATATCACAATGGACCAAGGACCTGTCTTCCTGTCGGAGCTGTGGACCTCCCTGGCCCGCCTGATGGGGACGTCACTCCACGCTACCACAGCCTACAACCCCACGGCCAACAGAATGATGGAACGAGTTCACCGATCACTGAAGGCATCCCTGATGGCATGCTGCACTGGTGGAGGCTAGAAATCTCAACTACTGTGGGTCCTCCTCAGCCTTCAGACTGCCCCACAGGCGAATGGCGAGGCATCACCAGCAGAGAAGGTTTACAGAGAACCATTGGCAGTCCCAGGCGAATTCTTCCTGACCAACGCCGATGACGCAGACTTGTCCATCACTAGGCTTCGGGAGACCACCAGTAAGATCATGCCCTGCCTCAAGACTTCCTCCGATAGAGCCAAACACTTCCTTCTGAAGGCCCTATCACCCTGCAAACACGTCTTCATCAGGGAAGACACACACAGCTGACGAGGTCCTACTGAGGCCCTTTCTGCATCCTCTGATGTACCAACAAGGCATACCTCATCTCCATAAATAGTCGCGAGGATTGGATCACGATAGACAGAATGAAGCCCGCCTCCCTGATAAACGAAGACTATGCTGACGCAGACCCTGTTGGGTATCCCACGCTGCCTCCACTGGCCTGCACGCTACTGTGAGTAGTAATCGGAATCTCGCTCCTATCATCCAACAATTATGCCTTAATTATTGTCTTGGGAGGGGAGTATTTGTAAGGACAATGCTTTATCTCCAAATTTATTGTATGTGTTCCTACAGTCGCGCTGTTCTTACATCCATTCGAAAGAGCATTCAGCGGGCTGTCCACCAATGTATAAATCATGCATTCATACTCTGTATACTTTTATATTTATGAATATGTCTCCAAAGAACACAAATTGGCTGTCGCCGAACCATTTTTGTTCTTTCACGGGTCGAACACTACACTTCTGCCCGCATGTTGTATATATGAATTTTCCTTACCTGCAATAAAGTCGGTACAATTCTAACTGCCTCTTTGTTCACACCCTCACAAGAGATTTGACAGATGCTATCCAGTCTGATACAGGGGCATATGAAATTGTTGGGGTAATAGTGCATGCTAGTTTAGCTGCTGAATCTGCATTTTCATTCCCTTCAATTCCTACATGTGCTGGAATCCAACAGATTTTTATTGACAATCCAGATTGGAGAAGTAGGTGGATTTTTATTTGGATTTCTTTGACAAGTTTATTTGAAGATTTGTACTTGTTTATAGCATCAATAGCACTACATGAGTCACTGAAAATTATTGAAGAGATTGCTTGCCCTTCAGATATGATGTCAAGTGCTGCTCTTATGGCCAAGAATTCTGTAGTAAACACAGATGATATTAAAGGAAGACCTACTTTGATTAATTTATTATTTGAGAAAGCTGAAGCTCCTGCTCCAGTATTGTTTTTTGAGCCGTCTGTATATATCACGAACTGGTTTGCCTTTCTTTGGATGTGCTCTAGGGCATGTTGGCGGTACATCCCTGTATTAGTCATATTTCGTTTAAGAAGATAAGACAAAGTGGTGCATATTTTTATTAGTTTCAGAGTCCAGGGTGGTGGGTCTTCTATTGTTGGAGGGAAAATTGATGTTATATTATATGAGTTCATCCAGTATTTGACTCTTTTTGGGAAGGAGCTAGCTCCACGATTTCAATCCTAGGAAGCAGGTAGCTGCAGGAGATGATCCTGCTTGTAGGGAAAGGCCTCTACGTAGTATTACCAGTTGCGATGATGTCTCAAAGGTAGTAGGCCTGCCTCTGCTAAAAGGGAATTTGATGGGGATGATCTAAATGCACCAGTACATAAGCGTATTCCTTCGTGAGGTAATGCATCAAGAATGTTTAATGTTGCTTCAGATGCTGAAGAATATATAGGACAACAGTAGTCTATTATAGATAAAAATTATGTCCTATATAACGTTAGCATGGTCATGTCTTGCTCCCCATGTAGAGTGAGATGGTTTCTTTAATAGGGCAAGGGCTTTTATGCCATTGGCTTTAATAAACTTGATATGTGCTTTTCATTTTAAATGTTGATCAAACATTATTCCTAAGTACTTAACATTTGCACAGAACTCAATTTCAGTGTTATGTAGATGGAGTTTGATCAATTGGTCTTTTAGCCACCTTTTGTCTTTATAGAAAACAATGGCTTTTGTTTTATTGGTAGAGAAACGAAATCCAACTGAATTTGCCCATTTACTTATATTTGCGATGGCAGTATTGATGACTCTTTGGGAATGTCTCAGGGAGCTACTCGTGTAGTATATGGCAAAGTTATCAACGTATGAGCTATCTTTAACTCCATTTAGTAATTTTGCGGTGATGTTATTAATTGCCAAGGCAAGGAATTCCTTCTTCTAAATTAAAGTATTGTGAATATGAATTTTCCACTCGAGTCTGGAAAGTTCTTTCCGTAAGAAAGTTTTTAATGAAAATTGGCAGGTGACCCCACAACCCTACTGAGTGAAGTTTTTGCATGATGTTAAATCTCTACGTCGTGTTATATGCTTTCTCTATACTATCAAAAAGACAGCTACTGTCAATTTTTTCTTATCAAAGCCCTTCCTGGCATGGTCCTCCAGATATGTTAAAGGATCTAGGGTTGACCGACCAGCTATTGAACCCAATTGTGTTGGAGTTAGTATGGATTCCTTGATGATAACATATGTTAGTCGTGCATTGACCATTTTTTCTAAAATTTTACATAAACAGCTTGTGAGAAATATTGGTCTGCAATTAGATGGATTACTTGCATCTTTTCCTGTCTTATTTATAGGAATAATAATAGCATGTTTCCACTTGTCAGGGAAAACACGCTTCAGCCAAATGCTGTTATAAAATTTCATTAAATATGATTTGGCTATAGGGGCCAGTTTTTGTATCATCTCAAATGAAATCCTGTCATGACCAGGGGATGAAGGATGACACGAGTCGAGAGCATTGTTTAGTTCATCCATATTAAAGGTATGATAGCACTCCAAGTCTTCAGCAGTTTCAAAATTGAGTATGACATTTTCTTTCTGTTTTCTTCTGGCTTGAAAATGTGCATCCAGACTAGAGTGAGCACTTATGTCTCAAGATGTTTTCCTATTCTATTTGATATTTCATAGGGGTCATGATATGTTTCCCATTTTGGTGTCCTGCACTTCTAGGAAGACTTACATATTTACCATTAATTTTCTTTATCTTTTGCCAAATAACTTTCACACATGTATTCGAAGATAAGCTTGACACATAATTCCTCCAAGATCAAATTTTTCCCGCTATTACAACTTTGCGAAATTTGGCAGTGTATTTATTATACAATGGTTTGATGCAATTGATTTTTATATTTATTGTCACCATCTTGTTTAGAATATTTACACTGTAAGTGTGTTTGTATGGTGTTTTTACGTTGCATGAAACCAGTGGTTATTCAGCAACGGGACCAACGGCTTTACGTGACTTCCGAATCACGTCGAGAGTGAACTTCTATCACCAGAAATACACATCTCTCAATCCTCAATGGAATGGCCGAGAATCGAACCCGCGACCACCGAGGTGAGAAGCAAACACCAAACCAACCACGCCACTGAGGCGCTTATTTACACTGTAAGGTATCTTGCTGAGGGATTTCAAGCGGGCTTTAAGTCTGCTAAGATTACGACTTAATATGTGTTTGATCTTTATTAAGGTCGTTAAGGTTGGAGGACCACCCCAAAATGGAAACAGAAGGATGGGGTCTTTGGGTTGTGACGTTCAGCTTTTAATGGAAATGCTTTTTTCAAGTCAGCCATTTATTGTTAAAGCCTGTGATTTATTAACTTATTAAATAGGGCTTAGTTGTTTATTATTACCAAGACATCCGGTCTTGAGTTTAATGTAGCTCAACTACTCTGGGCTGGTTCTCAGGGAATTTAATTCCTTAGAAAAAAAAAATAAGACTTACATATTTAAGAAACCAGTTTTATTGTTTTTAAAAATGATATGTGATTGTTGGTCTCAATCCCTTGAAATAAATCTTTGCTTTTAAAGCCAAGAAATAATTTTTCCATTGTTTTGAATCCCCCCGGGTGGATAGAACTGATCTTCTGTTTGGGTCCCAATTTGGGTTACACTCACAAACAAGTAAATGTGGGTTTGCACTGTCATGGGATGCTTGACATTGTTTATTTACACTTTCATTGGGTCAGCATGTGGTGTTGACATCAAGTAGACCAATGAGCAGAATCTTGGTGTCTCCCATAACGGAGCCTTGCTGAGGAATTACCGCTTTTAATCGATTTTCTTTTTGTGGAAGATGCGGTCCTCCATGCATACAACTTCAAGTTTTTATACCTTTCTTTTAAGCCATAGTTGGCCCCTTTTGGCACACAAGGACCCATCTCTTTGTTTTCCAATCTTGTAACTCTATCAATGTAGATTTGACAGATGTTATCCGAAGTCCTGAACCAACTTGGGGCAAATGTGTTAAAACTGTTGGAGAGGAAAGTTTAAATTTTAATTTAATTGATTTTAACTATTTGGTTCCACTATGTTATTACCAGACTTATAGATCAAAAAGACAATCTTACATCCAACTACGTGGAGTCAACTGAAACAAAATAATAGACAACACTTATTGACTTTTATTTTCACATATTATATGCAAAAGAGTCCATTTGTAATAGCCGTAAGTTTCGCAGTAAATACTGCATGATAAAGTTAAAGGTAGGCTTCTTTTGGATTAAGTATATTTTCGTAATATTTTTCGAAAGCAGATCGCTCCTATCTCTTAGCTAGTTTGTGCTCCCAAAAAAGGCCCCTCCCCCCCAAAATAAATGGGGTTTTTATTTTTTTTTTGGTTTGGGTACATTTCTGTACTAGTCATTTGTCTTTTTAAGTAGGTTAAGATAGGGCGGGTTATCATAATTTTTTTATTCTTGTTTTTAACATCCATAGTGGTGACAATTCTATTGGTGGGTGAAAAATTGGATTTATGTTATGTAAGTTCATTAAGTATTTAGCTATTGTAGTGAAAGACCTCTTCGTATTGTTATTAAATTGCGGTGATGTTTCAAGGGCAACACACCTGCCTCTACCAGAAGCGAGCTTGTTGGGGAACGACCGGAATGCTCCTGTGCACAATCGCATGCCTTCATGGTGCAATGCATCGAGAGTTTTTAATGCAGATTCTGAGGCGGATGAATATATTGGACAGCAGTAATCTATTATATATTGCCATATATATTGTTAATAAAATGTCTCGTTTTGCTCCCCATTTAGTGTGTGATAACTTTTTCAATATGGCAACGGCTTTTATGCCTTTGGCTTTAATGTACTTGATGTGCTCTTTCCAATTTAAATGTTGATCAAATATCATTCCTAAATATTTGATTTTTGTACAAAATTGTATTTCAGTACTATTAAGGTGTAGTTTGATTGTTTGGCTCTTCATCCATCTTTTGTGTTTGTAGAAGACGATTGCTTTTGTTTTATCAGTTGAAAATTTAAATCCAACTGAATTTGTCCAACTACATATATTTGAAATGGCAGTATTGAGAACTCCCTGAGCATGTCTCAAATTGCTACCCGTATAGTAAATAGCAAAGTCATCAACATATAAACTGTTATTTACTCCACTTGGTAAATTTATAGTAATGCCATGAATTGCTAAAGCAAACAATGTACAGCTCAAGACACTACCTTGAAGGATTCTTTCTTCAAGTTTGTAGATTACTGAGTAGGAATTTTCAACTCTTACTTGAAAAGTTCTGTTTGTTAAAAAGTTCTTAATAAGTATTGGTAAGTGGCCTCTTAATCCCTTGGAGTGGAGTTTTTGCATGATGTTATGTTTCCATGTTGTGTCGTATGCTTCTTCTATATAAAAAAATATAGCTACTGTTAATTTTTTTGTTCAAAGCCTTTTTTGATATGATCTTCTAAATGTGTTAAGGGATCTAGGGTTGATCTGCCAGCTATTGAACCTGATTGTGTTTGTGTTAAAATGGATTCTTTGGTTATTACATACTTTAATCGTGCATTAACCATTTTTTCTAAGATTTTGCATAGGCAGCTTGTTAGGGATATCGGTCTATAATTGAATGGATTACTTGTATCCTTTCCTGGTTAATTTATTGGAATTATTATGGCATGTTTCCATTTATCAGGAAAGACACATTTTAGCCAGATACTATTATAAAATTTTAATAAATATGATTTAATTATAGGAGCTAATTTTTCTATCATTTCAAATGATATTTTTTATCCTGGTGCGGAGGGAAGACATGAGTTGATGGCATTATCTAGTTCATCCATGTTGAAAATATAATTATATTACAGGTCTTCAAGAGTGTCAAAATTGAGTATTATACTTCCTTTTTGTTTTCTGATATTTTGAAAATGTATATTTAGCCAAGAGTAAGCACTGATGTTTTCAAAATGCTTCCCAATTATATTTGATATTTCATGAGTATCATGGTATATTTTTCCATTGAGATGTATTGCACTTCTTGGAGGTCTGATATGTTTTCCATTGATCTTCCCTATTTTTTGCCAGATATCCCTTGTGGGTATATTTGAAGATATCTTCGAGACATATTCTTTCCAGGATGCTGTTTTTCTAAATTTGGCTATATATTTGTTATATAGTGGTTTAATGTGGTTAATTGTTATATTTGTTATAACTATTTTGTTTAATATATTTATATTATAGGGCATTTTGTTAAGTGGTTTCAGGCGAGTTTTGAGTCTGTTAAGATTGCGACCCAATATATGTTTTATTTTACTTGAAGTTGTTAAGGTTGGATTCCACCATGGGACAGGGGATTTTGTGGAATGTGATTCGGTTTTTGGAATGCTTTTATCTGCAGCATTTATTATGAAGTTTGAGAACGATTCACATGTAGTATCGTGATCTTCGTTATGTAGGAATGGTGGTATGTTTCGAGTGTATAGGAAATATCCCAATTAGCTTTGTGGATATTATATCTTGTAGGTGGCAATATTTTGGTATTACTTAAGTAGTTCAGAACGATTGGGAAATGGTCACTTGTGTATGAATCGTCTAGGACATTCCATTCAAATTTTTTGGCTACATTATTCGAACATAATGAAATGTCAATTGAGGAAAAGGTTTGGTGTGTATTTGAAAAATATGTTGCAACTTCAGCTTCATTGACACAACACAGGTTGTGTTTCATTATAGTTTTTTCTATGTTGGTTCCAGATATGTCAGTGGGATTATTAGCATCCCATAATGGATTATGTGCATTAAAATCTCCTACTATAAGTAGGGTTTCCTGTATACTTTTGCTAATAAGTTCAGAAAAATCACTAAAATTTGCATTGAAATTTGGTTGGTTATATAAATTAAAAATAGTGATTTTACTTTTGTCAGGCATATACAGTTTAATAGATGTTATTTGATTTGCATATGTTATGCTATTATGAACGTATATAGCTGCGCCTAATTTTCCACCGCCAGTTGGTGAATAACAGGCAATTTTATAGTGTTGGATATTTGTAGGGTTACTTCCTATATGTTGTAGACATATGCACATTGGGTTGTGGTCTCGTATGATTCTTTATAATTCAACCAGACGTAGTCGGGTTAAGAGGCCATTTATATTCCATTGAATAATTTTATATTCCATTATTGGGAGGAATTGGTATTAAATTCTGTAAATTGATTGCCGATTTTACTTTGCCTCGTAGTTTATATGCATTTGAATTAATTTGAAGTTTTTAATTGTTGTATTTGTATGTTGGTTATTAGATTCAGCAGTTGTTTGTTTTTCATAGTTGAACCTTGATAAGTCTATTTTTTTATTTTATAATTTCCTTTTTGTATTTTAAGGATTCAGAACATAATTCGTTCTCATGTTGGTGTGTTAAAGGGCATTTCCTTAATTTAATAAAATTGTCTATACAATTTCGTACTGTGTCCTCTGCCTTGGTGGTCAGTTGGTTATATGTACCTACTTACAAAGCATTCATTACAACCACAAGACGAAGCATGTTTGGTAATGTTAATTATTGGTTCAGAAGTATTTGATCTAGCTTTAGTAATTTCTGGTTTTGTAATTCTATTGGTCCTTTTCTGTAGTGATAAGGACTGTTGGTTTGAAGGGTTATTTGTTTTGTTATTGTTGATGGAATATTTGGGTCTTGTGGATGGTTGGGGAGTGTTATATTTTGGTTTGGTTTAATAGTATGATTTTCATTAGTATTATTTGATGGGAGCTGTAAAGTGATTAATTGATTCTTTCCTGTCCAGATGTTGGCTGTTTGATTGGGATTGAGGGTAATTGTGTATTTCCACTTGTGATGAGGTTACTACATTATCTTTTTTAAAATGTTCTCCTGGTGTAGTTGGAGTTTCTTTGGATTGATTGTAATTTTCAAGATTCACTTTTTTCCCTTAGTTGGGGCCGTTCCAGTATTCTTTTCCTTTTGCCAGTTCGATTATTATTATCATTTGACTACTCTTCCACTGGAAGTTCTTTTCCATGGATATCTGAATCTTCTATGTTAGTAGGGATATTGGTGGATATATCAACATGATTGTTTTGGGTTTCAGCATTATTGTTATGAGAATTAGTTTGTACCCTTATATTATCCTGTTGTTTGTTATTGTGATCGATATTTAGATTTTTAATTACAATTGCGAAAGAGTGGTTTTTAGATGGACTACTGACTCCTCTCACTTTTAACTCGAGTCTAGCTTCTTTGACTGACATTCCTGTTCTATTCATCAACAACTGGATCTCTGTGTTGTATTGATAAAAGGAGCATTCCTTAGATTTTGCGTGATGGGATTGTCCACAGTTAATACATTTTGGAGATTTACATTTCCAATTAGTAGTATGGGTGTCTGATGCACACACTGCCCATACTTTGAACATTGGATGCAGAGCAGTGGTTTTGGTATAAATGGATGCACTTCTCTATTTTGTCCAAGAATTTTGATTTTGAGTGGGAGATCTTAGCCTGTAAATTTTATTTTTTCAATATTAATTTGTTTATTTTTATCTTTCCTACTTGGAACTGAATAGACTTCCAAATCATGTACATTATTGTATCTTAACTTAAGGGAGTCAAGAATCAATTGTTTTGAGGATAGTCCTTCCTCTTCAATGTTGGGTATAATAACTGTGCCCTGTATATAATTTAATGTTTCATGAATTATTATTGTTATTTTTGTGCCATTTATTTCTTTTATATTTAAAAAGGTGGTGGACGGTTTTTTCGTGGTTACCCGAAGTAACCATTCATTTTCTTTAATATATCGGCATTCCATTTCTTGTGTTGTGCATATGTTCAATAATTTGTTTTCTAGTATTGCTGTTGATATTTTATTTTCAGCTTTAAGTACTGGAAATCTCAACTAGTTACCTGGTCCAAAAAGATGATCAAAATGCACCAGTGTTGGATTAAGACGATAATTTCTACTTCTCTTTGGACCTTGCACGATGCGGGTTGTCTGTGTATCAGATTTGTTTCTTTTCTCTGTAACTTATGGTTCCATTGTTATAATGTTTGTATCTCCAGATTGGTTTTAACTGTTTTGAAGAATTTCTATGGGCCCTGCCGGGTGTTTAGGATCATATTATTTATTTGGAACTGGATGTTCCTTTGCTGCATTATTATCTTGAACTGACTGAGGAAGATACAGGGATAAATTTCCAGTGGTCATCACCTGTGCTGAATTTTGTCCATCAAGGGGCCCAGGGGTACTAAAAATTTGATTCGTATTTATCACAAAAAATTAGAGACAATAATAATAATAATAAGAATACATTTTGAAAAGATATCATTGGCTTTTCGTGAAGTTAAATCTTCCACCAATGGCACAAGTGAGAAATGACTCACAATTGTCCGCATCCCTACCCTACCCCAAATAGGGGTGGCATAACATGATTAGTATGGCCCAAGTGTAAGCAATACCCGCTTGGTAGGACTAAGAGTATTACGAAAATACAATTATCCCCATCCTAACCACGTCATGGGCAAACCGGACAGAATGCCGAGAGTTCTATTCCTAGAAATAGGCATCCCTGGAGTCTGTGGTCCAGCTCCACAGAATAGTTCCGCCTGGAAAACCAGGTTCGAACATTGTCGGGTAGATGATGAATCTACCACATTTCCCACTATTTAGTTTCGGACTTAAATTCAATCCAAGTTATGATATGTTTTCTTATTTATTAGATATTGAAAATATTGACAAAAGTGGAAAAATCCACAGATATTAACCCAAAAATATATAATGTCATATGGGACTCTTGGGTTCGAACCTGGGAAGAAATTCCTGAGGTTCGAGAGCCCCCTCACCACGTCAAGGTGGTCCCATAATGAGGGGGTAAAGTCTGTGAAAAATTCACATGTACTATTGGGATCTTGAGTGTGCGGAAATGGTGTTATATTACGGGTATATAGATTATAATGATCCCAATCAGCATTTTGAATATTGAATCTTACTGGTGGTGATATTGTGGCATTATTTAAATAATTTAGGACAATGGGGAAATGGTCACTGGTGTACGAGTCATCCAGAACATTCTGTGAGAACTATTTTTTTTTCTAATTCCCTTTGAACGGAGCCTGTGCTCCCAAATGAACTACGACTCAGTGATTGTAAGTTCACGCTTCACGATGAATTTGACTTGGAAAATACATTTTCAAGTCGAGAACCAAAACTCCATAAGGTCTTACCTGCATATGAGGGCTTGCCACGAAGTAGGAGGTACATCGGTTTTCGACGTAAATGCTTTTTGTCGAAGAATAGCTGGGGGTCTCCATGAATTCAAAACTCCTGGTAGTTCGTTTGTTAGATTTTACATTGCAGTTCGATAATTCTTGAGGAAGAGGGAAGCATTCCCTATAACCACTTGAGACGGCCTTTACTTGAAGACCTCGAGTTTTCAGTGATGAGCTTGCTGCGAGAGTAATCATGACGTGAAGCGACGCTTCCTTTTTTTCTCAGGAGTTCTACGCATGCGTCGTGATGTCCTTTATACTAACCAAGACAATACACGAAAAAGATGGGAAGCTCAAGCTACAGCCGCATCGGCCGCATACAATTTAGTTCCTGGCATGAAATGAAGATGGCGGTAGCATTTCACCTGCCTACATCGTCTGTTTGTTTACTTTTTCACAAAGCGGGCATTCAATTTCAATCATGAGTGGGCGTAGCCATCATCACCCGTGTGTGGTTTTGCAATAGGACGAAAATGATTTTCCCCATCTGATTTTTCATGCTTTTCCTCAGAACAAAGAATGGTAATAAAATCATTACATCTGTTACAAAGTACATGATGACTTTTAGAGAAAATGAAGAAATAAAATAGACCAAAGCAAAATTGAATGTCGGTGCAGTGTTATTCCGAATAAATATTGGAAAATATTTATAATACGGTGGACGCCTACTAAGCGGAAAGAAAATATATTTACATGTGATTTTCGACTAGAAAAAAATATTTGCCATTTGAAACCCCAACAACCAACCTAACCTTCCTGGTAATGTATCATCAGTAGCCTAACTCATGTCAACAGTAAACCTAACCATATCAGCGGTAACCATAACCATGCCAACAGTTACCTAACCATGTCAACAGTAATTTGCAATGGAAATGAAGCTATCTTGCAAAACATATCAAAATCAACTAGAAAAACTATATTTTCTTGTCATTCTTGTCAATTGTATTTCAAATAAATACCTTAAAGTTATATTTGCATATCTTGAAAATCTCTAGAAATATGAAATAAACATACCATTCCTATCACTGTCATACAATTCGTGAATATTGGGTCTCCATGCCTTTTCCAGATAGGCTTCTCACAGCAACTTTGATATACTGTATATATTACTGTAGTTATATTATTATCAGCAGCTTACCATTGGGTTGTAGTTATAAATGTTTACCTTAATTTTTCATTAATAAGCAACTATTTATCGAACCAAAGTTGTTCCATCAGGAAGGATGTATCTTGTGGGAGCATTCATATGGGAGAGCATAAGTAGGTAGTTAAGTTAGAGTGACTTACTTTAATTTCAAGTTCACTAACCTTTTAATCTATGATTGAATTTTCCTATATGTATGGATAAAAGCATTCAAAATAAAAGAAAATTACATGCAAACCAGCATATCTGCTCCCACAAGATCCATTCTTACCGTTTCATCTAAGTTTCTGCATTATATGCTCATAATTGTTCAATTTTTTATGAAATCTTGTAATTGGTACCCAACACCCCACATAGTATTCCAAAGTAAATTTACCATTTGGCAGCAAATGTACGCAGTAATACAGTAGTAATAAATTGGCAAAACAAGTTGTGAAACCTATGATATTTTGCTTGTACTGTACATGATGCAAAAAGAAACATGGTTCAAGTCAATTAGAATAATTGTTTCAAATTTTTTTTAGGAATGTGCATGCTTCTTGCAGAAATGGCATTTTACTAGAAAATACCAGCAGAAGTGTTGTTTACATTACCTTCATAAAAGGTGCCAATTGAATATGCATTTTTGAGAACTCCCACAATTGGGCTATGAGATTTTAATAAATTGTTATTATATGGTTTGTTTCCTATTTGATTTGTGATTTCAATTTTTTATTTGCTTTTTATGGAAATTAAGTTAAACCTAGATTTTTGCTTATACAGTATTCTGTAAAATACAGCATTGCATTTGTTATAAAAGGGTACCTTACTTTTACTACTTTGTTGTTGTACTTTTTTTAGTTTTATTAACAAATATTGCTTAACTTTTGCCTAATCAGCATGCAAGTTAAGTCTGCTTTTTCATTTTGATTTTTTCATATTATTGGTTTTGATCATCCCATGCTTTGTTTGCTATTTAAATTCTGATATATGCATGTTTTGTTTGCATGACTTGTATGACTATTGCATGCAAATGAAGCATGTGCCATTTCTTTTACTTTGTTTATGTTCTTTGCAAGAACATTTGTGTACAGTTGCTTAGGTATGTACAGTATACAATCATAAGCACAAGCCCAAAAAAAAGGAAAATAATTACTGTATACTATATTGGTGAAATAATAAGATAATATGAGAATAAAGTTTGTTTCATTCTAACTGCCCTCTCAATTTTAGATAAAGATACTTAGCAATTAATGTTACATTAACTGAAGGATTTTATTTAATGATTCAGAAATGCCTAATATATAAGTCATAAGCTATGATAGAGCCCTAATAATCATGTTTAACAAGCAATATTAATCGATTTAGTATTCAATAATTTATAAAGAGAAGTTTATTGGAGCATAAGAATAAATTTTAACATTTAAAAAAGGCCGCGCTACGCCACAGCCGAGTTTTTAGTTGAGGGCATAATCAATAGATGGCGCGCATCCTGACGGTTGGATGACGTTTTTTTTTAATGGTATAAATAGTCAGTTTCCCATCTTTCGTTTATTGACTTTGATACTAACTTTATATGCATTGCAAAATAAAGACCTTATTTCTTTGATTCCAACTTGATCAGTAATACTTGCAAGACAATTTGCAGTTAGCAAAAAAATGAAATATTTAAAGCATTTATATTTATTTAAATGAAAAAAAATTTAAGTAAATGATTTAAAATTTCTCACAATTCCACTCGAATCTCTCGGCTATATCAACTGAACATAATGAGATGTCAACTGAGGAAAAAGTTGAGTGAGTATTAGAGAAGCATGTTGGAACAACACTTTCATTTAGACAACAAAAGTCATACTCCACAACAAAGCTCTCTATGTTGGCCCATGATATGTCAGTAGAGTGGCTGGTATCCCAAAGGGGACTATGAGCATTAAAATTTCTTACTATAAGTAGGGGGTCAGGTAAACAGTTAATTAATTCAGATAGATCACTGAAGTTTGAATGGAAATTTGGTTGATTGTACAAATTGCATACAGTGATCATACTTTTATTCGGCATACTGATAGAACAGAGCTGGTATATTTAAAGATTCATATGTTACACTGTTGTGAACATATATAGCAGTGCAAAATTTTTCCCCATCTATTGGTGCAAGGTTGGGCCCTACATGTTGTAGGCCGATGCACATGGAGTTGTAGTCCCGTAGGTCTCTTTGTAGTTCACCCTGTCGCAAATGTGTCAAAAGACCATTTACGTTCCATTGGATGATTTTATAATCCATTATTGGTTGGTATAGTTTTTAAATTCTGCAGGTTAACTGCAGATTTTATTTTGTCTCTAGGTTTCTTATTTGTGGTATTTATTTGTTGAGAATTAAACTCAACAACTGACTGTTTTTCATAACTGATTATTAATGTGTCTATTTTTTATTTAATCATATTTCCTTCTTGTATTGTAAAGATTCAAAACAGTCCATCCTGATGATAGTGGTTTAAAAGACAATTTTGCAATTGAAAAAATTATTTATGCAATTCCAGTTTGATTCTTCTGTTTTGGTTGGTAGTAATTGGTTACAAGCACTTATAAAGCACTCCCACAAGAATGAGCATGCTTGTTGCTGGTAACAGTCGATTCAGTCTTTCTGATTGGAGTGTTGCCTCCTTTATTAAAGTGATTTTTCTGCATTGGAACTTCCGATTTTGTGTTTCAATTGTTTTTTACCCACTGCAGTAAGGAATGCTGTTAAGGAACTACTTGATTTGCTGTTAAAATAGACATTATTTTGATTCACATCAATAGTCTGATTTTCATTAGTTCCACACATGGAAGTATACATATTGTAATCGGTTTCACAGGTTGGGATTGTTAGAGTGGTTAACTGGTCCATTACAAGTCTCTTCTTGATTGTTACCTTGTTGTATACGTGATAGGGATGGAGGGCAGTTGTGAATCTCCACTTGTGATGAAGTCAGCACAATTTCTTTTTGAACTCCTCACTTGATGCAGGTCATTTTTTTATTTTTTATTTGAATTGACTGCATTTTTTAACATTTGATTTTTTTCCCTTTAGGCAGAGTTCTTTCCAGGATTCTTTTCTTTGTGTCATTTTGGGAGTTGGAGTTATTTGATTCTTCTTCCATTGCAGTTCCCATAGCAAAACAATCAGACTCTTCAATGCTCATAGCAGCAGCAGTAGATAGAATTCTGTACTTATTTTGGGACGTTAGTACTATTAGCATGTTGGATATGTTGCGTATCATTATTGTTCTTCTGCTTGATATTATGTTGGTTAGGTTTTAGGTTTTTAACAGCAGTTGTGAAAGAGGGATTTTTGGATGGATCAACGACTCCCCTTAATTTTAACTCTAGTCTAGCTTCTTTAGTTGTCATTCCTGTTCTAGTCATTAACAGTTTAAAATCTGTATTGTTCTGGTAAAAAGAGCACTCTAGATCTAGCTAACCCACAATTGGCACACTTTGGAGGACTGCATTCCCAATTTATAGTATGATCTTCAGATGAGCAGACCCACATATTGTCTTATGACACTTTTTGTACGTGGGGCCAAATTTTGAGCATCTTGTGCACTTTAGTGGTTTAGGCATAAATGGGCGTACTTCTCTACTTTGCCCAGTAAATTTTACTTTTGCAATTTTAATTTGTTTATTCTTATCCCTTCTGCTTGGAAATGAATAAACTTCTAGGTCATGGATATTATTATACCTTAGTTTAAGGGAGTCACGTAACAAATGTCTTTGAGGTAGATCTCAAAGTTAGGGAAGATGACTGTACCTTGTACATAATTTAACATTTCATGGCTTGTCATTGTTACTTTTGTGCCATTAATATCTTTTATGTTCAAAAAGGCAGTGGACTGTTTTCTAGTGGTTACTTCTAGTGACCACTCATTAGTTTTGGTATATCTGCAGTCCATTTCTTGGGATGGACACGGTTCAGTAATTTATTTTCAACTATAGCAGTTGGAATTTTATGTTCTGCTTTAAGGATCAGAAACCTTGACCAGTTCTCTGATCCAGTAAGGCGGTTAAAATACACCAATGTAGTCCAGTCGGAAGTTTCTTTTCCCTTTTGGGGCCTGCTTTGCGCGTGATGCCAGTGTTGGGGAGTTTGGAGGGTTATTCGCCTCTGTTTCAGGGTTATCTTTTGATATGTATGGTTCCAATGTTACAACATTGGAATCTACCAAGAGGTTTTTACTTTTTTCAATTTTAATGTTATTGCACTTACGCTAGGGTGGTTAGAGGAGGGGGTTCCAGCAGTTGTCAACTATGCCCCGACTGTAACATCAGAGGGCCCCGGGGTACTCAAATCTTTATTTATATTTTCCATAAAGATTAGAAATAGGAGAAAAAAAAATCACTTGATAACCTTAAAAAAATTATCATCAGCCTTTTATGGAGTTTATTCTTTCACTAATGGCACAAGTGAGAACTGACCCACAGGGGATGGCACAACACGATTAGTGTGGCCCAAGTGTAAGCTAAACCTACTTGGTAGGACTGAGAGTATTACAAGAATACAATAATCCCCACCCTAATCATGTTATGGGCAAACCAGATAGAACGCCGAGAGTCCTATCTCCAGAACCAGATCCCCCTGGAATCCGTGGTCCAGCCCTGAGGAATAGTTCCGCCCTTGAGATATCAAACTGATATCTCTTAGGTCAGAACATTGTCGGGTAGTTGATGGTCCTACCACAGTTTCCACTACTTAGCTTCGGATATAGACCCAGTCCCAGCTATGATATCTTTATTTATTTATCAGGTCCAATAAATTTTTGCAAAAGTGGAAAATTCCACAGACATTAATCCAAAGAAATATTGATAGAGGGGACTCTTGGACTCAAACCCAGGAACAAATTCCTGGGGTTCAAGAGCCCCTCACCACATCACGGTGGTCCCAAGTTGAGGGGGTTTTGGTCTAGGAATGGACTTTGGTTATTCCAATTCTCGCAACAGAATCATCATTGAATCTTATAATAACATGTTTAGGGAAGAAAACATGAACAAAAGCTATTTTCATCTTTATTATACATACAGCCACACAATCACAGATAAAGGAAGTTTCATAAAAAAAATGATATGTTAAGCAAATAGAAAGCAGTTGGGGCCAATGTGCACAGTACAAAAAATAATAACCAAATTGCATAACTGATGGATACAATGTTCCGTAAATTTTAGTCTGATAATTTTTGTAAAATGTTCCCAATCTCAACTTTTGCTTATACATTTTGCCACGTAATTCTTACATTGATTCCTTAACTTCATCAAAGTTGCTTACTTTTATGCACAATGCACTAACAAAATTTTAAGTGAATTATTTAAAAAGATAAATCAATATAACACAAATATAAATCATCTTCAATTCTTACTGGCAAGATGTTCTTATATATATATAGTAAATTACATCCTTCAAGTGCAACAGCTATTTCATTTTGCATATTCATAACTTTTGGGCAGTCTTTATCAATTTTCTCTTGCAAATTTTAATAACATTCAGTAGATTTAATGGTTTTGACTTATCATACCTATTAAAACTTTATCTAAAAAAAAGTATTATCTGGACAGGGGGAGGATGAGAATTGAAACATGACAAAAATGATATGAATGCCTGAAAGTTTGGCTTATTATTATAAAATGTGAATGAGTTTGAAAAACATCCAGTATACCAAATATGCATAATTCACCATAATGTACCACTCTGAACTATAAAACCAGCTCTCACTGAAGCAGTACATGAATCCCATAATCCTTATTCCTCAGTACTATTCACAAGGATCCTGCTTCTACTGCAATAGGTTCCTGATCTAAATAAATCATGTTCGCATTGAAATATGAAAAACAAAATGGAGTATATGTATGACTCAATACTATTTAAGTAAAGAAAACTATATGTGTATCTTTTTACATGGCTGTACAAAGATCGGATGATTAAGTGCCTTTACCATGTCGTGTGAGAGACAGTGTGTATATGCCCAACCTCAAAGGAGCAGCAGATACATTTTCCAAATGAAAAAGTTACAGGAAAAGTGGTAAACACAAAAAGGGATTTCCAGTGCATAGGTGGCAGGGAGGACCTTTAGTAACCACAGTGATAATTAATACAAAAGCCTGCTTGCTTTAGAATACCTAATTAACACCCTGACCTGTAGTAACCACAATGATAATACAAAAGCCTGCTTGTTTTAGAATACCTAATTAACAAAGAGATATCCACAGGCTCGAACAGTTGCTGTACTCTTGCTAAAGAAGAATGACAATTTCAGTGTAAAAATAAAAATCTAGTGACAGTGAGAACATAGCAAAACTCAGAAAGGTGCAGAAAAAATCTAGATCCTACTGGAAGCTGAAACATCTTTGAGAAAAATCAACATGGTAATTACTGTGCACAACACGGTCAGTGATAAGACATACAGTGGAACCCCCGTATTTGCGTTCTCTGGATTCGCGGATTTCTCTATGGACCATACCTACCCATTATTCGTGGGAAATTGGCCTATTCGCAGTATTTTTCTGTGAGAAATATCCATAAATTCCTGGTTATTTTATTAATTTTATCATAAAATGCACATTTTGTGATAAAATTATTAAAAAAACCAGGTAACCGGGTATAAAAATTTTTAGTGGGTTTTCTTGTGTTTTACCTACCAAAATGGGCTGCTTTCAGCTTTTTCAAAGGGGGTTCAACTATTCATGGATTCTAACTATTCGCGGGGGGATCTGGTACACATCTCCCCCGAATACGGGGGGGACCACTGTATGTCACAAAAGGAGTTCTTCCCTATGTTCAATGCTTGTACCAAATTGCAAGGTTTGCGTAATTCATCAGAACAAACAACTGGACCACACAATGAAACTCCTCACTTCTGAAGTACTAATTATCATAAACAAAACTTAGTTCTATTTGGCTCCTCATGGCTTCTAAACAGCTGAAACACACTATCATATTTTTATAACTCCTGATGCTGCATCTGTTGTTCAATATGAAATTTAACAAATGAAATACTACTGTAAATTATCACAAAGCAATTTTGCCTCATCACTGAATCAGATTCAAAGAGCATAAAGGATTAACCAGAGGCAAAATTACAGAAGCAGTATACTGAAGTTGAACTGCAATGTGGGAAAGACTAAAGTCCAAAGGGAATGGCTGAAAAATAAAAACCAATGTATTGCCGCAGATGGCTGGCATAACAAAATACATTACAGTATAGACTAAATATAGTATCAAATTATCAATGTAGTATTTGTTTTCAGGAATGCACTCAAAGTAATCGCATGGAAGCACAAAATGCAAATAAATTATTTCCTATTTCCATATTTTCAATGTGGATAAAAGTGATTTTAAAACATACAGAAACTTTCATTGTACATTAGGAACTTGAAAACTGGTAAGGAGCTAAATAAAAGAACAAAATCATCTTCAATTCTCATTCACAGACAAAAAATAAAGTCTAAATACTTTGAAGACAGGAAATGTATTTCTGGAAACCAAAAATACGAAGTGATCAATGGTAATTAATAATACCTTTGTCAAGGAAATTATCTTGTTTCTTAAATAACTAAAAATGATAATCATACATAAAGAAAACTAAGGTAGGGCTTAAATAATGTCTTAATACCTATTGTTCCCAGTGTATGAGTACCAAAGGAGGAAATAATCTTACCTAGAAAACCAAATAAAACATCCAAATCACACTACAGAACAGTACCGAATACAGATCTCAAATAGTAAACTAATCACACACTGAATGACACCCAAGCATATTTTCCTTATTAAAATTTGAAACTGAGCAAGAACTAATCAACCACTTCAAATTTTGCAAAAATCTCATTTTGCACAATCTGTTAGTTTTTTTGGAAAAAAAAAAGATGAAGTGTATGGGAGAGGTAATAAACTAATGTAGTGTTGAGATTGGACCAAGTGTATGGGAGAGGTAATAAACTAATGTAGTGTTGAGAGAGCAATGCAGATTATTGGTAAAATTATTCAGACCATACAGCCAAGAATTGCATTTGAAATATATAATTTTTCCATTAGACAGAGATCACTTACTACGTCCGAATACATTTCGTAGCTCATAAAGTGGGCTGGACTACACTCAAAATGTTTTTATACCAGGAGCTAAGGTACATCAATACAGATACAGCTACATGGATCTTAACTATCAATACTGGTAGATAAACTTGGACATTCCATTATAGTTAGCTACGCTCCTTCAATGCAGACATTTCTTTTAGGGTTTTTCTAAATTATGAGGGCCAAAATTAAATTAAATACTTTACTGCAATTTAAAATTTGCCCACTAAAGTGAATAAACCTATATTTGTCATAAATGATAGGATCTTTTAAAAAAGAATTTATGATGGTTTTAAATGCAAAGTGTAACATTGACTGCATCTCATTTTTGATTCAATCTTATTTCAAAACAGGCATCCCTTTCCTACCGATGCACTACGGAAACAGTCCAGAGAGAATCACATGAATTGGAAACTGCCAAATTTGGAAATCTGATAACAGGTACCTTGTTTGTTTGTATGGTGCTTTTACGTTGCATGGAACCAGCGGTTATTCAGCAACGGGACCAACAGCTTTACGTGACTTCCGAACCACGTCGAGAGTGAATTCTATCACCAGAAATACACATCTCTCACTCCTCAATGGAATGGCCGAGAATCGAACCCGCGACCACCGAGGTGAGAAGCAAACACCAAACCAACCACGCCACTGAGGCGCTGATTATTACAGGTACCCTTCAAACCAATACTTTATGGAAACAGTCCAGAGAGAATCACAAGAATTGGATAATCCCAGATTTGGATGTCTGATTACAGATACATGATGGTTTGTTAGGCATAACTGAAACCAACAGTAGTTACACAAAGGCTTCTGGAAAGATCATACAAAGTAAGAGACTAGTTTACCTATCTCATGAGCTTTCCTTTATATCTCTGAAACTTTAGCCAGAGTAGTTTTAATTAAAATTTGTTGGAAAACAAAATTCTTCCAGAGAATTAAGTAAAATATTGTAGTTCCTCAACTTGATAAACAAAATGCACTTCTTATACACTATTTCAAATTAAATTTCACCATCTAAACTTCCTTTTAATACAAAGAAAATTTTACTTCTCTATATTTGCTTCTATTTACAAAGGACAATATGTCACCTATCTAGAAGACCAAACAACATACTGCACAAAAAACGATCAAAATACAGACAGTCCCCACAAACCATTCATCCAGAAACTGTAATTAACTAAAATTGATGCTCATGAAACAAATCCACTTCAGTAGCGCCATAAAAAACCAAATGAAGGGATGTGTACGGCAGAACAGTAATTAAACAACGGACATCACTTATGTACCCTAACAGCTTCTGGACATAAATCCATGGTTTGCAGTGGCTACCTGTACATAAGGACATGTTGAACCTGAGATAGGGTAACAAATATCAATGGCAGTAAAAGCCTAAACAGTGTGGGCAATTCATTTTGCTACTGCCGAAAATCTTTCCAATATTCAAATGATGTTTACTAGAAAGAAAAAAAAACTCACTGTTAAGAGTTAATTTTCAAGTTTTCACCAGCTTTTGGGTCAAATATTCAGTATTGTATTGAATCAACTGAAAACCGAATATACTAATTTGGGTATATATGATTCACTTCACTAAGAATAATCAATGAACACTAAGCTGCCATGTTTGCCTGTAAGGTTGATTGTTATCCTCTTCACCAATGAAGTTTTATATAAATCATATGCTTTCTAATGTCTATGTAACCAGTATGAAACAAACCTTACAGGAAGCAGCTCTTAATTTGTACATATTTGAAAATATGTAGTCATGTTCTTACATGTTATTTTCTCATGAAAACAACAAATGACAGTAACAGAACTGAAGCAATATTCAGGAATTTGGATGATCTATAGAGGACACTAAAAGTCTCAAGTCAGAGAAATTACTCAACAATTCTATTATACGATGCTTGAGGTCAGTTAGAGTCTGGTAAAGGAAACAAATAATACTACTTGCTTGCATAACCTCACCTACTAACAGTATTAACCACATTCTCAGAGGTGGTAGGAAATAAGTCAAAATCACATTCAAAAACTTTTTTTTGTAGATTCAATTTCCAGTAACATTGTGAAAGCTATTCATAGTCTTTTAATTCAAAACTGAAATTCGAATGTTTATAATTATGTAAAACATTCACTGATATTGAAAACTGAAACATTTATGCCATCATTAAACTGTAATACAGCAGGCAACATCTCTCTACAATATTACCTTTGCAAGGGAATGTTACATATGATAAATTTAATAAAGATAAGGCAATAATATTCTTATTATATTCTTCACCAACAAAAGCTATTTACATTATTGTGTAAAACAGTATACATATTTTAATTCCATAGCATGAGAAAAATAAGAGTAAAATTGGAACCACTTAGTCCTTCCAAAATTATGCAACAGCAAAACTACATTTGATTTTTTCACCTCTGATGTCACAGAGCAATTACAAAACAACAGTGTGGGTAAAACGTAACATTTCCCTTAATAACCTTGGGCTACACTTGAAAATTTGAGTTTTGTTCACTAAAGTACAATTTAGTAATTGTTTCTATTAAATGGAAGGGCTTGGAATTTTATTTCGGTTCTTTTTTTATCTGAATTAGAACAATTTGTCTTTTAAGAGGTAGGTCTATTACTTTGTGATTAAGTTCCATAATTTTCCATGCTTTGCTTTTTCATTTCTTTTCTTCATGGCAGGGTATTTCATTACCTGTAAGTAAAACAACTACATATATAATTACAACTAAAAACGACCTCATGTTGCACCAAAAGTTCATTGATTATTCTCTTGTAAGCATCTCTAGGCTAAACTCAGTGAGGTTATTTGACAGCATTTACTCATCTGTTTTCAATTAAAATTGTTCTCATTAAACGATCATCCATTAAAAATCTGACACAAGATCAAAGCCATCATGAAACTCAGAAGTGACTGGGCTTCAATATTATTATTATTAATAGGGGTTAGTTTTTCCAGACCTCTGAGTCTCAAGTAGACTCTTCTCGGGCTGGTTTGGGCTTCAATAACAATACTCCTACTTTATTCCAAGTACCCATCACTGAAATGATAAAAAAACAGTGTCCTTGACGTTACTTACATTTGATTGAAAGTCTCAACATTGGATTCATAAATAACTCTGCTTCACTGAATTAATAAGTAGGTTTCCTTGCCACTACATATACATATTTCTCTCAAAATCCCATCACTGAAATTATCAATAACTACATTTCCTTGACACTACTCCAGCTAAATTTAAAGTCCCATCACTGAATTGATAAACAACTAGTCTTCCTTGACAGTAATCCTAACTGATACAAAGCCCCATTACTGACATTATATACAGTACAAGAATCTCAGACAATATTCCTACACAATTCATTGTAGTACGTGCAGTGTCAAGGATTCCCTGACAATGCGCAGACTTTATTCAAGTCCAATCACTGAAATGACCAACAACTATGCTTCCTTGATGGCACTCCTACTTGATTCAGAGCCCCATCACTGAACTCATAAATAACTAGGCTTCCTTGACACTACTTTATAGATTTGTACCAAGGGTTATCTTCACTACATTTGCAATAACATACCTATATGAAATATATGCAGAACAGAGGTATACCTAGTTCAGAGGGAAAGACTAATGTATGAATATATAAGAAGTGAAGTTGTCTAGGTAACTCTCACCTCTACTACTACTACTGTGCTCTAATAAAAATCACTCAGAGGAAAACTAATAAAAAATAGCAAGAATGAATAAAATATTTCTACCAAAACTACAGTAGATATTTATGAATTGTATAATACAAGAGGTATTTGAGCTGTACAGTAGTTTCAACTTGAAGTGTACTGCTTCTCTATTATAAAGCAGCATAGAGAAAGAGACAAGCAGCTTGTACATAGGCAAAGGTTCACTCATTCAATAGCTTGTGCACAAATATACAGTCTTCAATGGATATTATATACATATACTATACTGCATATATTTACCATACATTTTTGGTATTAATGATATCACAAAATAAATTATGGAAAATTTCACTTTTTGCAATATTTTTTTAAATTATGAAGGTTTCAATGAAACCAAGTACTGTATAAATAGTGTAAAAACAAGGGGCAAAATTTCAATTTCAACTGTTAGCAATACAAGACTAATGTTTGATTCTCACCATATCAAAACATCAAACATGTGAGAGATGAAGACTGCTACAATCTCTTATATAAACACAATGTGAAAAATTACTGTGGCATTAAAATTTAATATCAGAAAGTAACAGAGAAAGAACCTCACTGAGGGTTCATATAAAGATTCACTTCAAATTTTACCTGGGGTACAAATCTGTCAAGTAAACTACAAAAGCTGTAGCTCCTTGTCATGAGATATTACAGTAAACAGCTTACTTTAATGTGACAAAAAGATATACTATACTCTGTTTTAGGAACACCAACAGACATATCTTTCAAAAATATACAAAGTAAATACTGGGTTGGTCTCTAGAAATCACCAAAACCTTCATAAAGAAAAAATAAAGAATATACACATCATTAGAAGTTATTCTTCTTTGCTTCTTTTCTATTATTATCATTCAGAAGAAAGATCACATAGACACATCAACAAAGAACATAGGGCAATAAGCATAAACAACAACCTTTATGCCTGTTAGAAAGAACTCCGTTGCAGATTACACAACTTTTTAAAATAATGCTACCATTTTATCTATCAATTTTGAATAACACAAACCAACTACACTCAAGCTCAGTTAAATAATTGACATACAAAAGACAGTTCTCATTCTCTTCGCAGGCAAAAAGGTTATATGAAAGTGGCTAAAAATTAAGAGTTAATGACATTAGAAACATACTCAAGTTCATCCTCCACATCCATAGTTTAGATACAGCACATGAAATGAAGTGAACTGAATTCCAGTATCTCTGTCTTTCTCACCCAGACTCTTCATGATTACCATATCAGGTATCATTTATAATAAGTTTAATACCCATCTTCAAAAGTTGTCCACCAAAAGACCTGGAAATTTTTGCATAAACAATTCTGTTACAACAGGAAGCCCTGATAATCAAAACTGTAATGAATATTTTGGGAAATACAAAATTATAGTGTTCTAAACTTCTACCTTACCTCAAGGAACTTAAATTGTCCACTCATAATTAACTCTTCAAAAAGACCATTAAAGCTCAGCAACAAACAATCATAAAAAAATATACCTTCACTTTTTGTTCAAATAAAGTCTTGTAGACCAATTGAAATAGCGCAGACTAGAGAAAATTCCTTCAAAATTTGGAAATGGTAGCTGGAGATTAGTTGAGTTAAGACTTCAGTTTGAGTATAACTGGAACTGAAAGAGAAAAGTTAACCTTATAAAACATTATGAAAAACTTGAAAATAAAAATATGTATAATAAAATTATTTGGATATTTACATGTTCTTAAAGTTAGCTTACACCTTTGCACCATTAGGTGTGATTGGCATTAAAAACAAACATAAGAATAATGTGGCTTATTCAGTTGGGCTGTCTATAATAATCTCTTTCCCATCATAAGAACTGGAATCTTTGTTCATCAGAATTCTTCTTGACCACTCACTAAGATACGGGGAGGTTGGGGTAAGTAAGTATCCAAACAATTAATTCTATTATGAATTTTTCATTGTTTGGATCTGGTTAAAAAACATGAAAGCAAGGAATCTTATGATTTCTGGCAACGCATGCGTAGATGGGGTGAAGGATGGTCGAAGACCATTCACCTATGATCACGCATCAGTCTTTCCCAACTCAGGATGTCTTAACACACAGAGGGGCGGCTAGAGGCGGGCAGTATAATGTGAAGACCTCAGGTTTGTAGCTATGAAAAATACAAATTGTCTTATGGGATAACCATTGTATAGGGAACCAAAGAGAAACTTTGACTGTCCAATAACAAACCAAGACACCAGGGTTCATATTACTCCCAACCCTTCCTTGCCAAGGAGTGGAGCATATGCTACCAAATAGCAGGTAAGATATTTGTATATTGCATGACCACACCATCAGTATGACTACTTTACTCATCTGTATCAGACCAGTCCAGTCAGGAAGAAGGAAAGGTACAAGAGAAAGGAGACCAGCCAAATCACTCACTCTCTCATCCACACAATCATCTTTGGTAAGATACAAATGCGCTCTGTTAAGGGCAACCATGAGTTACACAACCTGTTGGGCAGCCACCACAGGACCCAGGGAAAATGTGTCCGCAGATCTGTGGGCAACATCCTTAAGACAGGAGGTGAACATGGACTGGCGTAACCAAGTACCAGCACTCAGCACTCTATGTACAGCCAAGTTCTTTTTGAAAGCCAGAGAGGGACCAATACCTCTAACGTCATGCGCTCTAGCCTGCACAGATGTGGTGGTAGAATCATCAAAAGTCAAGTATGGCTGTCTGATGGCTTCCCGTATCCAAAAAGAGATAGTATTCTTAGACACCTCTTTCTTTGTACGGCCTGTGCTAACAAAAAGTCTGCGGCAGCCTGGTATAAGGTGCCGAGTCCTTTTAAGATAGCAACGCAGGGCCCGGACAGGGCACAACAAAAGCTCTTGAGCATCACCACCCACAAAGTCAGTCAGTGATGGAATGGAAAACGAAGTGAACCTGTCATCATGCACAGAGGGATTTTGGGTCTTGGCCACGAATTACGGGACAAATTCGAAGGGCATTGACCCCCAACCCCTGGTGTGCTTCACCTTATATAGTTCCTCGCTGGATGAGTGGTTTTTGCGCTCGGCTGCCAATCCGGTGGTCCTAGGTTTGATTCTTGGCTTGGCCAAAGCGGAATCAGAGGAATTTATTTCTGGTGATAGAAATTCATTTCTCGATATAGTGTGGTTCGGATCCCACAATAAGCTGTAGGTCCCATTGCTAGGTGACCAATTGGTTCCTAGCCACACAAAATATCTAATCCTTCGGGCCAGCCCTAGGAGAGCTGTTAATCAGTTCAGTGGTCTGGCAAAACTAAGATATACTTAACTTAACATCATAGCTCACGTGCACTGTCAGGGGAGGTTGCAACATGCTCACGATGTGCATGGCGGCAGAGGATGAAGCATCCCTTGCAGATCGCACACGGGAAGGAGCACTAATACTACCTGAAACAACAGCACTCTCGGGAACACGTCGGCGTTGTTCCAACGCTTGCTATGCTGACAGGGCGTAGAGGGGGAAGAGGGAGAGGAAGACAGCACTGGCTTCTTATGTGCACTCTTCTCAGGAGGCAGGGACAAAGCAAAACGTTTCCTACCAGTCCTCCCAACCGATAAGGCAGCCAACTTCACATCCAATACAGAGTCCAACCTCTGAAGCACTGCCTGGCATATGACCTCAGACTGATGTGCCAGAGAAGGCTCCAATGACAAGGAAGGGAGATGCAGCGAACTGGGCGGCAGTGATGACGTCATGGCTGAGAAAGGCGGATCAGAGGAGACGACTGGGAGAGACGTCATCGATGGGAGTGACGTCACAAGTGGTGGTGACTTCATGGCTTCCCCTCGGTGCGAGGGGGAATCAGACGCCACTGGCGGAGGAATACACAAAGACAGGTCCCATGACGTCATCAACGGGGCTGACGCCACAGCGTCACTCCGACTTGAAGCGGCAGCAGACACTGGCGGAGCAATACAAGATAGCCCAGTTCTGCTACCCACAAAGACGAGGCCGGGAGGAGGAGGGATGGCCTGGCCAGACCGGGGAAGGGGGATGCGAGCCTCCACAAAATGCGCTAGCAACCCCTCCAAGGAATGGGGACCCCCTAGCCCAAGTGTCTTCCAAATCGCCGCCATTTTAGACGCCTCCGACTCTGGAAGAGAAGAGAATGATGGAAAAGCCTCCCCCTTCCTGGGAATCAAATTAACTCCCGAGGATGAAGGGGGCTACATTACAAACATTAGCCTGGTGGCCTCCCGATACTTCCATTGACGAATCAATGGAAGAAAAGGAAGGAGACGCAGGGACAATGCTACTTTGGGGGTTGAATACTGCAGGAGACGAAACATCGGGAAGAGGCGAAAAACCTTCACAAGTAGGAAGAGTCGAAACCGTCTGATGTTCTTTCTTGCAATAAAATGACCTCCACTGCTCCTTAGGCCATGTCCAGCATTCCGTGCAAGGATTCGTAATAGTACAAAAATAAGAACACCTACTGCACGTTATGTGAGGGTCGGTCGCTGCCGAAGCCAGAAAATGAGAACACGGAAAACCTGAAACTTCGGGGCACATACGCTGACGCCGGGAAGGAGCAGAAGAAGCCATAATATCAGCCAAACACAAACACGCACAAAACACAAGCGAAACGGGCAATGAACCGGGAAAAGGCCAAGAGAGGTTAACACGACTCTCACCCAGGCGGTCAAAAGAAAGACTGATGCGTGATCATAGGTGAATGGTCTTCGACCATCCTTCACCCGATCTACGCATGCGTTGCCAGATATCACAAGATTCCTTGCTTTCATCTGTTTTTTAACTGGATCCAGCTAGGCCCTAGAAATGATCCTATTGTTAAGACCAAAGGTTTGTTCGTGTATGAACAACTAACTCTGCCTTTGCTCCAGCAGGAAAAGGAACCTCCGAGGATGAAGGGATGTCATCAATACACTCTTCAACAGGCATCGCTTCAACTACTGAATTACCAGATGACTTGGGACTCTTGGCTTGAGGAAAACTCGAGAACGGAAACAAAATTTCCACAGGGTCTAATGGGGACCCCGTCCTGCCCGAAAAAACCAAACCTGAACCTGAAGGAGGCCGACGATGAGAGGGATGTGTAGGCTCCTCTAAGGCCCCTTCTTCATTAAAATTAACGGCAGGATCAGCAGCCAAACAGCCCGAAACACCAACTAACCTGTCTGGGCTGAGTCCACGTGTCGGCTCCCGAGACGAACCCACTATAACACTAAGAAAGTCACTACGTTCTCCTCCAACAGATGATTCATTAACATGCCCGTGAATGGTAACGGGTGTGGCCGACTTATGAACGTGAGTAGGAGAGGAATCCCAAACACTCCAGATCAAAGGAGAATCCTAAAGAATCAAACTCTTACAAGCATCAGTGAGAGGGGCAGGCAAACACTCCTGCTGCAGCAACTTTGCACTCACCACCTTTGACCTATTGACAGGCACCTTGAGATCCTTACGCGACGAATAGGCCTTGGAGAAGGAGCATTTGCATCACGTGCACGGACAGGGGAGGTTGCAACACGCTCGCGATGTGCATGGACAGGGGGAGGTTGCAACATACTCGAGGCGTGCACGGACAGGGGAAGTTGCAATACGTCCACGATTCGGTGCAGAGGACGAAGCAGCCACTGCAGATTACACAAGGGAAGATACACCAACACTCCCCGAAACGCCAACATTCTCGAGAACACGTACGCATAGTTCCTCCCTCATAGGCGAAGAAAGAGCAAAGTCCTTGGCCCTTCAACGCTTGATACGCCGACGTGGCATAGAAGGGGAAGAGGGAAAAGACAGTACTAGTTCCTTAAGCGATCTCTTCGCAGGAGGCGGGGACGAAGCAACGCGTTTCTTTTTCTTCCATCCTCCCAACCGACAAGGCAGCCAACTTAACATCCAAAACAGAGTCCAACCTCTTAAGCACTGCCTGGCATAAAACCTCAGACTGATCTGCAAGAGAAGGCTCCGATGACATGGAAGGGAGAAGTAGCAAACTGGGTGGCAGAGATGACATCACGACTGAGAGAGGCAGTGCTCAAGAAAAATAAAAATGGGAGTGACGTCCGCTGGGAGTGACGTCATCAAGTGGATGAACTCACAAGTGGTGAAGTCACTGCTTCCCCTCGGTGTGAAGGGGAAGAGACGCCACTGGTGGAGGAATACACAATGACGAATCCCGTGACGTCATCAATGGAGCAGACGCCACAGCTTCCCTCCGACTCGAAGCAGCAACAGTCACTGGCGGAGCAATACAAGATGGCTGACCTCAGGTACCCACGAAGACGAGGCCTGGAGGAGGGGGGATGGCCTGGCCAGCCTGACGGGGTATCCCCTAGCCTGAGTGTCTTCCAATCGCCACCATCTTGGATGCCTCCGACACTGGAAGAAAAGAGAATGATGAAAAAAAGCCTCCCCCTTCCCGGGAATCAAATTAATTCCCGAAGAAGAAGGGGCGACATATAAACATCAGCCTGGTGGCCTCCCGATACTTCCAGCAACGAGTCAATGGAAGAAAAGGAAGGAGGTAAAGGGATAACTCTACTATGGGGGTTGAATATTGCAGGAGACGAAGCATCGGAAAGGAGCGAAAAAACCTCCCCATGAAGGAAGAGTCGAAACCCTCCGATGTTCTCTCTTGCTAAAAAACGATTTCTATTCCTATTTAGGCCATGCCCGGCATTCCGTGCAAGGATCGTTAGTACAAAAATTAGAACGGCACTTACTGCACGAAGCCCGAAGCCAAAATTGAGAACACGGAAAACCTGGAATTCCAGGGCACACACGTTGATGAGGCCGAGAAGGAATAGAAGAAGCCCTAATATCAACCAAACACACACACACACACACACACACAGTATGCAAGCGAAACGGGCAATGAACCAGGTAAAGGCCAAGAGAGGTAAACGTGACTCTCGCCCAGGCGGTCAAAGAAAAGACTGATGCATGATCGTAGGTGGATGGTCTTCGACCATCCTTCACCCGATCTACACATGCATTGCCAGATATCACAAGATTCCTTGCTTTCATCTGTTTTTTAACCGGATCCAGCTAGGCGCTAGAAATTATCCTATTGTTAAGACCGAAGGTTTGTTCGTGCATGAACAACTACATTTTTCTGGCCTTTTTCATCAAAATAACCTTCAAATATTGATTATTTTACATTTTTGGAGTTATATTTCTTGCCAGATCAGCTGGAATATGTGTTGTAAACCTGGAAACACTTTCTGATGAATATAATTGAAAAGCGTTGTAACTTCCGAACGTCATAAGTAGGGGACTGCCTGTAGTCTTACCTTCTTTTAGAAGTTCTTCCACTGCACAAGAGGCCAGGAATGACACTCTGGCAATGGATTGGTGATATTACAAAAATTATAACAACACCTACTGCTAGTTAAACGGGGGTCTGTCTTACAGGAAGCTAGGAAATGTATACGTACACAGGATCCCTGGAAGGCCAGGACAAATGTGTTGACGCTCACAGGATTTCTTAGGTTGGTTAGAGGAATCCATGATGAAACCACAAAAACACACACCAAACCCAAAGCACAGGAAAGTTGAGAAAGAATCACAAGTTTAGAAAAACAAAGCCTATTTGGGAGGAGGAGAACAAAACCGAACGTCCGCTTTCCAAGGCAGTTAAAGAAAGACTAAATACGTACATCATAGGGTTCAAGCATGGTCTCTGACCTGCTTCCACTTCATCTACATATTAGATGCATGCCAGATGTCCCAAATTCCTCACATGTACAATTTTTTCATGTTTTTAACTGGTTTCCACCTGGCACCAGAAGATTTGTTCCTCGTATGAACAAACACATTCATTATCAAATTAATTTCAATGCTTAGAAAACATTCACATTCCAAAACACCATAACCTAGTGGGTAAAGAAAAGAATGATTGGGAAACCTGAAACTCCCTTAAGCTACCTGAAAGTGAGAAGGCAGAAAATGTACAGGCTACCATCCCACATCATTAAAATATAGTTAGATGAATTTTTATAAGTACTGAAACTGATAATTTTATAATGAAAATTTGTATAATGATAAGCTAGTCAATAATCCTATGATAAATATGAAACTCTGTCTGGGACATGTACATGCTTGCTCGAGACTTGCAATTAAAACAAAGAGCCTAACACAACTTGCTCTAAGTGAATGATTCGTTTAACATTAACTTGCTCAAAGTGAATGGTTCATTTAACAATTAACAAATGGAAAAATTACATTTTCTGCACCACTCTGTGTTCTTTGCAACAATTCAATGACTCCAACTACTTTGCCTCATGTCCTCTATTTTTCATCAGATGTCTTAACTGTTTTTCTATCTGGCTTTCAAACTTCAGTTCTCAAGGCTCTAATTTTGGTACTTCATTTAACAACAAACCCCTAAGGAAAAGAAATCTACCTCAATGGACTTCTCAATTAACTTTGCATAAAACCAAATTTGCATTCCCTTATAAAACACTGCACATGAAGGAAATATTTTTAAAAAATGAATATAAACTTACCTAATATCAGTAGTATAATGATAATAGCAATAATAAAAATGAAGACCTTTACACGGGTATTCTGCCACCACACGTTGCGTCTTAGACGTGTTGCTGATGTAAGAAACTGGTCTGAGGTTGTGGCTAAGTTTTCTGATCTATCTTGCAAGGTATCAAGCTGATCCCCCCTCTCTAGCAACCTTCCAACATTGTCTCTCATCACATCAGTTACTTCAGCAATTTGCACACGCACACTGTGGAGAAAGAACTGTATTAGCTACATCTCTTCTCTTCACTCTGCTTTTGTCTTGGTTGTAGTCATAAGTGGACATCCCAATTAGAAGCTAAATCAGGAAATTAAAGGCTTTTCTGTTCTGTTGCATACTAATGTGAGCACATTTTGATAAGAATGATATGACATTTTTATAATAAAATAGGATTTTATGTAGACTTACTTACCAAGTAATTACATAGCTATAGTTTCTAAACCATTGGTAGTTAGAATTTTGAAATTCAAGGTAGTGCTACATGTATTGGCTAGGTGATACCACCCTGCCCACTACCGGGGGAGAGAGAGGAACCAACTAAGCACGAAAAACAGTTGTTTATGCCCTGTTATCCATGAGAGGGGAGGAGGGAGGGCACTGATCATGTAACTAGTACTTGGTAAGTACGTATACATAAAATCTCATTTTATTAGAAAAATGTCATTTTTATGTATGCAACTTACCAAGTATAGTTACATAGCTGAGTCCCACATGTAAGAAGTGGGATTCATGGAGATATACATACTTTACACATCCAAATCAATGAAAGAATGCACATGGTGCTAGCATTAACAAAAATGCTTGTTGGTTCCTTACCTGTTAAGAGAGCTGTACAGATGATTTTTGCCTCTAGAATACACCCATCTCAATGTGGTTATCATTTTTTTCCCACTTAGTACTGCAACTCACCACTGAGTTGATTATTCTGCATTACATTACATATCAGTATCGTTATTAATTTGATCAATATCACTAATAGTACATATTGGTTAAGCTTTGACGAATTTCAAAACATACCTTCTCCCTCCAACAGCTAGACTGACACTGCTCGAGAGGGCATGTGCTCCTGTCACCTTTACGGGCTGGCTACCACGTCATCACCCTGCTAGCAAAATTAGAACTGCTGAGCACAGCAGTTCCTCATATTGTTTCAATTCATTTTTTGTTTTTGTTTTTATACAAACAAGAGAATGATAATAATTTTTTAAGGATTATTGATAATCTATACTTAATTTCTCATATTCATGTACATGCATATATTCATCATTTTGTGCATATATATGAAATATAGGGGGGGGGTGCTGCATTTCACAGTGTCTACTGACAAACTGCCACTGGTCACCATCTTGTTTAGAATATTTACACCGTAAGGCATCTTGCTGAGGGATTTCAAGCGGGTTTAAAGTCTGCAAAGATTACAACTTAATATGTGTTCGATCTTTATTAAGGTCGTTAAGGTTGGAGCACACCATGGAACAGAGGATTTCTTGGGGTGCGGCTTAGTTTTAGGAATGCTTTTGTCACCGCATTTATTATATAATCTATGAAAAATTCACATGTAGTATTGGGATCTTGAGTTTGCGGAAATGGTGGTATCTTACAGGTGGTGATATTATCGCATTATTTACATAATTTAGGACGATGGGGAAATGATCACTGGTGTACGAGTTATCCAGAATATTCCACTTGAATCTCTCGGCTAAATCAACTGAACATAATGAGATGTCAACTGAGGAAAAAGTTGAGTGAGTATTAGAGAAGCATGTTGGAACATCACTTTCATTTAGACAACAAAAGTCATGCTCCACAACAAACCTCTCTATGTTGGCCCCTGATATGTCAGTAGAGTGGCTGGTATCCCAAAGGGGACTGACTATGAGCATTAAAATCTCCTACTATAAGTAAGGGGTCAGGTAAACAGTTAATTATTGTCATAACCCATAGGAAAGTCCCTATGTACGAAAAATCCAGGTTACAAAGGCAAAGACGAAGATTCTTTTGCTTCTGTGTACGAAAATAATTCAGGTTGCGAAAGGGTGTATGTACAGTAAAAACCGAGATTTGCCTGGGCCGCCAAGAACAATTTTAAAACTGGCACGTCACCAACTCAGTAGACTTGCCACCATCCTCCCGCTCTCCCATTGGTTCATGAGGCTAGTCACTGTCGTAAGATCCTGCTCTCCTATTGGTCAGCATCTCTCCCATCATGCCCCTATGTAAAGGCTTACCTTGACCATTTCGTTGCGGCAGCGTTATCGTAAACACCTGGAATTCGTTTGTTCACATAGATTTCGTTTGTTAACGTAAATTCGTGTTAGTGATTTTGCTTTCGTTGTACTGTAAGTTACTTTATCGTGTTGTGTGTGGACTCAATTACTTACGTTATTAGCCATGGGTCCCAAGAATAATGCTGAAGTTCGGGGAATGAAGAGGATGCTTTCTATGGAGATGAAGATGTAGATAATCAAGAAGTGTAAATGTTTTCTGCCATTTGTTAATGTGTTTCGTAAAGTTTAGTGTTAATGTTTTCTGTCATTTTTTAATGTGTTTCGGAAAGTTAAGTGTTCATGTTTTCTGCCATTTGTCATCCTCCTCAGTCGCCACTTTCAGATATCACCTCACTTGAAAGGTAAGGTTCCACATTTTACTACATACTACGTACATGTACGTACAGTATTTCTTGTACCCTGTACACTAATACACTTTATTTACAGGTACGGTCATGGTTATGTTAGGTATTAAATGGTCCAAATTGTTGTATTTCATTGTTTATTGGTCAATTTAGCTTTATTATAAAATTTTATGTTTTTGTAGATACGAAAAAATCAGGTTATGAAGGCCGCTTCGGAACGGATTAATTTCGTAACCTGAGGCACTACTGTACTAATGTTTAGGATTACTTTCAAATTATATTAGTATAATCTCTAAGATTAGTACAGTAATATAATTATTTAAGGTAAATTTCATGTAGGATGTTATGTAAGGTACACACATTTGGTGTTTCTATTTCTTCCTTCTTTTATCTCTCTCTCTCTCTCTCTCTCAGCAAAAGAATTGATAGACAAACAGATAATTGTTCAGTCCTCTCTCTTTCTCTCTACTCTGGAAAAGATATTTGTATTAATGGGAGGGGAAAAAGTGTTGCCTACAGAAGTTCATTTCAATCTTTTGATATCATAAGGAGTTATATTCTCTCTCTCTCTCTCTCTCTCTTCTCTCTCTCTCTCTCTATCTCTCGTCTCTCTCTCTCTCTCTCTCTCTCTCTCTCTCTCTCTCTCTGTTAATTGCTGTTTATATATTTCTAATGGTAAAATGTTTAAGATGACTTTGAAATGATATTAATAATACCAATTCAATGGTATATTTGATATAGGATGATACTTTAAGTATACATTTGGTATTTGAACTTTCAGTGGGCAGATATAGGCATTTTTAGAGGGCAGCTCTAACTATTCGCGGCTTGAAGCTATTCGCGGGGGTGTCTGATACCCATCCCCTGCGAATACGGGGAGAACACTGTAGACTCTTTACCCCCACTGAAAATCCAAAAGCATATCATTAGAGAATTCTGGGAAATTTTTTAGAACATGATCTTGAATGTCACAAAACCCCAAGAGAAAACATTGCCTAACTAAAGACCTGTACCCTTGTGAAAGGCCTAAAACGTTTTAATTATACTACACCAAATTAAACTGTTGAACGTTCGAGGACAACGGCTCTGACATAATTCCCAGAGGGTAGGGAACCTTTGAGGAAGAAGGGGCATCCAAAGATTCCCCCGCCGATTGAAATGAGTCCAAACTCCCGAAAGGAGGAAGGGAAGATTTCATTCTTGGCCCAGAATTGGCCAGAAATAAACAACCTCAGGATTCAACGGTGAACCTACCTTACCATGACTACCTACGAGATCTGAAGGAAACTGTCCTTGGAACCGTACCTACCCTAACTGATCCCTAACTTTAGCTGTCTCTGTCGATCCTACTTCTGATATCACACTCAGACTCACTTTTTCAAGGGAATTGGGGAATTCTGCTGCAGACAATGCCCGCTCCGTGCCAGGGGGACGGTAGTTCTTACCCTTTCGGTTTTTGGAACTCCAAGACCCCCAGCACCTGTCAAGGCTGGTTCTGGGACAGGCAGGGGAGCTGGAAAAGAATGGTTAGTAGAGGCGTCAACAAGAGCTTTATCCAAGAACGGTGTAAAGTGATTGACGTTTGTAGTCACTGTCGGCCGGTCTCCAGCAAGCAGTGTTGCCAACCGTGGACAGATGACTCAGCAAACATTGTTTACCTGCAGCGCTGGTAACGCTGGAAGTTAAAAATTTTACTCAAATGTGGGTAATTTTGTAGGATTTTGTTCGGGCTGGTCAGGTGACCAGGGCTAATTCAGGTGTTCAGGTGGTGTATTGCAATATGAATTTTTTGACTGCCGTGGTAGGAAGCTTTCAGCTATATGTAACTATACTTCGTAGGTTACATTTGTAAAAATAACAGGTTTTGAGTGAACACAGGGCTAACTCTTATGAGTATTAATATTGTGTACAAGGTTAAAAATGGCTAGGAGAGACTTTCAAATACTGCTCCGTATCCCTCTTCAGTCCTACTGATGGTTAAACAATGGAGGGAGTGTTTTGACACTACTGTGGCTTTTAATTGTCAATGTTGTGTGCCATATGGTTTGAATGAATTTAGTGGGAAAAATGTTCATATCACTTCAATGGGTGGTCATACATGACTTATGGCAACTGAAGTAGTTCAGTAAGTGAGAGAAGTATGTAGATCAGTTATGCTGTGAGATTTCATGAGGGGGATGTACTGCCTCTCTGTAGCTCCAGGATGTTTATTTATTCATTTGCTCATAAATATACACAGGGATTGCTGTTGGTTTTAGTTCTTATCTTTTATGATAGCAGTTCAGTTATAATTGTAATTTTGCAAAGTACATTGCAAAGATATTTAAGAAAAAAAAAAACATGTATGTATATAGTACATCACAAAAAGGCACTGCATCTCCCAACCTCAATATTTTATAACTATTTTACAATAAATATACTCAGAATTTATTAATGATTTTAGTTCTTATCTGATTATGATATTGTGTGAACTGTAATCATGATTCTAAAATAATTTTTAGAAAAAACATGTACATATCACTTCGTAAAAATGTTATTGTTAGTATACATAAGGTTTTGTACATACTTACCTGGCAGATATATACTTAGCTATACGTCTCTGACGTCACGACAGAATTCAAAACTCGCGGCACACGCGACAGGTAGGTCAGGTGATCTACCTTACCCGCCGCTGGGTGGCGGATGTAAGAACCAATCTCCTTTCCAGCCAGAATTTTTCCTTCCACGGTCTCCTGAGGGGAGGCTGGGCGGGCCATCAATCGTATATATCTGCCAGGTAAGTATGTACAAAACCTTATTGTATACTAACAATAACATTTTTGTACATGAACAACCTGTCAGATATATACTTAGCTGATTGACACCCTTGGTGGAGGGGAAAGAGGACAGCAATATAAATATGGAAAAAAGGGGAAAACAACACTATTGTAGGATGTAAAAACAACCTTGGTTCTTACCTGTTAAGGCAGAAGACTTCGTAGTTACTGTCTATGAGTCTGCGTTGCCTTAAGAGCTTCAGCGAGGGCGTGACCTACAGCTGACAGACTCTTTGGGTCTATCAAAGGGATTTGGTTGTCCGCTTACTTGATAGAATCCGAGCAGGATCTGTCAACGGGGATTTCGCCCACTTATATGACAGAACCTAACCACTATCATTGCAAGGAGCTCAAACATACACCGATCACCTAACCAATCTAATCATTGTTAGCACTACGAAATGAAAAAACATGCCTACCCGCATGTTCTTTCAAACAACCAAAAACTTACAACCTAACAAGGGGAAAAAATAATATATACTACTCTAAGGATATGTCTCAGCTCCCTGCCCCAGCACCGAATCCGCCGATACGTACGGGCCTAACCCGAAGCACTTTTCATACGTAATTTTGACGTCTCTCAGATAGTGGTTTTGCAAGACTGAGTTGCAACGCCAGAATGTTGCCTTCATAATATTACTCAGGGATATGTTTTTGTTAAAAGTCAATGACGTGGCAATAGCTCTTACCTCATGAGCTTTGACCTTAAGAACTTTGTATTGACTTTCCTCACATATCGCATGCGCTTCTTTCACCAGGCTTCTGATAAAGAAGAAAGCGCATTCTTCGAAAGTGTCCTCCTTGGATCTCTTACAGAGCACCAAAGGTTGACATCATTGCCCTTAAGTTTTTTCTTTCTCTGTAGATAGAATTTCAAACTTCTTACTGGGCAAAGAGACCTCTCTGCTTCCTCGCCTACTAATGCAGACAATCCTTGTACTTCAAAGCTCCTAGGCCAAGGATTTGAGGGTTCTCGTTCTTGGCTAAGAACGAAGGAAGGAATGAACAGATAGCTGCATCTCCTCTGAATCCCACATTTCCTTCTAGTGCATGGAGTTCACTAACCCTTTTTGCGGAAGCCAATGCCATGAGGAAATTGTCTTCTTCGTGAGGTCTCTAAAAAACGATGTTCAGACTGAGGCGGTTCGAACTTATTATTTGGGACCTCAGGTAAACGTAGCACTACATCCAGATTCCAACTCGGAACCCCATGGAGAAACCGGTTCTTGGATGTTTCAAACGATCTTATTAGATCATGAAGGTCCTTATCTTCTGAAATGTTTTAAGTTTCTGTGCCTAAACACTGCAGATAGCATGCTACGATAGCCTTTAATGGTGATACCGCCAATCCACTTTCTCCCTAAGGAAAAGTAAGAAGTCTGCTATTTGTGTCACAGAGGTACTGGAAGAGGAAAAGTGATGGTTCCTACACCATCGCCGAAAGACGTCCACTTCGATTGGTTAGGTAGACTCTAAGGGTAGAAGGCCTTCTTGCTGCTGCGATAGCCGTTGCAACTCTTGCCGAAAAGCCTCTTCGTTCTGACCAAACTTTTGACAGTCTGAAGCCAGTCAGATCTAGAGCGGGGAGGTTTTTGTGATACCTCTCGAAGTGGGGTTGTCTGAGCAGATCGATCCTCTGTGGTAATGTTCTCGGAAGATCTACTAACATTCCAGTACCTCTGTGAACCATACTTGCTGCGGGCCAGAACGGGGCTACCCAGCGTCATCCTTGCTGCCTCCGATTCTGCAAATTTCTTTAGAGTCTCTCCCAGTATCTTGAATGGAGGAAAAGCATACGTGTCTAGACCCTTCCAATCTAGTAGGAACGAGTCTATTGAACTGCCCTCGGGTCCGATATCGGAGAGCAGTAGTTGGCTATCCTCATATTCTTGGCTGTGGCGAAGAGGTCTATATGAGGTTTGCCCCAAAGCTTCCACAGGTCCTGGCAAACATCTTCGTGCAGAGTCCACTCTGCCGGCAGGACTTGATCTTTCCTGCTTAGGAGGTCTGCTCTGACGTTCTTTTCTCCCTGTACGAACCTGGTAAGGAGACAAATCTTCCTTTTTTCTGCCCAAAGCAGAAGTTCTTTTGCTGTCTCGTACAGGGAGAAAGAGTGAGTCCCCTTGCTTCCTGATGTAAGCCAGGGCCGTGGTGTTGTCCGAGTTGATCTGAACTGTTGAAGCTAGGACGTGGGGCTCGAAAGCTTTCAAAGCTAGCCAAACCGCCATCAGCTCCTTCTTGTTGATGTGCCAGGTCACCTGTTCCTTGTTCCAGGTGCCTGACACTTCCCTCTTTGAGCCGAGCGTCGCTCCCCAACCTGTTTCCGAGGCGTCGGAATACAACACTTGGTTGGGGTTCGGAATGTGAAGGGACATCCCTTCTGCAAACTTGAGAGGGTTGGCCCACCAAGAGAGGTCCTTCTTGATTTCCTTTGAAATCTCGAAGGAGAACTCTAGGTTTTGTGAACGACACCTCCAGTTTCGATGGAGAAAGAACTGGAGAGGTCTGAGGTGCAACCTTCCTAGAGAAAGGAATTGCTCCACGAGGAGAGTGTCCCCAACAAACTCATCCACTCCCTCGCTGTGCATACTTCTTTCTCTAGGAAGGCTTTGACTTTCTCTGACCCTCGGGCTATCCGTTCTGGAGACGGAAAAGCCCGAAAATCCAGAGAAGCCATCCGAATCCCCAGATAGATACGATCTTGACTGGGGATCAAACTGAGACTTTTGAAAGTTCCCACCAAAAGTCCCAGAGAACTTGCCATGAAAAGGGTCTTTTGTAGGTCCTCCAAACATCTTTCCTGAGACTTGGCTCTGATCAGCCAGTCGTCCAAGTAAAGGGACACTCTGACTCCCTCCAAATGTAGCCATCTTGCTACATTTTTCATTAGGCCTGTAAAGACCTGAGGGGCTGTTGAAAGGCCGAAGCACAAGGCCCTGAACTGGAATATCCTTCCTCCCATCATGAACCTGAGGTATTTCCTTGACGAAGGATGGATAGGCACATGGAAGTAAGCGTCCTGAAGATCTAGGGACACCATCCAGTCCCCTGGCCGAAGGGCCGCCAACACTGAGGATGTCGTCTCCATGGCGAACTTCCTCTTTTCTACAAAGAAATTCAGGGCGCTTACATCCAGAACCGGTCTCCATCCTCCTGAGGCTTTTGGAACTAGAAAAAGGCGGTTGTAAAAGCCCGCTGAGCAAGGGTCGCTCACTAGCTCTATAGCCTCTTTCTCGAACATTTGTTCCACTGCTTGTGTTAAAGCAAGGCTCATGATGGGATCCCTGTACCTGGCCACCAACTCCCTCGGAGTCGTTGTCAACGGTGGTCTTTCCGTAAAAGGAATCAGATATCCTTTCCTTATTATAGAGAGGGACCAGTTTGTCCGCTCCTCTCTTTGTCCAGGCTTCCGAGAATCTTAGAAGTCTGGCACCTACTGGTGTTTGGAGGACTACTTCCCTACTTCTTAGCTCTGACAGAGCGTGAGAAGGATCTACCTCTCTTGAAAGTTCTATTACCTCTCGAGGTAGAGGCTCTAGAAGGGGGGCCCCCTCGAAAGGGCTCCTGTCTAGCTGGAGTCTCCTTCTTAGTCTTCGTCTGGAAGGAGGTCTTAGGCTTCCGTGCCGACTGTGCGAGCATGTCCTGAGTCGCCTTCGCAGAGATAGATCCTGAGATGTCCTGGATTATCTTCTTTGGAAAAAGCAGAGGCGAGAGCTGCGAATACAGGAGAGAGGCTCTTTGGGCATGCGAAACAGACTTCGTCAGAAAAGAGCAGAAGACTGATCTCTTCTTAAGGATCCCTGCTCCAAAGAGGGAGGCTATTTCGCTCGATCCATCTCTAACTGCTTTTGTCAATGCACGTTAGAACACTGTTTAGATCTTCTGGCGAAATAGCATCCGGGTTCTGAGTCTTCCTTAGCCAAGACCCCCACCCCCAAAGACCAGTCAAGGAAGTTGAAGACTTCCAAGCTCTAAACATTCCCTTCAGCAGGTGGTCAAGCTCGTTCATAGCCCAGGTCGTTTTAGCCGACAAAAGAGCCGCGCGTCGCTGCGCATCACCAGAGAAGAGAAGTCCGCATCCGCCGATGAAGGAAGACCAGACCTAAGGGTTCTCCAGACTCGTACCAAAATCCGAGTCTGCCCGTAAGCTTGGAGGAGGGAAAGAAACACAGTTTTCCCTTTCTCTTCCTTAGAAAGCAGCCAATCACCAACACCTCTCAAAGCCTTCTTCATTGAGATGGTTGGCTTCACCTCACACAAGAGGAAACTTTCGTCTTCTTCGAAGTCGAGAATAAAGAGAGAGGAGACGGAGGAGCGAGCGGGAGTAAGGGAGTCTCCAAACTCTTGAAGAAGTAGATCTGTAAGGATCTTGTAGGACGAAACTGACGAGTCCTTCACCAAATCCTCTTCTGAAGGTTCAACTTCATCCACTGAAGAACCCTCCGCTTCTTTACGAGTGCAGTTAGCCTTCTCTAAAGAAATGCGCCTGTCCAGAGAGTGTCTAGTAGTAGACTGGCGCCTATCAGGGGAAGCCAAAGTTTCTGGAGAGCTCCTCTCGAATGAGTCCTTCCTACTCTGATGAGTGCTTGCTCTTTGCTCCTTAATCCTACTCCTAGAATTCCGGGCTTCCAAGGGGAGCGCCTGCTAGGAGAGGAGAGCCTACTATGCTCAAGGCGCTTCTCAGGCTCCATGCGCCTGTTCAAAGAGAGCGGCTGCCAGGCGAGCTGCGCCTACCATGAAGGCGAACGCCTACTAGGCTCTTGGCGCCTACTTACAGGAGAGCGGAAGGTCTGGAGAAGGCGCTACTAGGAGACCGGCGTCTACCATGCTCCACAAACTTCGCACCCGACTTTGTGTGTCTCTTTCAAAAGGTAGTCTCCCAGAAGAGACATATCTTTCAGGCTCTACGCGCCTGTCCTGAATCGAGCGCTAAAAGTAGAGTCGCGCTTATCAGAGAGCCTATCAGGAGAAAAGCGCCTATCTCCGCACCACGCTTGGGAGCGGGTGAGAGCGTCTACTTGGGGAGTAGCGCCTACTAGGCTCAAGGCGCCTAACATAAGGCGAGATCCTGTCTCTAGACGAATCCATCAAAGAGTAGGCTCTCTTATCCGGGGAATGAAGGATCTTCGTAAAAGAGCGCGAGGACGAGGCTGTACGCCTGTCTTTAGACGAACGCCTACTAGTCGCTAGATCCCTTCCTACTGGAGAGATGTAGTCACCAGGAGAAAGCTTCTTGGGCGATTGATGCCTGGAAGACGACAAGCGCCTGCTGAGGAAGAGCGCCTCCTTCCATCCGCTGATAAAGGAGAGAGAACCGACTCTGACTGAGACGGTAAGACAGGTGAAGGAATCCTAGACTTCTTGACAGGGAGAGAGACGTCTTTCCGACGCGTTCCTCCTGCCAAGGAGCCCGCCAGTGCCGAAATCTGCGCTTGCAGTCCCGCAAGATTCGAGCTGGAGATCTTGTAAAATCCTCCACCAGAGAAGGCTCGAAGCCTACTATGAGGCGAGAACTCCTGCTCCCTCCTGGGTTTCTTGATCTCTACTTCCGGCTCTTCTGGAAAAACTTCCGGGCTGGAAGGAAAGGAGCCAGGCGCCTTCCAGGCTCTCTTCAGCGGTCGTGAAGAATCCGAGCGCTCCATCCTCTTCTAGGTGAAGGTGAGGAAGACGCAGAGAAGCATTGGCGCAATACCTCCTTCTTCGCGCGAACAAGGGCAGCCTGGGTACGAGCATCAGGATCTACCGAGGGGACGCCTGATCGGTGGGAGTTCTCCCTAAAACCTTCCTGCGGCTTTTGACTTTCCTCCTCCACTGGGACTGGGAGTCTGGAAGAGGTCTAGGCCTGGAAGCATTAAGGAGCCGATCAGACGCACCCCTCCACTGCACTGGGGTCACTGCACAATTCACCTTCACTACTCTTACCTTGCAACGCAACGGATCTTCTTTTCCATGCTAAGGATCGTGGCTCTCATGGTTGCCACTTCCGTAGTCGTATCTTAGGTTTCGATGCAGGGCGCAGGAGCTGAAACTGGAGAAGGTTCTAATGCTACAACAGGATTTTCTTCTAAAACTCGCTAAATCGAGACTTACTAGAACTCCTAGAAGAAGCCTTTCTCACCCTGTCTTTCTCTAACTTCCTCAAGTAGGAAGAAAGAGCCTTCCATTCACCCTCATCCAACTTCTCACACTCATTACACGGGTTATCAAAAGAACATTCTTTACCTCTACATTTAAAGCAAACTGAGTGAGGATCTACCGTAGCTTTCGGTAGTCTCACCTTGCATTCATCCATAGCGCACACTCTAAACATAGAAGATTTCTTAACCTCTAACTCAGACATCTCGAAATCAAAGAAAAATCCAAATCAATATCCAAAAACAATCCACAAATGCGTATGCCAAGCCAACAAGATCAGGTACTTCACCGAAAGTCAGTCCAAATAAATCCACGGCAACGAGAAATGAATAAAGCTGTCAGGAGGTAACAACCACAGGTGTAGTCGTCACCGGCGACAGAAAATTCTGGCTGGAAAGGGAGATTGGTTCTTACATCCGCCACCCAGCGGCGGGTAAGGTAGATCACCTGACCTACCTGTCGCGTGTGCCGCGAGTTTTGAATTCTGTCGTGACGTCAGAGACGTATAGCTAAGTATATATCTGACAGGAAAGTTCATGTACAAAATGAGCATATTATTACCCGTGTCTTGGAAAAGAGGCCATATAAAGGGTTGTAAATAGTATTATCTTTCAATTTCTTGTGGAAGGTACAGAAAATTTTGTATCATTTTTTTTCATACCATGTGCATTTGCAAATCTTCCTCTTCCTTTTCATTGGCCAAATCTCAAGTTTGCCTAGTCTGGGGGTGTACTTAATATATATTTAGCCTGTCCTGTAAGGGTTAAGGTGTATCAGTTTTATTTTCTATTCTTTCATATATATTTAATAATTACCGTATATTTCCGTGTATAAGATGACCTTCAGACAAGATGAGAGAAAAAATCATGGCAAATTTTCATGAATTTATCCCATATCTGTGGTATAGGATTCTCTGCTATGCTTGCTTCGGGGGCAGGGCCGCCTATAGATTTTGTCAAGGTAATCCTCGTAATATACCTGGAATGACTTGGTTAAAGATCTGTATACATAATCACGAGAAATGTTCTTACTGTAGAGGCAAAATGGTAGCCCGAGGGAAGGACACACTGCATTACTAATGAGACAGGCGAGAGTGCAGTTCAAACTTGCTCTTAAGCACTGCAGATTAAATGAAAAACAACTAAGAGCTGATGCAATGTCTAGAAACTCAGAATCTTGTGATTATCCTTGTCTTTGGAGAGATATCCAGTCCTTAAATCCCAAAACTAAAAAAGCTATCACAGAGAGTAGGGGAAACATATCCTGAATTGCACAAATGACCAAGATTCCCGAAGGGATGTAGATAACCTCCTTACAGACAATATTCAATTTCCTTTTGCAGACCGTATTATGCCAGGTAACATCAGAGATGCCATAAACAGCCTACCTAATAATAAATAGCCCAGCTTTGATGGTCTTCCTGCAGAGGCTTTCAAATTCTGCCATCCCATAATTTACATTTTGCTAGCTGCCCTATTCAATGCGTGCATAATTCACCAGTTTCTTCCAGGCTCCCTACTCTTAGTTCACTTGATATCATTAATCAAAAACAAGCTAAAGGATGCAGCTGACCCTGGCAACTACCAGCCGATTGCAATCACAACGATCGCATCGAACATACTTGAGTCAGTTCTTCTAGTGAGACTTCTCCCCTTTCTAGACACCACTGACAACCAGTTTGGATTTGAAGCAAACCACTCAACCGACACCTGTATCTACATACTGAAAGAATTGCTGAACTACTACCTATCATCAGCCTCTCCTGTTTTCCTTTGTTTTGTGAATGTGAGAAAAGCATTTGACAGAGTAAACTACCTGAAGCTCTTCCTGAAGCTGCATAAAAGAGGCACACCCCTATATCTAATTGGCATTTTATATTGCTGGTTCTTCACACAGCAATTCTGTGTAAAATGGGGTGACGTATTATTGTACACCTTCGGCTCCCTAAACGGGCTTCAGCAAGGGGGCATTCTCTCTCCATACTTGTTTAATACGTACACAGATGCCATGAATGTCAAATTGAACTCACTCCCAATTGGATGCACCGTCAATGAAACTACTACTCAAAAAACTTCTGTTATGCCGACGATATGGTTCTGATTTCCCCATCAGTGCAAGGTCTCCTACGACACATCAACACTTGCCGCCAATATGCAGAGGAATTTGATATAATGTACAACAAAACCAAGACCCAGTGCATGTCGCTGCTCCCGAGATCGCTTAAGCATATTGGAGAACCACAAATTTTCCTCAGAAACCATTGGCTGCAATTTGTGCACAAATTTCCATATTTGGGTCACATTATCACCGACAACCTAAAAGATACAGCTGACATTGAACAGAGGCACCGTAAGCTATGTGCAACTGGCAATATGATTGTAAGGAGGTTTCCCTTCTGTCACCGAGACATGAAACTGCTGCTCTTCCGCTCGTACTGCTACAGTATCTATGGGTGTTCCCTCCGGACGAACTATACCCGGAGACCATGAGACATATCACTGTTGTGCACAATGAGAGTTTTGTAACCCTCCTCGGGAAAGCGTATTCTCTAGATGATAACGCTTCTTTAGACTCATGGAGCAGCCATCACCGCAGGTTGATGGCTGCCCGTGACTTGCTTCTGCTAGTTCCACTAGCAAGGAGAGCGAGAGCATCCAGTCTTCCTCCACTATTCCCTCTAATTCCTATGGCTACGCCGGGAGGGTTGAGGTGAATAGGAGGGATCCTGCAGAGGGCTCTCTGTAGGATTCAGCGTCGGGGGACTACGTTCCTGGAGGGACCTTAGGGTCCTACCGGATGTATGTCCATGTTGTTGAGGAAGGATCTTATGTCAAAACTGGAGGCTATGTCTCCATGGTTTTTTCTATCCTTTGGACAGATTTCAATTCACAGTCCCCCATGGGTTCTTGCATATTGGGAGCCTTGATTGTATATTCTATTGAATTGTACTCTCATTTCAGTCTTAAATACTCGCATTTATTACTAGTTTTAATGCCGCTCCTCCTTGATTTCTATGGGAGTTGAGGAGGGTCCCCAGCCCAATGATCATTTGACGAAATTCAGGAGTCTCCCCAAGCGCTTAGAATTCTTTGGAATTTTTAGCACTCTCCAAGTGTTTTGGTCTTCTATGATCTGCAAACACTTGGGCAAGACGAGAATTCCTTATAATTGTTACTACAATAACCGGGAATCTTGCTGAATGTTCAAATTCCTTGGAATTTCTGGCATTCTCAGAGTGTTATGGTTTTTCTGTATTTTCCAAACACTCCGGCAAGACAGGCATTCCCGGTAATTGTTATTACGAAAATTGGGAGTGTTGCTGAGCCATTAAATTCCTTGGAATTTCTAGCATTCGCAGGATGATTTGGTGATTTGGTTTTCTGAGATTTCCAAACATTCGGGCAACGGGTATTCCCAATGATTATTACAATAATCGGGAGTCTCACCAAGTGCCTGGATCCCTTGGTTTCGTTGGTGCTGAGCTTCATCATATTTTCGAGTACCAGGACGAGAAAAAGCTCGCCCGATTGTTGTCATACGAATTCTAATGCTCTCAGAGCTCTCACTATTACAAGAGCTTGGATGGTGGGACGAGTCTTTACCAGTACAGATGAGTCCGCTCCTCAGTCTGGTTTGGAGTTATGTAGAGCTTGGAACTGCATGCAACATCTTCTGGATGAATGACCCAGTACCGTCCTGTGTATTGGACCTTAGGGTCCGAACACGTAGGACAACAGACACACAATCCCTCTTGTTCTTCTTCTTAGAGCTTCGGTCTCGAAGAAGAATAGTAGTTAATTAGGAAGAAGTGATAGTTCTTTGTTGACGATTACCATTCATAATCATGTAATGGTGATTGGCTCGGCTCGGCTCGATCAGACAGCTCGATCTGCCGATCTGAGTGCTTGGCTCTTAACGAACGAACCCTCTGCTCTTGATCGGTGCGGTTCATTGCCATAACATAGTACCCTCCTTTCCCATGTTGAAGCGAATTTTCAAGGGGTCATCGTCTTTTGTCTTCGTCATCTGATGCCTTCTAACCTTCCTCTTCAAAAGTTTCCATGTCCTAAGAAGAGGAAGGTATTCTCCGGCCCTTAAGAAGTCTTGCTTCGAGACTTCAAAGGGTCTACACTCTTTCCATGGAGGGGAAGTAATTGGCTCTATTCGGCTCACCTGCTCCTTCCAGAGCAGGAAACTGGATGCTATCCACAAATATGGTGTCTCAGGGAGAACCAGAAGTTTGAACCCAGGTTCGTTCTCCTGTCTCTGGTTCCAAGGGCGGTGCTCATGGAACCAGGGCTGCGTCAGGTACACTAGCGTACGGGTGTGTCCGAGTGTACAACCCTCAAAGGGGGTCGGGGGTCGTACATCCACAGTCAAGTGATAGGTAGTCTTCTCTCCATCACGATAGTAGCGCAGAACAAGAGAAGGGACCGAGCCGCATTGGTAGCTCGGACCCACCTGTGAAAGCCAGGAATGGCTATTCTTCAGGGGCCAAGACCGATGTCGCTGTCCCTAGGGACAAGGCATCTGAAGGAGATAGGAGGAGGTCCTCTGTGTAGTCCTCTTCATGAGGTTCGATCATGGAGAAGATATAGATGCGTAGCAAGACGTGGCAAGTTCTTGCCAGCTTTTACTGCATTTAAGTCCGGTCAACCTTCGCTCGCATTTGTGAGAACGAAATAGTTGTAGGAATGAATGCTTTGTTTAACAGAGTGAGAACAGTGCAAGTTCAGGGAAGAGTAGGCAAGAGCAGTCAATCCTCCTCTCATTTTTTTTCCTCTACTTCCTGGTTATACCGGAATAACAAGGAAACAAGAGGAATTCTGTAGAGTCTACTCCTCGGAATTCAAACCCGAGAGACTATGTTTTTGGTTCAATCTTAGGATCTTACCAAACATACCTCAATCCGTTCAGAATGGATACCACCGAAAGGTTTGAACGCCTCTCCAATCTACTGTTTTGGGAACAACTAGTTCGGCTTGAACTAGTTGTCTTCCGTATCCTGTTATCACCATAGAAGTCTTTCTTTGGTAAAACTTCACCTTTGCTCTCTTCATTAGGGAATGAAGGAGGTTTGCTTCTAGTCCTTATTCTGCTCCCTCGAATGAAAAGAATTAAGTTGGAGTGCGATTTACAGGAACTTACAAATATACTAGAATACTAATCTCTCGTGACATGCTTCTGTTATCAGTTGCATTGTCCAAGTAGTAGGCGCATACCTGTAAATTAACCCGAATTGTAAATGAACAACGGAAAACTTCGCCTGTTCTCCACCCTACTAGCTCTGCTTCCAAAGTAAATAGAAAATTCCTCCCGGATCCAACCCACGAGAAGTGGTTCTTCAGGCAGTACAATCCCTGTGTTTTCATTATTGAAAAATGCTCCGCTTTCATTGCAAACTCCGACTTTCTCACCAAGCAGCAATGAAATAGCATATTAGTTTTTTCAGGGATTAAAGCTGACTTCACTGGCTGGTGTCATCGACAGGACTTTTCTATGATCAGAATCTTGAGAGTTTACTTCTCTCGATTCAACTGTGAAGACGTAGGTCCGCATTCACCTTAGTCATTCACTAGTAATATAGTATTGTTTCTCCTTAGATGCGATTCAACTACTGATGAGAAACTTCTGTCTTGCCACCACAGGGCCCTCATTCTCTAGAAGGCAATTGACTATTGTCTGATGTGAGCATGCCTTGCAAGAAACATCATCTCGTCTCTCAACATCGGTGGTGAACAAGATAGACAATTTATATGGTTATTCTCAGCATAACCCTTCAAAAGGCAGGTGTCATTTTGTGACTACGTCTCAGATGCGTGGCAGCGCAGTCAGTCGGCATCTGTTGACAAGTTCGAGTCCCTCTTCACTAGTTGGTGCTAGTTGAGTGAAGGCTCACGATGTGCGTGAAATGATCACATCTCTTGCCTTCAGGAAGAACCTCTCTGTAACCCAGGTGATGGAAGCCGGCACAAGGTCTAGCCCTTCCACCTTCACCAGGTTCTACCTTCAAGACTGTGCACACAGCTACCTAGAAGCAGCTGATCTTGGTCGTGTGGTAGCCATTCAGCAAGTGGTTTAGCTGCTTCCGTGTCCTCAGAGGTCAGAAGTATCGAATCGAGGATCGAGGTTCCGTGTCAGGCTGGGGGTGAATGTGAGAGTATGACTGGATCCACGACCCCAAGCTATAAGCCCAGATCCTGGCATCCAGTTCCATTCTCAGCCAGCGAGACGACTTCCATCCCTACCTTAGGATGAGTCTCCAAAGTAAAGGACGGAAGGTTTGTATACGGTATAAGAACAAATGACATTTTTTAAAGTACAATGTATTTTTCCCTAACCATACAAACCTGGAGTCCTTTACTTATATGGTCCCGCCAAACATCCACCCCCTTGATATCAGGGGTCATCAACAAAGTCCTGGCTGTAATCAAAGTGATTACTCAGTGAGCCGGTGGGAAGGCGGTGCTTCCCCACTGCCGGGCAGGTAACTACCCACCCGGTAGTTAACTACCTCGGTATAAAAGAATGTATTAGCCGGTAGTTTCAGCTGAGCTGTAATCTATCCTAAGTCCTAAGTAAAAATGTCATGTTTTTCATACATACTTCGCCTAAAAGGGAAACCATTGTTTAGTGTACGTTTCATCGCCCTTCTCAAACTACCACTAATAACAATACAATAATGAACGATAATTATCGTATACAATTATCGTTCATATGACTGAACTGTTCTAAACAGTTACAAATAGCTTTGTGTGCTGCCTCACTTGATGTTCACTGCGTTTTTGCTATAAAAGCAGGGGGGGGGGGGGGGAAACGTGAAAATAGAAAGTGTCATAAAATCATTTAAAAAATGCCATGGATGGTACCGAAGATGATTTGTATGCTATTGATGGCTTCACCAGAACCATACTGGAATCCCTATGATGGTGGCACATGTGATCAATCTTGTGATATGTATGAGAAACTTTCAATGAAAAATGAATATTATGTTCTTATCCTAAATGTCAATTACTACCATAATTACACTACCATTGAAATTTGTAAAAGGGTACCAAAAGATAAAGTTGCTGTAAGCGCAATTGTAACTCGATGTTTATGTTTTCTCAGCTCGGATTGCATAGATAAAAGTTTTTTTCACTGATTTAGAATTATTCCTGAAATAGGCTATTTGTTATGAAGATACGCCAATAATATACAAGGTAAAAATGGTTTTATTACTTTTATTACCAGTATATTTCATAAAGTGAATCTTCATGTATGTTGGTGGTTAGGCTATAGCACTAAGGCCAAGGCTAGTCTACCAATAGACATCTTAGAATTTAAGGTTTGATTTTTAGAATTGTAGTATAAGACGACCCCCAATTTTTAGGGGTGAATTCTAGGATTTACAGGTCGTCTTATATGCGGAAATATACGGTAACCACCTTTCCCTTTACCCTGTCTCTCTTTGGAGGTTGATTTCCTTTTGGATCCCTCCAGGGATAATACTAGTCAGTTGGCCCCAATGAAAGAAAGGAAGGAAGAAATAAAGTTTTGATAATGACCACCTGATTTGTAAATTAATTTGTAAATTAATTAGTCTAAACGCATCTCAGAGAATACTCAGATAATCACAAATTTCTCATGAAAGAAGAATAAGAACAAACATTGCCACTAGTCAATTAAGAACACTGATGAAATGCCCAGGACGTCAAGGAAAATTAAGAAAAATTAACCATATTATACCTTATCGTACAGAATGATTTTCAGTACAGATTTACACTGATACTCACTCTTTCATCTTATCTGTTGCAAATCGCACCGTTTTCTTTGAGGATGGTCCTCTGCAATAAGAAGAAATAACAAATTAGCATTTCAAGTGATACAAGCATGATATGCAATAAACAAAGGTTATACTTGGATAAAGTACATACTACTAATGGTGGAAATGAATACATATAACTATAACCCAAGAACAATAAAAAATAGTTAAGATATGCTTGAAAACAGTGGGCCAAATACTTTCACTTAACTACAACTAATTCAGCAATTCTTAAGAAAAACTTATAATCCTTGGACAATTATATAATTTGACAATGCAGGCTCAGAGTTTCATAAAATGACAAATTTTAAATTAATTTGTATGTTTCATAGCTAACAAACCTGCGTTCTTGAAAATTACGGACCTTCCCCCGCCTGAGAAGGTCTGTAAGACTTGAAAACGCTCGCTGTATAAGTCCCGTTCCCAGGAACCAATGAAAACTCAACCTGCCCCAGGGGTTCTCCAGACTGTATTCGAGAGTCCGCAACAACAGGACATAAGGAGAAGGACTCGCCACTGGAATTCAGTCCCTCAGCAGTCATTGCTGGAAAATGTCCTGTGGATCTGGACGAAACGTCGTGTTGAAGAGAGAGAGAGAGAGAGAGAGAGAATACCAAAATGACTCAACCGAATTTTGCCTTGCCCTTTGGTGCGTTGCTCACCAGGCTAAGGAACAGAGAAAAAGCTGTCATAAAAAATAGAGAAGACTCTTTACAAGATAAATAGTGCTGAAGCAGCAACCATTTTTAACAAAACTTGTCTATGAGAGGGTTTCCTTCAAAAAATTTTACATTTGTCATTTCTTCACATGCAGAACCAAACTGGGTCTTAACATTAGGACGGACTCACTCTTGGTGGGAGGTAAGAGAATCCCTGGCTGAAGGTTCAGCACATCTGGTCACACTTCCTGGATAAGAGAACTCAGAGGAAGGAGACCTAAGCCTCTGAGCTGTTAGATATACTATGTGTATCTGACATTCAGACTACGTACTGGGTCAAAATACAATGCAGAGATTCATTGCATAGGAGGAAGTTAAAGAGCTATATCTGTTCAAATAGTAAACTAACGTAGCCACCTATACAGGCTTGTTATCACTCCTCTCTCCCCTTGCTAGAGAGAGGAAGGGTTTGCTACTGAAAGGTATATTCATATTGAATACAGAATTCTCTAACAGCAAGGCTACTTCACTCACCTGTATCTGGCAGGTTCCAGCATATGAGGGATCCATCCTTGTAACACCTGTAGGTAGAGAAGGGAAAAGGCGGCAAAGAGAAGAGACTAGCCATCTCAATCATTCTCACTTTAATACCATCATCTCATGCAAGACACAAGCTGACCATGGAATAGTTGCTAGTAGTGACACGGGTGCTTTGATGGGTTCTATACACGTATGTGTTCGTGATCATGGAAGTGTTGCAGGTGAGAGGAGTGCTTCGCCAACTGCTCTACAAGGCCATGCCTCCCCCTTACATGTATGTGTTCATGGCCATGGGAGGGTTGCTGGTGTCACAGGTGCTTCACCTACTTCTATGCACGGCCGTGTATCCCTTACGTATACATGTTTGTGCAACAGAAGAGTTGAGAGTGGAAAGTGCTCCGTCAGCTTCTCTACACGACCGTGTCTCTCACACACATACGAGTTCGCATTCATAGAAGTGTTAGCCCCTTATATCCACCACCTCTGTGTCCTGTACCTGTTCCAGTCTGTTGTAAGGATGATAAAGCTCTGATTAACCTCTTCATTACCAAAAGTTTGTTTGGAGGTAGGTGGGTACCACCATTCAAGTCTACTACACCGCCCCGGGTGCATAAAGGTGGTACGCATAGTACCACCAAAACTCCTCTTTTCAGATAGGGACTTCCAATCATTCTGTAATTTCGGTTTGAAGAGTTTGGAGCAAAATGATATTGTCATGTTACAATAAAGTTTTATACATACTTACCTGACAGATATATACTTAGCTATAGACTCCGTCGTCTCCGACAGAATTTCAAATTTCGCGGCACACGCTACAGGTAGGTCAGGTGATCTACCGCCCTGCTCCCTGGTGGCAGGACTAGGAACCATCCCCCGTTTTCTAATCAGAATTCTTCTCCTTCCACCTCTCCTGCGGGGAGGCTGGGTGGGCCATTAATCGTATATATCTGTCAGGTAAGTATGTATAAAAAAAACTTTATTGTAACATGACAATATCATTTTTATACATCAACTTCCATGCCAGATATATACTTAGCTGATTAGCAACCATTGGTGGTGGGTAAGAGACAGCTAACAACTGAAATAGACAGGTAAACAACATATGTTGTAGGTATTAATAAACCTTGGTTCCTACCTTATTAGGCTGAAGACTTCGCGGCTACTGCCTTGGAGTCTGCTTAGCCTCAAGAGCCTCAGCGAGATATTGATCTATGGCTAAGAGTTCTTGTGGGTCTGCCAATGGGGTCTTATCCACTTACTCGGCAGAGCCTAAAGGCCTTTTGTCATTGGGTGCTATTCCACTAACATGACAATACACCTTGTTTCAAGGAGCACAAAACTGATCCCGATCACCTGATCCTAACATCCATGTTAGTTCTATGATTGTAAGGAAGGGTTATCCCGAACTCCTTACAAACAGCAAAAACTCGAAACATAATTACACTTTCATTACAAAATATACAAAAAAATTTTGTACTCCCTACTAGTCATACATACCCTTGATTCCTCCCCTAACCAGCAATGACACTCTGCTCCCGTGCGACAGTAGTGAGCTTGCTAATAGAAAACCAAGCACATATTTCTGACAAGAGGGTTTATGTACGATAAAACACAAAATTAAGGATCAGTCTTTGCTCCAAGACCCAGTACTGTATCTGCTGATACAAAAGGACCTAGCGAGAAGCACTTCTCATAGGTCACTCTCACATCCTTCAGATAATGAGATGCAAACACTGAATTGCACCTCCAATATGTAGTCTCAATGATATTCTTTAGAGACATTCTTTTGGAACGCCAAGGACGTTGCTACTGCCCTCACTTCATGAGTCTTGACCTTTAGAAGACCGAAGGATTCCTCCGAGCAGTTCTTGTGAGCGTCCGTAATAACGCTTCTCACAAAGAAAGCCAAGGCGTTCTTGGACATGAGTCTTTTGGGGTTCTTCACCCGCACACCAAAGACCTTGTTGACAAGCTCCCATCTGTCTCTTCCTCTCTAAATAGTATTTAAGAGCTCTCACTGGACAGAGAGATCTCTCTATCTCTCTGCCTACCAGGTTAGATAGGCCTTTTTACCTCAAAACTTCTGGGCCAAGGTTTTGACGGGTTTTCGTTCTTTGCCAGAAAACATTGTCTGGAAAGAACAGATGGCAGCACCTCCTTTGAACCCCACCGTGGAATCCAGAGCATGTAATTCGCTCGTCCTCTTGGCTGTAGCGAGAGCCACCAGGAACAAGCATTTCCTAGTGACGTCGCGGAAGGACGCCAGATGTAAAGGCTCGAATTTATCCGATGAAAGGAATTTCAGGACCACGTCTAGATTCCAACTAGGTGTTCTAGGAGTAGCTGCTTTCGAAGTCTCAAAAGATCTAATTAGATCGTGTAGATCTTTGTCGTTAGCAATGTCCAGGCCTCGATTCCTGAATACTGAAGACAGCATGCTTCTGTATCCTTTTATTGTCGAGACAGATAGGTGTGATTCCTCTCTCAGAAAGAGGAGGAAATCGCAATATTCACTATAGAGGTACTGGAGGAGGACAGCTTCTGACCCTTACACCACCTCCTAAAGACTTCCCACTTTGACTGGTATACTCTTCTCGTCGAAGCTCTGCGGGCTCTAGCGATAGAGCCCGCAGCCTTGCGAGAAAAGCCTCTCGCTCTGACAAGTCTTTCGATAGTCGAAAGGCAGTCAGAGCGAGACCTGGGAGGTTGTGATGAAACCTCTCGAAGTGGGGTTGTCTGAGTAGATCGTGTCTGTTTGGAAGCGATCTGGGGAAGTCCACTATCCACTCCAGTTTACCTCCGTGAACCATTCCTGGGCTGGCCAAAATGGGGCTATGAGTGTCAACTTCGTGCTCTTCGAAGCTACGAACTTCCTGAGCACTTCCCCCAGGATTTTGAACGGGGGGAAAGGCGTATGCGTCCACGACCCGACCAATCCATGGGAAACGCGTCTATTGCGAAGGCTCTCGGATCTTCCACTAGAGAGCAAAAGATCTCTATTCTTTTGGAGAGGAACGTCGCAAACAGGTCTATGTGAGGTCTCCCCCACAGGACCAAAGACTTCGACACACTTCTTCGTGTAGAGTCCATTCTGTGGGAAGGACCTGATTTCTCCTGCTCAGTCTGTCCGCTCTCACATTCTTGATCCCTTGAACAAACCTTGTGAGGAGAGATATGCCTCTTTCTTCCGTCCAGGTTAACAGGTTTCTTGTCAACTGATAGAGGGAGAAAGAGTGCGTGCCTCCTTGCTTGCGTATGTAAGCCAGAGCCGTGGTGTTGTCCGAGTTTATCTGTATCACCCCGTCTCTGACTATCTCTTCGAGAACTTTAAGGCTAGGTGTATGGCCACAGTTCCTTGCAATTGATGTGCCAGGACACCTGTTTCCTTTGTCCAGGTGCCTGACACCTCCCTTGCTCCTAGCGTCGCTCCCCATCCCGACTCCGAAGCGTCGGTAAATAACACTTGGTCTGGGTTTCTGCAGAGCAAGCGATACGCCTTCGTTCTTTTGAAGTGGAGGGATCCACCACTTCAGATGATCTTTTACATCTTGTGGAAGTTGGAAGATGTCCGAGAGTTGACGCCGTCTTCCAACTCCACACCTCTTTGAGGAAAACTGAAGAGGGCGAAGGTGAAGTCTCCCTAGCGAGAAGAACTTTTCCAATGAGGACAGGGTCCCTAAAAGGCTCAGGTAATCCCTCGCTGAGCTGTTCTTTCTCTCTAAGAAGCTCGAGATTCTCGACAAACCTCGAGCGATTCTTTCTCGCGAAGGATATACCCGAAAACCCCGAGAATCCATCTGAATCCCCAGATGAGACCAAGTTCTGGCTGGGGATCAGTTGTGACTTCTCGAGGTTTGACGAGCAACCCTAGCGAATCTATTCATGTTCCTTGTTACTTCTAAGTCCTCCAAGCACTGAATCTTCGACTTGGCCCTGATCAGCCAGTCGTCCAAGTAGAGGGAGATGTTTATCCCCTCTAGGTGAAGCCATCTTGCTACATTCGCCATCAGGTTGGTGAATACTTGTGGGGCTGTAGACAGACCGAAGCACAGAGCCCTGAACTGAAAGATCTTGTCTCCTATTACAAAGCGAAGATATTTCTTTGACAAATGGTGAATGGGAACGTGGAAATATGCGTCTTGCAGGTCCAGAGAGACATCCAATCTCCTGGACGAAGAGCCGACATTACAGAGGCGGACGTTTCCATGCGAAACTTCTTTTTCTGTACGAAGCGATTCAGAGCGCTTACGTCCAGAACTGGCCTCCACCCCCCGATGCCTTTGGTACTAGAAAAAGGCGATTGTAAAATCCCGGGGAGTGTGGATCCTGCACAAAGTTCGATGGCCTCTTTTTCCCACATTTGCTCCACCATTTGAAGGAGAGTCTTTCTCATTAACGGGTCTCTGTACCTCGCTGACAGTTCCCGAGGCCGTAGATGTTAGGGGCGGGCTGTCGTCGAAGGGGATTACATATCCCTTCTTCAGGACCGACACTGACCAAGGGTCGGCTCCCCTTTTTTGCCCATACTCCTGCAAAGTTCAGGAGTCTGGCGCCCACTGGTGCTTGGAGGAGCAACAAGTCACTTTGATTTCTTGAAGGGTCTAAATGAAGACCTTCCTCTCTTTTCAGAGCTCTTCTTTCTGGCAGGGGGACGAGCCGCTGCACCTCCACGAAAGGGCTGCTGAGGAGGACGAGATTCCTTCTTAACCGTCGACAATACAGGGCGTCCTTTCTTGGACGTTTGCGTTAGTAAGGTCTTGTGTCGCCTTCTCAGTTAGCGAGCGAGATATATCCTTCACTAACTGAGAAGGAAACAGATGATCTGATAGAGAGCGAACAGTAAGGCAGTCCTCTGGCTCGGAGAAACCCCTTTCGATAATAGGGATCCATAAACTGATCTCTTTTTCAGGAGACCAGCACCAAAAAAGGGAAGCCACTTCACCCGAACCGTCCTGTACTGCCTTGTCCATGCAGGACAGGACGCTATGGAGAATTTCTGGGTTTTTCAGAAACTCGGATCCTTAGATTTGTTGGCCAGAACTCCGAGTGACCAATCCAGAAAATTGAACACCTCTAAAGTGACAAAAAGTCCCTTTAGAAGTGGTTCAACTCTGAAGTGCTCCACGTCGCTCTGACCGATCCTAAGGAGTGACGTCTAGAGGCCTCCACTAAATTGGAAAAGTCGGCATCTGCAGAGGCAGGTAGAGAAAGAACCCATAGTCTCTCCTGTCCCATACCAAATACCTCTCTTCCCGTGCAATCTGGAAGGAGGCATGCAGAATACCGTCTTTCCTAACTCCTTCTTCTTGTCCATCCAAGAATCTAAGAATGGAGTGCCTTCTTCATAGATATCGCAGGCGCTTCATTTTTAAAAAAGGCCGACGATTTTGCCGTAGCTGAGCTCGAAAAGAGCGAACGAGGAGAAGGAGGAGCCGCCGGACTAAGAGAATCTCCAAACTCTTGAAGTAGTAATGAGGCTAAGACTTTATAACTAGAAAGTCCCTCATTAGCAGGAGGTTCGTCATCAGACAACTCGTCTAACCCTCGATCATGACGAAGGAGAAAGTCACGTTTGGAGGGAGAGTCCTTCCAAGACCTCCTATGTTCTGAAGGAGAGGAGCTCCTATTTGGAGAAGAGTCATAACCTCCAGGAACGAGTCCCCGACTCTTGCCTCCTGGCTCTTGACTCTTGCCTCCTGACTCCTGCCTCCTGGCTCCTGACTCCTGCCTCCTGACTCCTGACTCCTGCCTCCTGACTCCGGACTCCTGCCTCCTGCCTCCTGGCTCCTGCCTCCTGACTTCCTGCCTTCTGACTCCTGCCTCTTTGGGCTCCTGGCTCCTGCCTCTTGCTCCTGCCTCTTGCTCCTGGCTCTTGCCTCCTGGCTCCTGCCTCTTGCCTGGATGCTCTACACTCCTGGCTCTGGGTCTCCTGTTCCATCTGGTTGACTCCTCACTCCTGGCTCTTGGCTCCTGCCTCCTGGGTGACTCCTCACTCCTGGCCGGTGCCAGACGTCTGATCGTTTCATCCAGGTTCGTACCGGAAACCTCACCTCGAGTAGGAGTATCGATCCTGGAGGCAGATACCTCCATACGCCTGGAGGATCTTTTAATAGGAAGGGAAGTGTCTTTCCTTCTAGGAGGCTCCTTTGACAGGACTCCTACAAACAACGAAATCTGTTCCTGCATCGCCATCATGAACCTCTTTGTAGCCTCCTCTTTATCCTCTTCGGAGGAGGGGAAGGAGGAGGGGAGGAGTCCATAGCCTCTACCTCCTGCCTCCTTCTCACTCTAGTTGAAAGAATGGCTCTTCTTGCCTTCTTCACTCCCGATGGAGACTCCTCAGGGTGGAAGTTTTCAGGGCTCGAGTCATATTCGGAGCCTTCCAACTCCTCTTTGAGAGGCCGAGATCGATCTGAATCTCTCCAATCACGTCTCGGTGATGAAGATCCCGACGACGAGAAACACTCACGTAGGACGCTTTTACAATAGCGGTCCTTGGCAAGTCTGGGGTGTCACAGAAACCGCCGAAGGACACCTGATCGTGGGGATTCTCCACAACCTCCTTTCGGCTTTCGACATTCCTTCTCCTCTGGGCATGTGAGCTTGGAAGAGGTCTAGACCTAGGAGCGTTGCTGAGCCGACCAGATGCCCCCTCCACTACACTGGGGACACTCATATCACTGTCCACTGAAAAATCACTAGCCTTACCTTGTATGGCAGCCATTTTGTTTTCCATCAACTTGAAGGCTGCTTTTAGATCCGCAAGTTCTTTTGCTGGATCTACAGGTTCTGCAATAGGAGAAGGGGCTGCAATGGAAGGAGAAGTAGCAATACTTACCCTTGGGGAAGATCCCAAGCTTGGAATTAGTTCAGATCTAGAACTACTTAAACTTCTATGAGAAGCCTTCCTCACTCTTTCTCTTTCTAACTTTTTTAAATAATTAGTTAGATTCTTCCATTCGTTCTCACTCAAGTTCTCACATTCCTTACAAGTATTAGTAAAAGAACATTCATACTCCCTGCACCTCTTGCATACCGTGTGAGGGTCTACCGAAGCTTTCGGCAACCTCACCTTACAGCCTACATTCACACAACGTCTCACAACCATACCAGAGTCAGACATTATTAAAGAAAATTCCAAAATCAAGTCCACAAAACAGTCCACAACCCAGATACGTCACCAAAAGTCGGTCAAGAAGATCAATTGCCGGTGAAAAAGAAAACAATCGAGAGGAACCAACAACAATGTTGATGGTCCGGGCGACAGAAGAATTCTGATTAGAAAACGGGGATGGTTCCTAGTCCTGACCACCCAGGGCAGGGCGGTAGATCACCTGACCTACCTGTAGCGTGTGCCGCGAAATTTGAAATTCTGTCGGAGACGACGGAGTCTATAGCTAAGTATATATCTGGCAGGGAAGTTGAATGTATAAAAATAAACATTATGACACGATGCCAGATGTATGATGAACCCAAAAAAATGTTATTACTGCTTATAGTAGTGTGTAGGTGACAGATGAACTGCGTCTCAACAAAAAATCACAAAACCAGACAAGCGTAAACATGTAATAACTTCTACCCAAGTATAAAACCAGTTGCATCATCATTTACTGTATTTATTTATTTATTCACTTATTACATTTTACAAATAAAAGATATGAACACCAGATAAATGAAGGTAAAAAAGGGATTTTGACGTAAGGAAAAATCTATTTCTGGGCGATTGGTTCGTGTCGCCAGCGAAATATCCTTTAATCCATTATTTCTAAGGTAAATGTACTAACACATACCAGAGAATAAATAAAATAAAGAAAGGTCAGTACTACTGACTCGCTCACCCTCCAAGAGGGTGTCGGTATGAACACTATGGCGAGTGAGACCACTACCACGAACCACTTGCCAATAGAAATCTCCCACTACAAAACCCCCACTAGAGGGGAGCCGACCCACAGAGTGGGCAGCAACTACTACTACTCCATCCCATGCTGCCGACTGCTGCGCCTCTGGTGGCCATCCTGAGTTAGCAGACAATCTTGAGCGTTGGGATGGGTAGGTGGGATTTTCGCTGGCGACACGAACCAATCGCCCAGAAATAGATTTTTCCTTACGTCAAAATCCCTTTTCTGGGCTCAGTTCGTGTCGCTGCGCGAAAATCGTACCAGAGAAATAGCACAAGATTGTAAAGAATAATAAAACAGACAAAAAAAGGGTCTCAATAAAAGATAAAATAAAATGAAGAAATATAATTGCTAATAAATATACATATACACAATGATACAGAATAGAAATATTACTTAAAATTAACTTAAGGTTAATAATATTTCTTAAAATTAACTTAAATTTAACATATATATACAGGGCTTACATGGAATATATATTGAGCTTAACATCTGTGTATAGTTAATATGTACAAAGTAATTAAAGCAATTATAATGATAAATTGAATAGAACAAACTTCGACAATAATATAATAAAGAAATGTATATGACTTAGTATACAAAACCCGTAACCATTGTAAATAAGATGTGTCACCCTAGCATAAAAATAAGGGACCACATCAAAGAGATCATTATATACAATCAATTGTGAGTGACCCTAGCAAAAAAATAAGGGGCACCCACTACGTACCATCATAAGAGCAGCTAAGACTCAAGGTAAACGTAGATGAACATGGCAGGTATAGACAAACTGTTGGGTGAGATAGGTAGAAAGGAGAACTGGATCTTCTACTAAAGATTAAGCAGAGTCGGGGGAAACTATGTTACCCGCCGCAACTGCTGAAAATTTCAGAGCTTCCAAGGACTTTAAGTAATGACGCTTAAATACTGTCGGCGATTTCCATTCAGTATACTTTTTTAAATCATCGAAATTCATGTGTTGGAAATAGTTAATTGAGGTGGCAACTGCCCTGACATCATGTGCTTTAGGGAAGGAATCAGGGTTGGCTTGCTTATAAAGTACAGGATTTGTTGCCTGATACCTTTAGTAGATAAAGTACCACCTTTTTCTCTCATAAAGAGGGGACCCGAAGAGGATGAGGATGTCCTGGACAGAAAGGCTCGTAAGGTCGATACTGGACAAAGAGAAACATCTTGTGGAAGGGGTACAACCTTCCATGGTTCCCACCTCATCAAAGGATCCTCATTCTTTGCTATAAAACTACGTTCCGGGGAGAAAGTAGACTTCCCCTGTGGGAAGAAATTCTATATGATTGGGATCTCTGGATAACGCCGACAGTTCTGAAATTCTAGCTCCTGAAGCTAAGCTTAATAAAAATAGAGTCTTTCTTAAGAGCATTATAAATGAACATGTCGTATTGACTGTTTCTGAAGCCAGCTTTAGAACATCATTTAAGAACCACGACACTGACGTAGGCCTCACTGAAGGTCTAAGTCTAGCACAAGCCTTGGGAATAGACGAGAAGTAAGAGTCTGTCAAGTCTATGCTGAACCCGAGTTGAAAAATCTTTTTCAAGGCCGACTTGTTTGTCGTAATAGTGCTAGCTGCTAAGCCTTTTTCAATAAAGATCTGAAAAAGGATATAGCTGAATTGATTGTCATGATTCTAATATCTGATTCTCTCAGGAAGGTTGCCAACTTTTTGACTGCAAGCATCATACTGTCTCAAAGTTGAATCTCTTTTATCAGATTCCAAGAAGAGAATATTTCGTGGATCAATATCTGCATCTTTTTTAGCCGCAAACTTCATGAGTCCATAAAGTTAGGGTTTTGAGAATTCCTGAGGAAGGCGAACACAGTCTTCGTTTGTACTGACTGGGAGAGCTGGGATTGGGAATTCGAAGAGGACGAAGACCCAGTTCCAGAATCAGAGGTACCAATTGCTCTTCGGCCAGTCTGGGGCTACTAGAGCTACTTGACCCTTGAACGTCCTGAGTTTGTTCAGTACCTTCAGGAGAAGATTCACTGGAGGAAAGACATAAATCTTCTCCCAGTTGTTCCAGTCTATGACAGGGCGTCCGTGGCATAGGCCAGAGGGTCCAGGTTGGGGGCCACATAACATGGGAGTTTGTGGTTCGCTTGGGATGCGAATAGTCCACTTGTAGACCTGGAACCCTCCGGAGAATCCATTGGAACGACTGTTGTCCAGTGACCATTCCGACTCCAGAGGAACTGATCGGGATAGAGCATCTGCTATGACGTTTCTCACTACCAGCTATATGGGTGGAGGAGAGGTGCCAACTGAACTTGTCCGCCAGGGAGAAGATGGCTACCATGACATGATTCAGATGTTGTGACTTGGAGCCTCCCCTGTTTACACAATGGACTACCACCTGCGCTGTCTAAAACTAGCTTTATGTGGGAGTTCTTTGGCGGACGTAACCTTTTTAGAGTCAAGAACACTGCCATTGCTTCCAGTACATTTATGTGAAGCTGATGGAACTGGGGTGACCAGGTTCCTTGAACCTTCTTGAACTGAGAATATCCTCCCCAGCCGCTTAATGAAGCGTCCGTGTGGATGGTAATCCCCGGAGGAGGAAACTGAAGGGGTACTGATATTGACAGGTTCTTGACTTTTGCCCAAGGGCGTAGACGATTCCGCAGAATCTGTGGTACTGATGATAATTTGTCCCTGGACCTGACATTTGCTCTGGAGCGCCAGATTCTGGTTAGGTCTTTCAGTTTTGGCTTTCATCAAGATGTTTGTCACTGATGCAAATTGGAGTGAACCCAGAATCCTTTCCTGGGTTCTCCTTGAAGCAAGTTTGTGTGCTAGAAATTGCTTTACTGACTTCGCTATTTCTTTTCTCTTGGCTGATGGAATCGACAGAGTATGGGAGGATAGATTCCATTGAATGCCCAGCCACTGAAAGTTTGACTCCGGAGTGAGTCTTGATTTTGTCCTGTTTATCTTGAACCCTAGATATTCCAGGAACTGGATTACTTTCAGTGTTGCTTTGCGACATTCCTCAACTGTTGGGAGCCCAAATTAACCAATCGTCGAGATACGCTACTACCATGATCCCTTGTGACCTTAGTTGTTGGACGACCACTTCCGCCAACTTCGTGAACACCCTGGGTGCCACATTCAGACCAAAGGGAACTACCTTGAAGGAGAATGCTTGATCTCCTATCTTGAAGCCCAGATAAGGGCGAAAGTGTCTTGCAATAGGGATATGATAGTATGCGTCTGTAAGATCGATAGAGGTGGTGACGGCCCCACGGGGAAGTAAGGTCCGCACCTGCGAGATGGTGAGCATTTTGAACTTGTCGCAGCGAATGGCCAAGTTTAAACGGGACAAGTCTAAGATTACTCTTCTTTTTTGTAGCCTTTCTTTGGAACGCTGAACAAGCGCCCTTGAAATTTTAATCTGTTGACTCTCGTTATTGCTCCTTTCTGAAGGAGGTCCTCCGCATACTCCGTCAATTCTTTTGATGGAAGTTGAAGGAAAGGTCTGGGTGGGGGCGGATTCGCAACCCAACTCCAACCCAGGCCTTTCGACACAATACTTTGTGCCCATTTGCTGAATCCCCACCGGTTGGCGGAAGAGAAACAGCCTCCCTCCTACCTGGAAGTTCTCATTGTTGCTGGTAACCTCCGCGGCCTCGCCCGGAAGTGTTTTCCTCTATTAGGGACCTTCCTGATCCTCTCTGACGAAAGGATCGCTTACCTCTGCCTCCCCTACCCGAGCGGTCATACTGCTGAAAGGCCTGGCCTTCGAACACTTGGTTGAAGGCTGGGAGACAGCGTAAGAGGTGGAAGGTTGAGGCTGGGGGGAAATCACATAGATAGGCTGTGATTGAGCCTTGGAGGTAGAGGGTTGGGCCGCCTGCACCAACGGAACAGCCTGTTTCACAGGCTGGGCGAAGCGTTGCTGTTTCTTTTGGTAAGGCTGGAAACGTCTGGGTTTCCTCTGAGCCTTACCCCTCACTGCTTGGTCTTGGCGTCTCTTGCAGTGAGACCCCAACGATACCTTAAGGCCTTTGGTTAAGCCTTGTAGCTTTCCGCCTGGACCTCCTTTACCATTGCATCGGGGAAGAGGTCTGCTCCCCAGATGTTTGATGAAAGCAACTTATTCGGTTCATGCCGAATAGTTGCTTCTTGGAGGACATGCTTCCGACAATTCGTTCTGGCTGTGGCAAACTCAACATGTCAGACTGAACCGTTTGTGTCAGTGACTTGGTGAGAAGCTTAAAGAGTGGCTCGGAAACCGTAAGCAATGGTAGTCCACTTCCGTCATGGCCATGGTGTTAATAGACCTGGCTAGCCTAGACTTGGCCTCAAACTCCGCCTGAATAAGGCTGTCCGGAAGTCTAGGCAGCTTCTCACCAAACTGATCATAGCACAGTCTGGTTTGAGTTTTGCCCGCCGAAAAAGTGTTGGCAGGTCTTCCCACAATTCTCCGGTTGAGGGAAGCAAAGGAGATGTGGGGTCCGCTTCCTTTAGCTGTGGTAACGACTCCCCCTTCTGGGCCGCTGGGATAGTGACCGTAGCGATCTTGGTAAGGAAGGGAAGCGGAGTTCCCTCTTCCATTGTGAAAATGGTGAAGGGACTCTTAAAAGGTTGAATCTTCGTGTTTGAACAATCCATGTCCTCTAAGCACCTGAGCCATTCTCTTTGAGCCTGGTCACGTGAATAGAGGACTGTTCTCTTTAGGGACCTTGTCGTCTCGCGTCATGGCTGCGTCAGTGAGTCTGGCGTAGCCAATGAACGGTGGCTGTAGACCCTCCGGGTAGAACTCGAAGTCCTCAATCCTTCGAGTACCACACTCCGGAATTGAAAATAAGCCCGTCCTGGAAGGGGGCGTATGACGCCACCCTCAGGGTTATTCATAGAGAACGGAGGCAGAGAGTCATGAGGTGGAAGCTGAGCCATACCTGTGCCGAAAGGTGGGGGAGTAGCTAGAGGAGCCTGGCTAAGTTCGGCGATGATGTTATCCTGGAGGTGATCCTGTCGGACAACCGGGAGAACATCTGCTCCATACTGTTTTTGAGAGAACCGACCAAATCCCCCATGTGTTGTAACAGACCAGCATTGGGATCCAAAGCCGGAGCTGCTGCGGAGGTGGTTGGGTAACTCTGAACAGGTACCAAGGGTAGAGGAGAAACGGCTGACTCCGCCGGAGTATGTGATCTCTCCTTGGAAGACCTACTCCTTGAGGATTTGGAGCCGGACCCAGAAGCTCTAGACCTCTCTGCTCCAGGGTTCGTAGCCGGAGACTTGCGAGATGTTGACGCCGACGAAGTCTTTTTGGACGACGACGACATCTTGCTCAGGGTTTTCACAACCGTCTGTCCTTTGACCTTAGGTCTTACGGAAGCATCAGGAGAAGTATAAGGTAGCTCAGCTCCTGTAAAGCCTTGGAAGGAAGCTGGAGAGTTAGCAGGCAGTAGAAGACCCAGTGGCGCCCAAGGGAAGCCCTTGGGCATCCAACGTACCTACCTCGACCAACAGGTCGTCAACACCTACCATTGGTTCAATATTCAGATCCAGTGTCGCACTTCCGACGAGATGTCCTGGCCTGGTTTCACTCAACGAAGCGGCGAGCTGTTGCTGAATCGCCGCCATAGTCGGGGCTGCCTCTGCCGGGTCGACGTAGCCCGTTGACTTGCCGCCGGGGAAGATTAGGACAGCCAACCTCTTCTCAAGAATGTAGGGCTGTCCCTTGGTGGCGTTCTTGCCAAAACCGCCGACCCAAGCCCTCTGGGTTGCCAGGGCGGTGTCTCTAACAGCGGGAGCCTGGAAGAGAGGGTATTTGTTAGTTTTAAGTTTAAACTTAAGATTAAAACTTAAGTAATAGGTTAGTCTAAAAACATAGGGGATGCGAGATCCCATATAAAACCAGCTTAAGTTTAAAATAAGAGATTAAAATTAAACTTAAGAACTATAACCTTGTAGGGATTAGCGAACGGAGTTGGGAATACTTACCCCGTCTAAGAGCTGGCTCACCAGATCGTAGCAAATAGTGCAGGTCTCGTGAAAACCAGACTTGAAGATTCCCGTGCGGAGTCACGCATGGAGCATGGGATCTGCAGACTTCTGGCCCACAGGGGTCCTGGAGCATGGCATTGCATCCTGGATGCTCACAGTTGGTGGTCTGTAAGTGAAAAGATACATGAGCATCGTAAAAGATATCACTTACAGGCTAGAGGCTAAAAGAACTCCGCTGCATGCCGGAGCGCGAAAAAATTTTGGGCATAACCCCTCCCTTACCGCCTGAATAGGCTAGAACCCCGGAGAGATCCGGTGTGAGTAGGTAACGGAGGGATTGGCTTAAGGTAGCTTAAATTAAACTTACTATAGTTTAAATTAAATACTAAACACTTACAAAACCTAAAGCCATAAGAAAACGTACCGGAGTAAATCCGGTGCGCGGCGGTGTTCGTGTCGCGATATCAGCGCGACGGGGTGGTTATTGGAAAGACCAACTGTACGCCTGCAGTCCGCCCGCCAGGGTGAACTAGCACCTTTCCACGTGGATGCCGGAGCTCCGGTAAATAAAGAGCACCAGTAAGCCGGGAAAGGGCGAGAGGGCGAAACAGACTCGAGCTAGCAACGGAGCGACGGAGTAACGACGGAGGGGGGAAGGCCAGTCCCCCCCCCTTAGTCATCCGAGCGCGCCGTGAAGCCAGAGAACGGTCGGGTCCAGTCTGGGTCTGTCCAGCCCCCCCTACTCCCTTCCGCCTGATGGGAGGAGGAGGGAGGCCAGGCACGGGTAATGGTGGAGCGAGCGAGGACAGACCAACTCCCCCCCCCCCCCCCCCCCCCCCCCCCCCCCCGCCCCCCCCCCCCCCCCCCCCCCCCCCCCCCCCCCGTATGGAAGAGCGGGAGGAGGGAAAGGTGACTGGACAGGCGCCTGGCTGCTCCGTGATCACGTAGTGACCACGAGCGGTAAACATCGATACAATGAAACAATATAGCCTAGGATAAAGCAACCAACTAATCAGAGAGATGCTATAGAGAACAACCGAACTGAAGAGCGGAAGCAATAGTGGTGGATACCAATAATACATAACCTAGGCTACGAGAAATGACCAGACGCCGTAGGCTAACCTAAAATATAAAATAACCAAAAATCACTTAACATAAAGAAAGAAAATAAATCAGTAGGAGAGAAAATCCAGGAGTGTACGACTAACCCGAAAGAAAGTCTACCACTCAAAGCTAGCCGGGGCCGATACTAAGAGCTGTGGCTAGGGTCTGGATGGAAGATGCCTACGCAAGGTGAAGAAGACATGCATGCATGACATAAACCCAGTAGGCTGGACCCCTAACATAAAATAGATAACTAACAATAGAGCGTAAGGAAATAAGGGAAGGTTCTGGGTATGGAAGACCAAGAACGAACCCGCCACGAGGCAGAACCATGCTGCCATGCTTCCGACCAAGAGCCCGTATTTATACCTAAAAAACGGAAACGGCAAATACTGACTCAAGGACGGAAAAAACCAAATAGCAATAACAACTGATTACTTAACTTAGCTGCGGCGATGGCTGTACGCTCCATGACTGATAAATCCAAGATAGGGGCACAAAAAACACAGAGCAAAAAAGGGCACGTGTGTACGCGGTGCGCCTACTGAAAAGGATGGCCACCAGAGGCGCAGCAGTCGGCAGCAATGGGAATGGAGTAGTAGTAGTTGCTGCCCACTCTGTGGGTCGGCTCCCCTCTAGTGGGGGTTTTGTAGTGGGAGATTTCTATTGGCAAGTGGTTCGTGGTAGTGGTCTCACTCGCCATAGTGTTCATACCGACACCCTCTTGGAGGGTGAGCGAGTCAGTAGTACTGACCTTTTCTTTATTTTATTTATTCTCTGGTATGTGTTAGTACATTTACCTTAGAAATAATGGATTAAAGGATATTTCGCGCAGCGACACGAACTGAGCCCAGAAATAAAGCCTTATAGTAACTTTATATATAAAAAACCAAACCAGAGAAAAAGCAAAAAAGCGATTTTTTCTGAGGACAAGAAACTTGAAAAATTAGTTTAGATACCCCTGATGCCCCTAAAGTTGTTTTCTGTGATGAAACTAATCTTAGAAAACGTAGAAAATGACATCGACCAATTTTTGAAAGATATACTATAAAATTTGCGATTTCCATATTTATTGGCGGGGCTTTCGCTTTAGTTTTTGCTCTTTTTTTTGTTATTACGTGCTTATTTACTGTTCTATTTTGATAATAAATATTTTATGTGCATGTTCCAGGTGGATATACCAACATTCTGTAAGACCGAATTTCTATTCAAGACTAGTTTTCTCACCAACCACCAGTGTCCCTTGTACAAGGGACACTGAGTTTCACATTTTTTTTCATAAAATCATTTATTTTCCCTGTAGGATGATAAAACTAACAGAGAATATGCGTTATTAGTGCTAATAATACCTGATAATTTTCATTAGCCTGTCTTGATTAGTGTATTTTGGCAAATATTTTTACAATCGGCACCCCTCCAAACTGGAGTCACTACCGAGAGATTCAGTTCGGCAGCGAACGCAATGTTTACATTCTGCTCACCCACCTGGTAAAGAAGGGGTTAAGAAGTCGAAGGTGCCTGCTACGACAGTGTCTCCTCCACCTTCCAAATGCTCTTCTATCTGAAGTGCTGCAGTTGACAGTCGAGAATGTGAGGCTGCTCTGGTCCGTGGATGTGTCTCTTGCTCCCCTCCCCAAGGGATTGGTCTCCGTCAGGAAGTTCTCTTCGGTATCATTCCCTATCTCAAGATCGTGGTTGTGCGTCGTCTCACAGCCGTGTATGTGACTCGTCGCAAGTCCATGTACATGATTCGTCCCGTGAATGTGATTTGTCGCACAAACGCATACACGGTTTGGAATGAGACCATGTACAAGTTCCTTCGTGTGGCTGTGTTCTTGAACCCTCTGTATCAGTTTGATAATTAGGGGTTCCACTCCAACCAGTGGGAGACATGATGACTGAAGCCTCTCCACTGCTGTTGGGGAAGGATGAGGATCCTTCAAAGCCTTCTTCTTCGCATCGTCGGTCCACTCTGCTAGAGCAAGAGAGAAGAGAGCCAGGAGTTTCTGTCTTCTTTTTCTGAGGTTGTTGATCTCATTCGTGAGTCAAATAATCTTGGAGGTAGAACGCAGGCCCAAACTTCTATAACCCTTATGGGCACAGAGACCTAATTAGGTCCAATGCAAGATACTAGGGCTTTGTTTCTGGTGCTACGACTGTTCGAAGAGTCTCCATCCTGATTCTGAAGGACATCTAACATCCACGTCTCTGCCTCGTAGCCCAATGGCTTGCCAGGCATCCCCCCGCGGCAAAGATTGGGGAGGGGCGCCCACTCTATTGCCTACCACCCCTGCCTCTGCCTCTATTCCCCCTTCTGGGTTTGAAGAGCAGGTCTGAAAGATATGTTGCTGAGGCGGTTTCTTCAGAGACAAAGCAGGCTGAGAAGTCTTCTTTGTAGTAGCTGGTCTTAAAAGCTTCTTGGGAGGAGACTGCTGATTCTGCCTTGGAATGTTTACAATGTTTGGGTGAGAAGAAACAGTCAATTTAACCACTGCTAACAGAACAAGATGATCATTATTGCTGACTTGATACCTGTTGGTAGCAATATCCAGTTGATTCCTAGGGAAAAGCAGCTAGGATTCCAGGATACATATTGCCATTCCTCAAGGATGACAATTAGACAACATGAACAGACCAAGCTCCAGTCCCTCCCATCTTTATGTGTTTCACATTTCTGTGTTTCATTTTGTTGCGGATTTTTTGTGGAATTCACATGTCCACGAGGGAAATTTCACGAATAGATTTTTATAATTAAATGAGATTTTACGTATACAGTGGACCCCCCGTATTCGCGTTCTCCAGATTCGCGTTCTCCGGATTCGCGGACTCACACATTCGCGGATTTCACTTGGGAACGTTTTCCCGCATTATTCGTGGAAAATTCGCATATTCGCGGTAGTTTTCTATGAGAAATATCCACAAATTCCTGGTTTTTTATCAATTTCATCATAAAATGCACTTTTTGTGATAAAACTTCATATTAGAAAAACCAAGTATGAAAATTTTTAGTGGGTTTTTCTTAAGTTTAACTAACGAAATAGGCTGTTTTTAGCGTTTTTATAGGGGTTTCAAACATTCACGGGTTCTAACTATTCACATAGGGGTCTGGTACGCATCCCCCGCGAATACGGGGGGACCACTGTACTTACCAAGTAATTACATAGCTAAAGTTTCACTATCCATCAGCAGCTACAATTCTGAACATTCACGGAAGCACTATTTTCTTTGGCAAGGCAGCCCACCCTGCCAACTATAGGGGTAGAGAGGAACCAACCCAGCAAACAAAATCAGTTGTTTATGCCTTTTACTTCCATGTGAGGGGGGCGGGAGGGCTTGGTAAGTATACATAAAATCTAATTTTATCATAAAAATATCATTTTTATGTAACCAACTTACCAAGTAATTACACAGCTGAATCCCACATTGTAGGTTGTGGGATACATGGATACACTAGTCTTGTTGGTTCCTTACCTGTTAAGAGAGTCGCTACAGATAATTACTGCCTCTGGATGGCGCTCATTTTAACTCGTAGAGACATGGTGGTATGGCCAGGTATCGTCTTCTACTAAAGTGGGATCCAGTGCAGCTAACGAAATGTCTTTGGATAGCAAGGTCTAGAAATACAATGCCCATGCCCAAGGCTTAGTACCAAACCATATCGAAAATACCAGAGCAAACAAATATAGTTGCCAAAACCAATCATTAAAAATGAAAACCCAAACATTAAAATGAACTCTTGGGTACTCCAAGTAACTATTAGTACCCTCAGGCTTCCCTTGTGACTCAACAACCTTCATCAAGGCAAAGAGAACAAAGGATAGGAAGAAAAGACTTCCAATACACCCTCACCCAACACCATGCCAGGAGCCAAAAACAGACCAAAGGTACTGCAATTCTTGAAAACAGTCTCGATATTGTGTAGAGAAGTTTTATATTTGTCCTTTTTATTTAATTATAAGCCACCAATGTAAAGTAGTCTTTTTATATTTATTTGTAGTTTGTAGATTCTCTGGATTCTTGTAGTCTCAGGATTCTTGTAGTAATTCTTTTAAAGTCTCAGGATGCTAGAAAGACACAGCAAAGTTTTTTCTTACTTCATTCACACAAAATGAATACAGGCGGTCCCCGGGTTACGACGGGTCCGGCTTACGACGTTCCGAGGTTACGACGCTTTTTCTTAAATATTCATTGAAAAATCCGCCCTGGGTTACGACGCTTGTTCTGAGGTTACGACGCTGACGCTTCCAACGCTCCGAGTTTACAACGCTTTTAAAAAATGATATTGTCATGTTACAATAAAGTTTTATACATACTTACCTGACAGATATATACTTAGCTATAGACTCCGTCGTCTCCGACAGAATTTCAAAATTTCGCGGCACACGCTACAGGTAGGTCAGGTGATCTACGCCCTGCCTGGGTGGCAGGACTATGGAACCATCCCCGTTTTCTAATCAGAATTCTTCTCTTCCACCTGTCTCCTGCGGGTGGGGAGGCTGGGTGGGCCATTAATCGTATATATCTGTCAGGTAAGTATGTATAAAACTTTATTGTAACATGACATATCATTTTATACATTCAACTTCCTCCAGATATATACTTAGCTGATTAGCACCCATTGGTGGTGGGTAAGAGACAGCTAACAACTGAAATAGACAGTAAACAACATATGTTGTAGGTATTAATAAACCTTGGTTCCTACTTATTAGGCTGAAGACTTCGCGGCTACTGCCTTGGAGTCTGCTTAGCCTCAAGAGCCTCAGCGAGATATTGATCTATGGCTAAGAGTTCTTGTGGGTCTGCCAATGGGGTCTTATCCACTTACTCGGCAGAGGCCTAAAGGCCTTTGTCATTGGGTGCTATTATTCCACTAACATGACAATGACACCTTGTTCAAGGAGCACAAAACCGATCCCGATCACCTGATCCTAACATCCATGTTAGTTCTAAGATTGTAAGGAGTTATCCCCGAACTCCTTACAAACCACCAAAAACTCGAAACATAATTACCCTTTCATTACAAAATATACAAAAAAAAATTTTGTACTCCCCTACTAGTCATACATACCCTTGTATCCCCTACCAGCAATGACACTCTGCTCCCGTGCGACAGTAGTGAGCTTGCTAATAGAAACCAAGCACATATCTGACAAGAGGGTTTATGTACGATAAAAACACAAAATTAAGGATCAGTCTTTGCTCCAAGACCCAGTACTGTATCTGCTGATACAAAAGGACCTAGCGAGAAGCACTTCTCATAGGTCACTCTCACATCCTTCAGATAATGAGATGCAAACACTGAATTGCACCTCCAATAAGTAGTCTCAATGATATTCTTTAGAGACATATTCTTTTGGAACGCCAAGGACGTTGCTACTGCCCTCACTTCATGAGTCTTGACCTTTAGAAGACCGAAGGATTCCTCCGAGCAGTTCTTGTGAGCGTCCGTAATAACGCTTCTCACAAAGAAAGCCAAGGCGTTCTTGGACATGAGTCTTTTGGGGTTCTTCACCGCACACCAAGACCTTGTTGACAAGCTCCCATCTGTCTCTTCCTCTCTAAATAGTATTTAAGAGCTCTCTGGACAGAGAGATCTCTCTATCTCTCTGCCTACCAGGTTAGATAGGCCTTTTACCTCAAAACTTCTGGGCCAAGGTTTTGACGGGTTTTCGTTCTTTGCCAGAAACATTGTCTGGAAAGAACAGATGGCAGCATCTCCTTTGAACCCCACCGTGGAATCCAGAGCGTGTAATTCGCTCGTCCTCTTGGCTGTAGCGAGAGCCACCAGGAACAAGCATTTCCTAGTGACGTCGCGGAAGGACGCCAGATGTAAAGGCTCGAATTTATCCGATGAAAGGAATTTCAGGACCACGTCTAGATTCCAACTAGGTGTTCTAGGAGTAGCTGCTTTCGAAGTCTCAAAAGATCTAATTAGATCGTGTAGATCTTTGTCGTTAGCAATGTCCAGGCCTCGATTCCTGAATACTGAAGACAGCATGCTTCTGTATCCTTTTATTGTCGAGACAGATAGGTGTGATTCCTCTCTCAGAAAGAGGAGGAAATCGGCAATATTCACTATAGAGGTACTGGAGGAGGACAGCTTCTGACCCCCCCTTACACCACCTCCTAAAGACTTCCCACTTTGACTGGTATACTCTTCTCGTCGAAGCTCTGCGGGCTCTAGCGATAGAGCCCGCAGCCTTGCGAGAAAAGCCTCTCGCTCTGACAAGTCTTTCGATAGTCGAAAGGCAGTCAGAGCGAGACCTGGGAGGTTGTGATGAAACCTCTCGAAGTGGGGTTGTCTGAGTAGATCGTGTCTGTTTGGAAGCGATTTGGGAAGTCCACTATCCACTCCAGTACCTCCGTGAACCATTCCTGGGCTGGCCAAAATGGGGCTATGAGTGTCAACTTCGTGCTCTTCGAAGCTACGAACTTCCTGAGCAACTTCCCCCAGGATTTTGAACGGGGGAAAGGCGTATGCGTCCACACGCCCGACCAATCCATGGGAAAACGCGTCTATTGCGAAGGCTCTCGGATCTTCCACTAGAGAGCAAAAGATCTCTATTCTTTTGGAGAGGAACGTCCGCAAACAGGTCTATGTGAGGTCTCCCCCACAGGGACCAAAGACTTCGACACACTTCTTCGTGTAGAGTTCCATTCTGTGGGAAGGACCTGATTTCTCCTGCTCATCTGTCCGCGCTCTCACATTCTTGATCCTTGAACAAACCTTGTGAGGAGAGATATGCCTCTTTCTTCCGTCCATGGTTAACAGGTTTCTTGTCAACTGATAGAGGGAGAAAGAGTGCGTGCCTCCTTGCTTGCGTATGTAAGCCAGAGCCGTGGTGTTGTCCGAGTTTATCTGTATCACCCCGTCTCTGACTATCTCTTCGAAGAACTTTAAGGCTAGGTGTATGGCCACAAGTTCCTTGCAATTGATGTGCCAGGACACCTGTTCCTTTGTCCAGGTGCCTGACACCTCCCTTGCTCCTAGCGTCGCTCCCCATCCCGACTCCGAAGCGTCGGTAAATAACACTTGGTCTGGGTTCTGCAGAGCAAGCGATACGCCTTCGTTCTTTTTGAAGTGGAGGGATCCACCACTTCAGATGATCTTTTACATCTTGTGGAAGTTGGAAGATGTCCCCGAGAGTTGACCCGTCTTCCACTCCACACCTCTTTGAGGAAAACTGAAGAGGGCGAAGGTGAAGTCTCCCTAGCGAGAAGAACTTTTCCAATGAGGACAGGGTCCCTAAAGGCTCAGGTAATCCCTCGCTGAGCTGTTCTTTCTCTCTAAGAAGCTCGAGATTCTCGACAAACCTCGAGCGATTCTTTCTCGCGAAGGATATACCCGAAAACCCCGAGAATCCATCTGAATCCCCAGATAGACCAAGTTCTGGCTGGGGATCAGTTGTGACTTCTCGAGGTTGACGAGCAACCCTAGCGAATCTATCATGTTCCTTGTTACTTCTAAGTCCTCCAAGCACTGAATCTTCGACTTGGGCCTGATCAGCCAGTCGTCCAAGTAGAGAGATGTTTATCCCCTCTAGGTGAAGCCATCTTGCTACATTCGCCATCAGTTGGTGAATACTTGTGGGGCTGTAGACAGACCGAAGCACAGAGCCCTGAACTGAAAGATCTTGTCTCCTATTACAAAGCGAAGATATTTCTTTGACAAATGGTGAATGGGAACGTGGAAATATGCGTCTTGCAGGTCCAGAGAGACCATCCAATCTCCTGGACGAAGAGCCGACATTACAGAGGCGGACGTTTCCATGCGAAACTTCTTTTTCTGTACGAAGCGATTCAGAGCGCTTACGTCCAGACTGGCCTCCACCCCCCCGATGCCTTTGGTACTAGAAAAAGGCGATTGTAAAATCCCGGGGAGTGTGGATCCTGCACAAGTTCGATGGCCTCTTTTTCCCACATTTGCTCCACCATTTGAAGGAGAGTCTTTCTCATTAACGGGTCTCTGTACCTCGCTGACAGTTCCCGAGGCGTAGATGTTAGGGGCGGGCTGTCGTCGAAGGGGATTACATATCCCTTCTTCAGGACCGACACTGACCAAGGGTCGGCTCCCCTTTTTGCCCATACTCCTGCAAAGTTCAGGAGTCTGGCGCCCACTGTTGCTTGGAGGAGCACAAGTCACTTTGATTTCTTGAAGGTCTAAATGAAGACCTTCCTCTCTTTTCAGAGCTCTTCTTTCTGGCAGGGGGACGAGCCGCTGCACCTCCACGAAAGGGCTGCTGAGGAGGACGAGATTCCTTCTTAACCGTCGACACTACAGGGCGTCCTTTCTTGGACGTTTGCGTTAGTAGGTCTTGTGTCGCCTTCTCAGTTAGCGAGCGAGATATATCCTTCACTAACTGAGAAGGAAACAGATGATCTGATAGAGGAGCGAACAGTAAGGCAGTCCTCTGGCTCGGAGAAACCCCTTTCGATAATAGGGATCCATAAACTGATCTCTTTTTCAGGAGACCAGCACCAAAAAGGGAAGCCACTTCACCCGAACCGTCCTGTACTGCCTTGTCCATGCAGGACAGGACGCTATGGAGAATTTCTGGGTTTTTCAGAAACTCCGGATCCTTAGATTTGTTGGCCAGAACTCCGAGTGACCAATCCAGAAAATTGAACACCTCTAAAGTGACAAAAAGTCCCTTTAGAAAGTGGTTCAACTCTGAAGTGCTCCACGTCGCTCTGACCGATCCTAAGGAGTGACGTCTAGAGGCCTCCACTAAATTGGAAAAGTCGGCATCTGCAGAGGCAGGTAGAGAAAGACCCATAGTCTCTCCTGTCCCATACCAAATACCTCTCTTCCCGTGCAATCTGAAGGAGGCATGCAGAATAACCGTCTTTCCTAACTCCTTCTTCTTGTCCTCCAAGAATCTAAAGAATGGAGTGCCTTCTTCATAGATATCGCAGGCTTCATTTTTAAAAAAGGCTGACGATTTTGCCGTAGCTGAGCTCGAAAAGAGTGAACGAGGAGAGGAGGAGCCGCCGGACTAAGAGAATCTCCAACTCTTGAAGTAGTAATGAGGCTAAGACTTTATAACTAGAAATCCCTCATTAGCAGGAGGTTCGTCATCAGACAACTCGTCTAACCCTCGATCAGACGAAGGAGAAAGTTCACGTTTGGAGGGAGAGTCCTTCCAAGACCTCCTATGTTCTGAAGGAGAGGAGCTCCTATTTGGAGAAGAGTCATAACCTCCAGGAACGAGTCCCCGACTCTTGCCTCCTGCTCTTGAGACTCTTGCCTCCTGACTCCTGCCTCCTGGCTCCTGACTCCTGCCTCCTGACTCCTGACTCCCTGCCTCCTGACTCCGGACTCCTGCCTCCTGCTCCGGACTCCTGCTCCTGCCTCCTGACTCCTGCCTCTTGGCCTCCTGGCTCCTGCCTCTTGCTCCTGCCTCCTGCCTCTTGCCTCCTGGCTCTTGCCTCCTGGCTCCTGCCTCTTGCCTGGATGCCTCTACACTCCTGGCTCTGGGCTCCTGCCTCCTGGTTGACTCCTCACTCCTGGCTCTTGGCTCCTGCTCCTGGGTGACTCCTCACTCCTGGCCGGTGCCAGACGTCTGATCGTTTCATCAGGTTCGTACCGGAAACCTCACCTCGAGTAGGAGTATCGATCCTGGAGGCAGATACCTCCATACGTCTGGAGGATCTTTTTAATAGGAAGGGAATGTCTTTCCTTCTAGGAGGCTCCTTTGACAGGACTCCTACAAACGACGAAATCTGTTCCTGCATCGCCATCATGAACCTCTTTGTAGCCTCCTCTTTATCCTCTTCGGGAGGAGGGGAAGGAGGAGGGGAGGAGTCCATAGCCTCCACCTCCTGCCTCCTTCTCACTCTAGTTGAAAGAATGGCTCTTCCCTTGCCTTCTTCACTCCGATGGAGAACTCCTCAGGGAAGTTTTCCAGGGCTCGAGTCAATATTCGGAGCCTTCCAACTCCTCTTGAGAGGCCGAGATCGATCTGAATCTCTCCAATCACGTCTCGGTGATGAAGATCCCGACGACGAGAAACACTCACGTAGGACGCTTTTACAATAGCGGTCCTTGGCAGTCTGGGGTTGTCACAGAAACCGCCGAAGGGACACCTGATCGTGGGATTCTCACCACAACCTCCTTTCGGCTTTCGACATTCCTTCTCCTCGGGCATGTGAGCTTGGAAGAGGTCTAGACCTAGAGCGTTGCTGAGCCGACCAGATGCCCCCTCCACTACACTGGGGACACTCATATCACTGTCCACTGAAAAATCACTAGCCTTACCTTGTATGGCAGCCATTTTGTTTTTCCATCAACTTTGAAGGCTGCTTTTAGATCCGCAAGTTCTTTTGCTGGATCTACAGGTTCTGCAATAGGAGAAGGGGCTGCAATGGAAGGAGAGTAGCAATACTTACCCTTGGGGAAGATCCCAAGCTTGGAATTAGTTCAGATCTAGAACTACTTAAACTTCTATGAGAAGCCTTCCTCACTCTCTCTTTCTAACTTTTTTAAATAATTAGTAGATTCTTCCATTCGTTCTCACTCAAGTTCTCACATTCCTTACAAGTATTAGTGAAAAGAACATTCATACTCCCTGCACCTCTTGCATACCGTGTGAGGGTCTACCGAAGCTTTCGGGCAACCTCACCTTACAGCCTACATTCACACAACGTCTCACAACCATACCAGAGTCAGACATTATTAAAGAAAATTCCAAAATCAAGTCCACAAAACAGTCCACAAAAGCGTATGCCAATCCAACAATCAGTACGTCACCAAAGTCGGTCAAGAAGATCAATTGCCGGTGAAAAAAGAAAAACCAATCGAGAGAACCAACAACAATGTTGATGGTCCGGGCGACAGAAGAATTCTGATTAGAAAACGGGGATGGTTCCTAGTCCTGCCAAACCAGGCAGGGCGGTAGATCACCTGACCTACCTGTAGCTGTGCCGCGAAATTTGAAATTCTGTCGGAGACGACGGAGTCTATAGCTAAGTATATATCTGGCAGGGAAGTTGAATGTATAAAAACACATATTATGATAAGATAAGAATCCTTTATAGTTTAGCACAGTTTCTCTCTCTCTCTCTCTCTCTCTCTCTCTCTCTCTCTCTCTCTCTCTCTCTCTCTTTGTATTTTCCAAGAAAATAATCACTATAATTTCTCTCTCTCTCTCTCTCTCTATACTACAAAGATGTATGTTTTTTAGTATGATAAATAAAATTATTTACTATTTTCAAATATTAATATTAATTTATTACAGCAATAATATCAATTCATTAAAGAAAATACCATAGTGAATTAGTAAGATTTTAGCTTATATTTAAAAATTATCGAAGAATGAAGGAATCACAGTCTTCTCTGTTGAAGGAAATCCCAGTCTTCTCTGTAACCTTTCCAGGTACTAAAACTGTCAGATATATATCATGTTCTGTGACAGCCAAAAGGGGGAAGAGCTGGGGGAGAGCTGCAGTGTTGCAATCAGTGGTCCTGACATTTCCCCCCCCCCCACCCCCCCCCCCCCCCCCCCTCTCTCTCATTTTTCGTAAGTGATGACATAAGGGTAAATACGGAGATATTATATAAAATATTGGAGAAAATAGTGGAAAAATATATACCGAAGAAGAAAAGTAAACATCATTCATGCATACCGAAGAGACAGAAGGATCTTGTTCCAGAAAATCAGAAGTGTGAAAAAGGTCTTGCAAAAGAAAAAAAATGCATGGAAAGTTATAGAACTAAAAAGTAAGATAGAAAATGCAGAACAAAACGATTATACAATCAAAAGAAAATGAAAAACGGGACTTGAAGAAAAAAACCCTATTATATCAAGCACAGCCCACTATTATACTCATATGCGAAGAAGATGAATACAAAAGAAGAATAGAAATAGGGCCCTCTGAGAATTGAAGGGAGATAACGAATGAAAAAAAGGAAATTTGCAACATACTGGCAGAACGATATAAGAGAATTCTCACCCCTAGAATATAATGAGATATGATATAGAAGTAAGGGATGAAAATAGTGAATATTTAGCTGACATAGATATTAAGAAGCTGATATTGTGCAGGCTATTAATGAAATTAAAATGGAGCTGCTGCAGTGGCCTGATGGAATTCCTGCTATTTTGTTAAAGAAAGTAGTTCATTCTATCGCAAAGCCACTTGCAATATTTATTAAGACAAAGTGTAGATACAGGCCAAGATTATGATGAGATACACAAATTAGCATATATTACCCCTACTTTCAAAAGTGGATCAAGACTAGAGGCAAAATATTATAGGCCTGTGAGTCTAACATCACATATTGATGAAAGTGTATGAAAGGGTAATGAAGAAAAATATTATGAAACATTTAATAAAAAATATTTGTTTAATAAGTACAACATGTTTCGTGGGACCCGAAAAAGTACACAAACCCAACTGTTAGTCCACCGTGAGAACATATTTCAAAAATATGAAAAGCGGAAATGAAACAGATGTGGTTTATTTAGACTCTGCAAAAGCTTTTGATAAAGTAGACCATAATATATTAGCGAAGAAATTAGAAAACACAATATCGTGGATAAAGTAGAAGATGGTTAAAAGAATTTTTACACAACAGAAAACAGATAGTTATTGCAAACGACGAGAAATCGGATGAAGTCAAGTAATATCCGTGTGCCGCAAGGTACGGTGTTTAGCTGCAATACTGTTTGTTATTATGATTGAAGACATAGACAATAATGTGAAGGATTCGGTAGTGAGTAGTTTCGCAGATGACACAAGAATAAGTAGAGAAATTACTTGTGATGAAGATAGAACGCTCTACAAAGAGACCTTAACAAGTATATGATTGGGCAGAGGTAAATAGGATGGTATTTAACTCTGATAAATTTGAATCAATAAATTATGGAGACAGAGAAAGAAAGCTATATGCATATAAGGGACCTAATAATGAGACCATCACAAATAAGGAAGCAGTTAAAGACCTTGGTGTGATGATAATAGGAACATGTTATGCAATGATCAAATAGCAACTCTGTTTGGCAAAATGTAAAGCAAAATGGGAATGTTGTTACGGCACTTCAAAACAACGAAAAGCTTGAACACATGATTATGCCGTTTATAAAACATATGTTCGTAGTCCACTTGAATATTGCAATATGATGATGGTACCCACACTATCAAAAGGATATTGCACAAATAGAGAGTGTACAAAGGTCTTTAACAGCTAGAATAGAAGAAGTTAAGGACCTAGACTACTGGAAAGACTACAATTCTTAAAATTATATAGTCTAGAAAGGAGAAGAGAACGCTACATGATAATTCAGGCATGGAAACAGATAGAAGGAATAGCAGAAAATATCATGGAACTAAAAATATCAGAAAGAGCAAGCAGAGGTAGATTAATAGTGCCCAAACTATACCAGGAAAAATAAGGAAAGCACACAGGAACATTAATCCACTACGCACCAGCATCGATAATGCAGCGTCTATTCAATGCGTTGCCAGCTCATCTGAGGAATATATCAGGAGTGAGCGTAGATGTGTTTAAGAATAAGCTCGACAATATCTAAACTGCATCCCAGACCATCCAAGATTGGAAGATGCAAAATATACCGGAAGATGTACTAGCAACTCTCTGGTAGACATTAGAGGTGCCTCACACTGAGGGACCTGGGGCAACCCGAACAAGATGGTAAGGTCCTGTAAGGTAAGGTCAGGTCTCTCTCTCTCTCTCTCTCTCTCTCTCTCTCTCTCTTCTCTCTCTCTCTCTCATTTACTGAGACTCGAGATTTTTTATGTACTTGTACTATTTGTTTTAATACTTTCAAATATAATAATAATAATAATAATAATAACAATAATAATAATAATAATAATAACTGTAATACAAATTCATATGTAATAGTATTTTAAAGAAATACAATACGTACTAATCTATCCATGTCACTTTTAATTAAGGTTAACTCTCTCTCTCTCTCTCTCTTTTGCCACACAAGATAATAATGAGTCATAGTGGTAACTCCGTCCCTCTCTTTCGCTGGAAGCGTTATAAACAAAGAGAGATAAACACTCTCTCTCTCTCTCTCTCTCTCTCTCTCTCTCTCTCTCTCTCTCTCTCTCTCTCTCTCTCTTTTACTGAGATGAAAGAATTTTTATGGTACTAGTATGTAAAATGTTTATTGATAATTTCAGTTATTTAATAATAATAATAATAATAAAACTTAATTACAAAATTCATAATGGTCGTATTTTAAAGAGATGAAAATGACCTTTCCATTTCACTTGTAAGGATAATTCCTCTTTCTTACTGAGATGAGAGAATTTTTATGGTAGATGCACTTGTTTATTATATTTTCAAATAATAATAATAATAATAGAAGTAGTAATAATACGATAAATAATTTCAAAAGAAAATTCTTCCCTTTGTCTTTTCTGTAATCAATTTCCCCACCTCAACTCGAGTGACACTCAAGCTTAACAATGCCATACAATGGTCAACGAATTTAATGGTTTTATGTAATCTCTCTCTCTCTCTCTTACTGAGATGAGATCATTTTCATGGACATGTATGTAATAAGTTTATCATTAATATTTTCCAATAATAAATACTATAAGTACAAATTCATATCTGAGTATTTTAAATACAATAATCCATTCCATTTCTCTCTTTTAAACAACTCTCTCTCTCTCTCTATCCTCTCTCTCTCTCTCTCTCTCTCTCTCTCTCTCTCCACAAGATACTTGTCATACATTTGGTTGTTTCTATTTCTTCCTTTTATCTCTCTCGCTTTCAGCAAAAGAATGATAGACAGACAAACATAATTGCACAAGTCCCTCTCTTTCTCTCTTCTCTGGAGAAAAATATATGTATTTATGGAGGGGGCAAAAAGTTGCCTACAGACATTCATTTAAATCTATTGAAACCTAAGGATGTTATTTCTCTCTCTCTCTCTCTCTCTCTCTCTCTCTCTCTCTCTCTCTCTCTCTCTCTCTCCTCTAATCTTTCTTGTATTTTAATGAAAATATACAGTAATTTGTGAATACACAGTGTTGCACATGAAAAAGTAAATTAGTGATAATTTAGAGATACGGCCCTAAGAAAAATTGCAAATTAGTAGTGAAATTTTCCCTGTGGACATGTTTTCAAGAACGTCGTTCCGGCTTACAACGATTTTCGGGTTACGACGCGTCTTAAGAATGGAACCCCTGTCGTAACCCGGGGACCGCCTGTATACAGTTTATGAATATGCAAGTTTAGTTCTGCTTGAGGCGAAGTGTAGTTAAATGACATCGTGTTGATGTATCCTAGAAGCTAGCGATTTCCCATGTTTTTAGTAATCCTCCATTTGTCCTAACGACCTATGTCTACACTCCTCACATCTCTGTCTGACGCTGCACTGAACCTTCCTACAAGTAATACATAAGGAAATGTCTGTCATATTTGAGGGTACTAATCCTCCGCTTGCATGCAGAGCAGAACCGATGAGCTTCAACATTTCCCCCAGCAACTTGCTCGGAAGGCGTGGCAGACGTAGAGATATTGGCTGACGGCGTTTCTTCATGTAGCTTGTCCATCTCTAGTCCAGTCCAAGCCGGGTCAATACCAGGAGAAGGCCTAAATCAATCAAAAACCAGAGCAAAAACCAGAAGCGTAGTTGTAATACAATGCCAAGGTTGTAATCCGGAATTCCAAGGCATATATATATATGTGGGGATTAGGCTAAAGACCAAAAACATTTGCGTGTTGAAGACACGTCCTAACTGCACAGCGAACAGAAAACAATAGAGGAGGCAGGCCTCTGGTGGCCGGTATTTGCAGCAGCGTTGCCAATGGCAACACAAGTAACTCATTTGATTAGATTTTACCTGCAGCGTTGGTAGCACTGACAGTTAAAATTGGGTGAATCTGTGGGGATATAGTCTGGGCTGGTCAGTGACCAGGGCTAATTCAGGTGTTCAGGGAGTGTACTGCAATATATTTTTTTTTGTAAACCTCCTAATATCTCCATAATCTACCTCATGACAAAATGACCACGTAACTCACTCTTATTTTCTCAAAGAACATTATTCTGCAGCTTGATTTGTCCACTAATTGTAAGTTACCCAGAATTACAACACTCTTTGAACATCCTTCCATGTTTTAGTAAGAATACTTCACTTGGATGAAAACAAGAAAATACATACAATTAACATAAGCATGAACTTCTGCCAAACCGATTATATCAGCCACAGCAATGTGCTCAAAGAGTATTGAGAAATTACCTTAATATGGCTGCTTCATTCCCCAATTAACCACCACCAATGAATTAGTTAAAATTTTGGGATTGGAAAATTTCATAAAATAAAATGGTCAGTATATTTTACAGAAACACAAGTACTTACTTAAGAAAGAAGTCCTCTTCATCATCTCCTTCATCATTGTTTATGAGTCTTTCCTGTAAAAGAAGTAAAGAAATGTTACTATCATACATAAAGAAACCCATATACAAATACTGTAGTACATGCATAGCACTACATGCAATCCTCAGTGAATGACACAGTTATGTTCTTATCACTTGGTTGTAACTGAATTCGTCAATAAGCAAGGAGTCAGCCCCTAACCAAAATTTCAAGCACAGAGTACTGGTAGTGGATTTATGTCAACCATCTTTAGAAAATGTTTTAGCATCACCTTTGCACCATTTAGTATAACTTTGTTACTATATATTTCTAAATGTTTACAATTATACTCCACACTGGAATATTAATTCCTTATAGTACCTCTTTGGCACAGTAGTTTTACTGACATTTATTTAATGCAGTAAAGTTCTAAACTTAATAAGTAAAGTAATTTAGTGATACATATATTTTTCAATCTGTTTCCTACTCTCTAATGGCATATTCTCTATGATAAAGGCTGTTACAGAGTAAGGGAAAGCTCTGAAGCTACATTCTTCATTTAAAAAAAGTTTTAAGACCTGTAAATAAAAACACTGTAGGTACCAGAGAGAGAGAAAGAGAGAGAGAGAGAGAGAGAGAGAGGAGAGAAGGATGAGGGCACAGTTTACCTTATTATGGTGCACATGTACATTTGCATACACAAGCTAAAGGCTGAGATTACACATGAACTTTGCAAAGCAAAATCAACTTTTTACATAACTTTGTTTAATCAAAATGAATTAAAATCTTATTTTCTTAAACAAACTTTTAAACAATTTCTTATAGTTAGCTTACACTTCTGTTATGTTTTATTTTCTTTTTTAAACTCAGGCACTCATTTATTCACTGCCACCATCTGAGTGATTCATCAGAAGCTGAGCAGGCAGAGAGGATGGGGGTGGGGTGGGGTGGGGGTGGGGGTGGGGGGGGGTGGCGGCTAAATAGCAGAGGTGGGAAACTGCATGGGATTATGGTGGCTAAGATGACACTGTCATCATGAACTCATGTAGGTAAAAGGTCAGCTTAATCTACAAACATACAAAATGGTCACAGAATGAGCTGACTGGGAGTTTGAGCCTACAGCACATCAGTTTGTCTCATTAAAAAAAAAATAAGTCCACAGAAAGGCAAAAAAATGAAAATTTTTGTGATGAAATGAATAATCCTTAAAAAAACCTTCAAAAAAAAATTAGTCCATAGAAAGGCAAAAAAAAATGAAAATTTTTGTGATGAAATGAATAATTAATGCATGGCTAACCTGCTAGGACTGTCTCTGTAATTACCTGTTTCCCCCACCAGGCCGGCGATAGAATGTTTACGTTCTTGACAGAATTTGTGACCATCCACTAAGATGGAATGAAAATTACCTAATGTTAAAGTTAGCTGACTACCGTACTACCATATTGAATGAGGATGGTGGGTTAGTGCAGCCAGAGAAACAATTGTTCAGCCAAGCAAACTAAAAGCTTTTTAATGAGTAGAATAAAAGCTTTTCAACATTCCTACCTGTTGTGTGATCCTTATAGGTACGTACTGTCACCAGACGTTGGAGCCACAACAGGTGTTAGGCCCTCATAGTGAGACTTGTCAAAGGATCCTTAAAGGGAAAAAGAACTCTATCTTGTAGAGTACTAGTGACTCCTGTGCCTTTGTCAAAAGCCCATAACAGACAGTCCAACACTAAAGACAACTACCACCTTCATATATGGTGTGCTCCTATACACCAATGTATACCTTCATGTTCCCAGAATTCAATACATATAGTACATAGTGGGATTCCCTGACTGCTAACAATATGATAGAAAGCAAAGTTACTATCATAGTATTTGGTTCAAGAGAAAGCGTCCCTGCTGCAACAATAGGCCAAAAGGCTTCACAACTCATACTAAATATGACATTTTTATAATGAAATAAGATTTTATGTATACTTACCAAGCAGTTACATAGCTATAGTTTTTAAATCTGTTGGCAGCTAGAATTTTTGAAATTCGTGGTTGTGCTAGGTTTGTTTTGCTTAGGTGATAACCCCCCACTTACTGTCAGGGGAGAGAGAGGAACCAACACTGCACGAACTTCAGTTGTTTAAGCCCTACCATCTATATGAGGGGATGAGGGAGGGCTTTGATCATGTAACTACTTGGTAAGTATACATAAAATCACAATTTTCGAAAGTAAACTGTATTTTTCCTATCTATACAAACCTGAGGTCCTTTACATAAGGAATTACTTTCAGCGCCAGCTGGAACTCGGTCGTAAGTCTATAACAAGGTAGTTAGGCAGTAACTGCTTATCCTGAGGTGGGCCTACATGTAAAGGACCTCAGGTTTGTATAGTTAGGAAAAATACAATTTACTTTCAAAAAATGACAATTTGTCCAAAATTGCATTTTTCCTAACTATACAAACCTGAGGTCCTTTTACAATAGGAAGGTACTAGCGGCAGCTGGATAGGTTCGTAAGCTTTCGAACAAGGGGTTGGGGTTCGGTAGTTTAACTGCTTGTCCGAACAGGCAGCGCGCTTGAGCGCGACTGGGAGGTAAACAAAATCAACTTTTTGCTTTTGGCCCAAGCAAAACTGCAGAGTGAAGGGGTGGCATGAGGTGGACAATGTGTAAAAGGACCTCAGGTTTGTATAGTTAGGAAAAAATGCAATTTTTGGACAAATTGTCATTTGTTCCGACACGGCATACAAA